>NC_135490.1:62644585-62977585 GCF_052094955.1 Ictidomys tridecemlineatus
TTTAATAGGATGCTGGAGATTGAACCCAGTGTCTCATGTGTGCTAGGCAAACACTCTACCACGGAGTCACAACCCCAGCCCAAGAAGACACTTTTGGTATGAACTAGGATTTATCCTTAAGTCTAACAGCAGGAGAGAATACCAGCAGTCATTCCAGAAAAAGCATCAGATTTCAGTATCTGCAGACTAGGCTGGGCAGAGCTCAGGGGAAAAAAAATCACTGTGCTGAGCAGCCTGGGGAGTTTCAATCTTTGTGTCTAATTCTTGGTTGCTGCATGATAGAGCTCTAAGCAACACATTATGCATGACTGAAACCTTGTTATGGCTTGGAAAGTCAACAAATTTAACTGATTTCCACCTGCTGTGGCAATTAGTTCTCTTTTCTTCTTACAATTCCAAGTATCGTTATTACATTTAAATTGTTTGATGGATGTTGAAGATTTAACTGCAGTAAATTCACATCACACTAAGATGTCACATGTTCTGAAAGAGTGGGGCTCAGAACATTAAATGTTGTCATTCTGCTGACCCTCAGAGTATGTTACTGTAGTCAGGTATGTTTTTCAAAAGTTGGTGATGGGTTTTTCCCCTTTGTTTAAGTAGTTAATAACAAATTCTGGCTATTAGAATTTGTGAAGAATTAGCTGGGCACAGTGGGTCATGCCTGTAATCCCAGCAGTCTGAGAGGCTGAGACAGGAGGATTCAAAGTTCGAGGCCAAACTCAGTAACTTAGTGAGACCCTGTCTTAAATAAATAAATAAATGAAAGGGCTGGGGATGTAGCTCAGTGGTTAAGTGCCCCTGGATTCAATTCCTGGTACCAAAAAAAGAAAAAAAAAAAGAGTTTTTTCAAGATTACAGTTAAAACACTAGATAAATCATTAAGTACAACCATTTCTTCCTAAAATTTCAACTGTAAAACCAACCCAATAATTGAGTTCAGGGGTAGGTTTTTTTTTTTTTTTTAATTTTTTAGTTGTCAATGGACCTTTATTTATTTATATGTGGTGCTGAGAATCGAACCCAGTGTCTCACACATGCTAGGCAAGCACTCTGCCACTGAGCCACAACCCCAGTCCTCAGGGTAGTTTTAAAAACATTTGAGCTAATGAACTGTTATGAGCTGCATGATAGAGGGCTAAAGCAACACATTATGCATACTTAATACTGCAGTATAAACTAATTCATACACATGTGGACGAAATATAAATATCTTATACAAAGTTTTTTTTGGGCAACAGACAAATATCTGAAATATATAGCTAAGATTACTAAGAATGAGAGGATAACTATCTCACACCCAACATCCCAGTAAGCAATTTTACATTGTGTCTCTGCACGACTCATTCAGTCCACTGTTTACTAAACCACATTACTTTAAAAGTACACTTTGTGGGGCTGGGGATGTGGCTCAAGCGGTAGCGCGCTCACCTGGCATGCGTGTGGCCCGAGTTCGATCCCCAGCACCACATAAACAAAGATGTTGTGTCCGCCGAGAACTAAAAAAAAAATAAATATTAAAAATTCTCTCTCTCTCTCTCCTCTCTCTTTAAAAAAAAAAAAAAAAAAAAAAAGTACACTTTGTTATACTTACAGCATAATGATCACTCTTCAACAATCATACTGACAAAGTGGTATTACTATTATGGTCTATAAGTTACTAAAACACATTTCATTTGTACTTATTTTTTTAAATAGTTTTACCTTTTTTTGATGTGGTACTGGGGATTGAACCCAGGGCTTCACACATGCTAGATAAGCACTGTACAACTGAGCTACAACCCCAGCCTCATTTCTACTTAAAAAAAAAAAAAAAAATTAGAGCACAAACAAGCTCAAGATTCAATCCAAAGGATTAGGAAACCTAACTAAATTAGTAGACAACTCAGAGAACAAGCCATCTCAGGAAAATGTTGGATCTCATGGAAACATGGTTTGGTATAGCTGTGGGTGAAGTAAGAATGAAGTTGTTTCTCAAACATGAGGCTTCATTTGTAATCAGATACTGGAAAACTTAAATGAAAGCTCTTTTTTCAACCTTGAACACTTATTTCTTATCAGATACAAACATGAAAAAGGATATGAGGAAGACCCCCAAGATAATCAGTGTGAAAATTCTCCTTCATAAGTAACCAGCTACTTGAAATTGTGATGACAAGGGGAATCCCAGTGAGTGGACTGCTTATACCTTTCTGAGTAGAAACAATTTTTGTCTATCACTGGAGGCAATTCCAACTTGGAAAATAACATGACAGTTCTGAGATTCATATTTTATTTACAAGTCAATGAAAAATGTCCTCTGTAAATTCTAATTTAGGATATGAAAAGCAATATAAAGACACCGTTGCTGGCTCCACAGTGACGTGTGTGAAAGGAGTCCATGCCACTATTTATTTAAACAATGATTCTGTTATTTAAAACAAAGAAAAAAACAAAAACAAAATCCCACATGATTTCTTCATGTTGCATGTGAAAGAATGAAAAATAAAGCTGACTTTTCAAAACTCTACAGTCTGTTCAAATGTATCAAGTGATCAAGATGTCACTTTCATTCAGTGACAGTCCCTACTCTCCAAAGCATAGCCTCTGAGCAATGACTTAATATTCATCAAGAGTATCTGCTCGAGGAATGGATAGACCCCGATCTTTAAGAGCTTGAACTTTCAGCTTCTCTGCTTCTAGCTTGGTCTGCTGTTCCACCCTCTGTTCTTCTAAGATTTCTTCAATAGACACTTGCTGGAGGGGTGTATCACTCTCCTTTTCCAAGTCCTGCAAAAGAGGCAGGTTTGAAAAACTTCCCTTAAAGACAGAATAAAGAACCTTACAGATCTAAAGCAAATGGATTTGATTCCTATGGCAGATTACTTTTCATTACTGTGACATGGCTGAAATATCCTTCTAGTACAGAAAGAAACAAAAAAGGCTGATAACATTACTACAGAATATATAACCAGAACATGGTAACAGATCAGTATCGGTGTATATAGCAAAGTTTTAAGTTAGCCAAAATCCCATATTAGTCAGGATTAACTTCATTTATTAAAGAATTAACTTTTCTTTTTTGCAGTACTAGGGACTGAACTAAGTGAGTACTCTACCACTGAGCTACATCACCTTCCTATTTTATTTCTGGTACTGGGGATTGAACCTAGGGGTGTTTTACCACCAAGCTACTTCCCTCCAGAATCAGAGTCTCATAAAGTTGCTGAGGCTGGCCCCAAACTTATGACCCTCCTACCTCAGATTCCCAAGTTGCTTGGATTGCAGGTGTACACCACTATATCCAGTCCCTTTTTGAGACAGGGTCTTGCTAAGATGTCCAGGCTGATTTCGAACTTGCAATCCTCCTGCCTCAGCTTCCCAGCTGCTGGGATTGCAGGTGTGTGCCACTGTGCCTGGAAACTTTTCTTTAAAACAAAATTATTTGGGCTGCTTATAAACAGCTATCTCTTCAACTGTACAGAATCCAAGAAAGTTACTAAGGCCAAAATGGCTTTATTTATTTTTTGTGGTGCAAGGGATAGAATCCAGAGTCTATCACATTCCCAGCCCAAGAGGCTTTACATTGTATTTTTCATTTCCAAAGTCAGCTTAATTAGGTGGAGGTTGTTGCTCAGTAAAAAGTATAGAATGCTGGGTATGGTGGTATGCATCTACAATCCCAGAGACCTGGGAGGCTGAGGTAGGAGGATCACAAGTTCAAGGCCAGCCTCAGCAATTTACTGAGACCCTGTCTCAAAAACTAAAAAGATCTGGGGACATAGTTCAGTGGTAAAACACCTCTGGGTTCATCCCAGTATCCCTTGCCAAAAAAAAAGTAGAGAACATTGATTCAAGTCAGCACCACCCTTCTCACTTTTATTTTTCTTTTTTGGTATTGTAGATCAAACCTAGGAGCATTTAAACACTGAGCTACATCTTCAGCCCTTTTAAATTTTTTTATTCTGAGACAGGGTCTTACCTTGTGATTCTCCTGCCTCAATAGCCTAAGTAGCTGTTATGGGTCTGCACCAGTGACCCTGGTTTCCCACTCTTCTTTATAAGTAATAAATGGTTCTTCCTTTAGGAGTTTCTAAATTATAATACAAAGGACCAAGAAAGTATGTAGGTCGGTGGCAGAGCACTTGCCTAGCATGTATAAGGCACTGGGTTTGATTTCTAGCACCACAAAAAGAAAAAAAGAAAAAGAAAAAAATACAACACAAGACTCTTTCCTCTTTTATGACAAGTCTATAGAATACTTTAGAATTACTGAATTACTAAATTATTATGAATTATTAATTGCTGAATTACTAAACCAGGTTGGTCCCAATGTATTTCTTTACTATTTTAATTTTAAAATACTTTGCTTAATAGAAAAAATATTTTTCCTTATTTCAAAAATAATTCCTCATTGTAGGAAATTTAAAAAATAGGCAGAGAAGCAGAAAAAAATTTAAAAATTACCCATACTTCCAGTATGAAGGGTTAATACTTTGGTGAATATCCTTAAAAAAAAAAATTATTTATTTTCCTTTAGGGATTGAGCCCAGGGACATTTAACCACTGAGCCACACCCAGGCCCCCTCCCCTACTATTTTTTTGTAGTCAGGGTCTCACTAAGTTGTTTAAAGTCTGGCTAAATTGCTAAGGCTGGCTTTGAACTACTTGTGATCTTTCTGCCTCAGACTCGGAAAGTTGCTGGGATTATAGGCGTGTGCCATAGCATCTGTATTTTAGAAGATGAAAACACACACACACACACACACACACAAAATAATGCAAATATTGACTTTTTTCATTGAATATAGCATGTTTTATATTTTTATTTTTGAATATCTTATAAATATTTGATACACAATTTCAAAATGTAGAAGAACTTTGCTACAAATGTATCTCACTGTGAATAGTGAATTAGAATTAACATACAGGGATTACTGTGTTTATAACATGGAAAGCCTACACAAAGCACTCATTTCGCATTTATTTTCCTCTATCACTCTCAATGATAAGGTTTAGGAAGGCACTGACACATACACAAACTCCATAGCTGTTCTAGTGTGGATACAAGTTAACTGTCACATCTGCCAAGGTCTTAAAGCTCACAGGCAATAATACTGTCAGAGCACTTTCACCAGAGAAGTTAGGGTAAGTCACATACATATAAGCCACTGGTGCCCTGGGTCAAAGTTAATGGCACCCAACAAAATATATATTATCAATTATACCTTTCCTCACAATCTGTGGGTAGCAACTGGAGGGCAGTGTTCTTGGCATACAGCCTCTTGAGGTTTTCAATGTCATTCATGTGGTTAAGAAGCTGCTGCTTCCCAATAATCAGTTTTATTACTTAAGGCTGTGTGCGGCATCATCCTTGAGGCAAAATCCAGGGACTTCTTAAGCAATGTAATGTTTATAGAATCTAAATGGTTTCTGGAAATGAGTTTCCTTGGAGCTGGAAATTTCTTTTTCTTTCTTTTTTTTTTTTTAATATTTTATTATTTTTTAGTTCTCGGCGGACACAACATCTTTGTTTGTATGTGGTGCTGAGGATCGAATCCGGGCCGCACGCATGCCAGGCGAGCGCGCTACCGCTTGAGCCACATCCATAGCCCTGGAAATTTCTTTAAACTGATTGTTGATTTATATAATTATGTAAGCATTCCTCAACCATGTTTCTCTAGTGGTTAGTGTAAAACTTCTCAATCCAAACCATAACATGTTAAAAAAAAAAAAAAAAACTCTTCCCTACAAAATGGATCCTAGGGAACAATGAATCTTCAAGTACATTTCTGGCTTGTTTTCAAATATATATACATCTACCACAGACACATTTTTGTACCAACATAACTGGTACGGAAAGTGTGTCTATAGTGCTAAACACTATAAAACTGAAGCAGAGTATGTGTAAATATTTTAAATTAAAGTCTTTCTCTCTGGTGTCAAAGTAATACCTTTCCTCTATAACTGGGTGTAGTGGCTCATGATGGTAATTTCAGTGACTCAAGAGGCTGAGACAGGAGGACCATAAGTTCCAGGCTAGTATGGGCAATTTAGGAAGACCTTGTCTCAAAATTAAAACAAACAGAGAAACTGGGCCAGGAGTGGTAGCACATGCTTGTAATCCCAGTGGCTGGGGAGTCTGAGGCAGGAGGATCACAAGTTGAAAACTAACCTCAGCAACTTAGTGAGGCCCTAAGTTAGAGAGACTCTATCTCTAAATAAAATATTTTAAAAGGGCTGGAGATGAGGCTAAGTGGTTAAGAGCCCCTGGGTTCAATCCCTAGTACCAAAAACAAAAAAACAACAACAAAAAAACAAAACAACCCCCATGCCAATGTAATTCAGTGGTAAAGCATTCTTAGTCCCTCCCAACTCCCACCCCAATCACCCTCAATCCTACCTATCTAATATAGCTCTTCTAATATACTAGCAGACTACTTTATAGTTCTTTACTAGACCCCCTCTCCTGGAGTACTAGGTGCTTTATTTCAACCTGTACATAAAATATGGTGATCATTTCTGTTGCTTAAACATGCCAGGAATGATAAACCAAACCACATATGCCAACCACAAAAATAATTCATAAGTAAGAAAAAAGGCATTTTAAACATTTTACTGCAGCACTTGGGCAGTACTGATAGTTTTGATTAGTTATTTCTAGCTATTTCCACCGTATCTCTGAACCAATCTGATTGACCCTGGCAAAATTCTCTCTCAAATGATCAATTGCTAAAAATTAGCTCTGAACCAAACCACTCTACTCAAAAGACTTCTGTAAACTGAATTAAGATGTGGCTAGGTATTGGGAAACTTTATTGAATAAAACAAAATAAAAATGGAAAAAATAAACACCAATGTCTTTGGTAAAGAACAGAAAACAGGGCTGGTTACCAGACTTTAATTTCTTTTTCCTTTTCTTTTTTTTTTTTCTTTTCTTTTTTTTTTTTGTGGTGCTGGGAATCAAATCCAGGGTCTTACACATAATAGGCAAACTCAACCACTGGGCTGTACCCCTAGCTCAACTAGTCTTGTAGGGACCCTGATTTTCTTACAAAATCTAATAATCAAAATCAGCAAGACTTAACTTGATAAAAGGTTTTAAGAAGATATTAAAAAAAAAAGGGTCCAAGTACTTTTCACACGCACACAATTTTTGCAGTACTGGGGATTGAACCCACGGGTGTTGTACCACTGAACTACATCCCCAGTACCACCCTCCTCTTTATTTATTAATTTTTGGTAACAGGGATTGAACCCAGGGGTGTTTTACAACTAAGCCAAATCACCAGCCCATTTATTTGGGTTGAGGGGTGTACCAGATTGAACCCAGTGGCACTCAACCACTGAGTCACATCCTCAGCCTTATTTTGTATTTTATTTAGAGACAGGATCTCACTGACTTGCTTAAGTGCCTCTCTTTTGATGAGGCTGGCTTTGAACTTACAATCTCCCTGCCTCAGCCTCCCAAGCCGCTGGGATCGCAGGCAAGCACCACCACACCTGACTCTGGTTTTTGAGACAAGGTCTCACTAAGTTGTTGAGGCTGCACTCAAACTTGTGATCCTCTTGCCTCAGCCTCCAGAGAAGCTGGCATGACAGGTATGCAACACCATGCCTGGCTAAACAGTTTTATATTTATAAAAAAGTTTTCCAATAGTATAAATACACACAGATCCACAGCAATATCACTTTGGAAAATTAACTTTTTGTTATTGGTATTTTTCACACTGGGGATTAAACCCAGGGGTGCTTTACCATTGAACCACACCTCTGGCCCTTTTTAAAAATTTTTTATTTTGAGACAGATCTTGCCTTTGCTGAGGCTGGTCACTAACTTGCAATGGTCCTGCTTCAGCCTCCCAAGTCCTTGGGATTACAGGCATGTGCCACTGCACCCAGCTGATTTAACTTTTCACTTTCCAATTGTTCTTTCTGGCACAGGTACTTCCTTCCTGGCTGTGATCCAAGGATCACAGCTGAGCTCCATTTTCAGGATAGACAAAGGAAGGGCTTTTCCTACAGCCTTTTTTTCTCTTTCCCCCTTGAAAAATATGGACAATGTTATATATGCAATGTGTTCTTCCCTCAAACTCTGCTAATTAATTTTTGTTATGGAAAACCACTTTAATCAATTAAATGACTGCAAAATATTCTAACATAGGTAACCTATAAACCAACAACATTCATCGAAAGTGTTTTTGATTTTCTGCTATTAGATATACACAGAAATTCTATATTAACAAACATATTTATATAGGACAATATATTCTTTAAAAAATTTTATTTATTTATTTTAGTTATTGATGGACCTTTACATGTGGTACTGAGAATTGAATCCAGTGCCTCACACATTCGAGGCAAGTGGTCTACCACTGAGCCACAACACCAGTCCAGAGCAATATTTTTATATCAGGTAAAATCACTGATATTTTGTTCATGGGATCAAAATATTTAAATACCCAAAGGCACTGAAACAAAGTTAATTTTTCTGGGTAGCTTTCCTAATTTGGTTGGTGCCTGTGATAAACAAACTCAGTGTTATGTGAAAAATATTTTTTTCCTCTTGAAAAGACAAAAGAAACCTAACTAGTATGAATATCAAGATCCATAGTAGCTTAACAGTTTTCACTTACTATTTCTCCTAGTAGGACCACATTTTCTCCTCTGACCACAAAAATTCCTCGAGGAATATCACCGTATTTTTTGCCCACATGAATACGCTCCACAGTCTGATGTAGCACTAAGTTAGCTATAAGTGTATAGGAAAAAAACAAAGATATTTAGTACACATGATTGGATATAGGTCCATAACTCAACTACTCAGTGATTTTGAGTAGAAAAGATTCAGCTAAACATGATTTCCAAACTTTTTAATTCTAGGAAGAACAAAAATTTCAAATAATCTTCTCTTTCACTGAGAAGAATTTAAACAATTGCAAATAGATTAGTTGGGATTATGTTGCACTAATCCATGAATGGCAGCAGAAATAAGTTATGAAAAATAAATTCCTTTAATGGTTAACTGCTTGTATCAACACAGCTATGAAAAAATAAGTGAGCCAGGTATGGTGGTACATGCCTATAATCCCAGCAATTTGGGAGGCTGAGGGAGGAGGATTACAAGTTCTAGGCTAGCCTCAGCAACTTAGTGAGATACTGTCTCAAAATAAAAATAAAAAAAAAAAAAAGAAAGAAAGAGAAAGAAAGTAAGGAAGAGAAAATATAGTACATTTATAAAGGCATAAATTGGCGTGAACATACTTGATATACAGAGATATGAAAAATTGTGCCCTAAATGTGTAATAATAATTGTAATGCTTTCCACTGCTATTGTGTCTTTTTTTTAAAAAAAAAGAAATTTGGAAAACTCGAATAATGGTAACAATCATTCAGATTAAAACCTTAGGTTTTGAAATGAGACAGTGTTTCTTTGTGGTGTGGATATGTGTATATGATGCCTTACTGAAGATTTAACTTTGTTTCAGTACTTAGGATTCATTTAAACCAATGCAGGTATCCATAAATTATGATATAGCAAAAAACTATTTTTCACCTTGGGAGAAAATTATAGTTGGTAATTCAAGAGTAAACTCAATATTCACTACTTATCCTTAAAGTACTCTGATTAGTTATTTTTCTTCTTTGAAGTAGTAATATTTGTCACATTTGAAGCAAAGCAGAAATCTACGTTCATACATTTTTCTTTAGAATCTCACTGTGTGGCCCAGACTGGCTTTGAACTCCTGGGCCCAAGTGATTCTCCTGCATCAGTCTCCCAAATGGCTGGGACTAAAGGTGTGTGCCACCATGCCCAGGTATTCATTCTTTTCTTTCTTTCCCTTTGTTCCCCCCACCTCTTTCTTTCTTTATTTCTAGTACTGGGATTGAACCCAGAGGTGCTTAGCCATTGAGCCACATCCCCAGTCCTTTTTATGTTATTTAGAGACAGGGTCTTACTGAGTTGCTAAGGACCTCACTAAGTTGCGAAGGCTGACTTTGAACTCACGATCCTCTTGCCCCAGACTCCTGAGCTGCTGGGATTACAAGCATGTGCCACTGTGCCTGGCCAGCCTCCATACCTTCTAGAATTTTTTTTTTTTTTTTTTTTTTTTTGGCACACTGAGGATTGACTCAGGGCCTCACACATGCCAGGCAAAAGCTCTGCCACTGATCTATACTCTTTATCCCTTTGGTTTAACAAAAGTTGATGTGAACTGAAGTTTCTTGAAATGGAAGGAAACACATATCTCTTATTTTAGAAAAATGCAGTCTGTAAAACAAAGATTGAGAATCTTGAGTCTAATGTATGAAAATTGGGGAGAAAGCATTCAAAATCTTCACGGAATGCTTTCTCCCCAATTTTCATTGGACAAGGAGAGAATACTTTCAGTGCAGGAAGTGCTTTGAAGAGAGTGGCACCCAAGCCAATGTACAAATGAGCAGCCTTTTCAGTGAACTGAGTTTATTTCTATCATTTGGCTCCCTCTAATGGGGGAAATAAAAAAAAAAAGTCCAAAATACTACTGTGAAAACCAGTTGCAGGTATATATGCTTGTAAATATACAAGCATTTGAATCACCTAATCATACTTACTTAAAACAGTTCCAATATGCCAGACACATATGAAAAAGTTGCAGAGAAATAAAGTTCAACATAAAATAACACCAAAAATGCAATAGGTGGTTGTTATTATACAGAGAATTAAAGGAGTCCATAATCAATACATACCAAATTGATCAATGCTTCTTAAAAAGCCTATAAGTGTCCTTCCATCTCGAAGCAGAACCAAGTGCTTTTCTGGAGAGAGGGAAAAGGATCTTTAAAATGAAAGATGTCAGCTTCAGTGAGTTTATATGATAATAAGGAAAATAAAGTTAATAGCAGTTTAAGTATACTACTTCCTCTTTAATGGACTTAAGATGGAATTCACTGGGAAAAAACAGAGGGATGGCCAGGACAGCCTAGGACTTAAATTTGAAGATTGGTGGTAAAAAGAGAAACACAGTAGTGGCAAAAGAGGTAAAAACGTGCAGCGTATGGAGCCAGGAAGCCTAACTGGCTTCATACCCTGATGTTTGGCCCTTAAACCTTCACACTGTTATTTCAGTTTCTGTCTGTAAATTGAAAAATTTAGAAAGGTTTTCAATAAATACAATGCCTTGGGTTGGGGGGATAGCTTAGTAATAGAGCAAGCACTAAGTATATGGGAGGCCCTGGGTTAAATCCGTAGCACCAAAACAAAAGCAAAAGCAACACCTCAGATATTTACAATGAGGACCTAATAAGCTACAGCATAATTCAATATTTATTAAGCAATACAAGCTATTCTGGGGTCTGAACACCAACCTTATGAATTAATATTCATTGTAAGGGAACATAGATAAAAGATAACAAAATTTCAGCCATTCATTTCTTTAATGCCATGCATAAAATACTTTGTAGATGCAGAAAAGAGGGGCAGTGATTTTTGCCTTGAAGGAACTTGTCTTATTCCTTGGACTGTTCTTGCTGTAATCAAGCAAATTGTAATTATATGAGATTTCAGAGAAAATATCATTTACCTAGAGGAGGTATTCAAGTTGGATCTTGAAAGGTAAGTAATTTTTGGTCATGGGAAAGGAAAGAGGGAAGGGGAGAGAAAACTGTAAATTAAGCAAAAGGGACAAAAGGACTATATACCCCTATTATTGGCTAAAGGCTGAGGATGTGAAGGGAAAGAGCAGTAGTTAAAGTCAGAATAGTATAGTATTAGGGGCAGGCTTAAATTTGGATTTGAAATCGGACGTGGTGGAACATGCCTGTAATCCCAGCAGCTTGGGAAGCTGAGGCAGGAGGATTGTGAGTTCAAAACCGGCCTCAGCAATGGCAAGCTGCTAAGCAACTCAATGAGACTCTGTCTCTAAATAAAATACAAAATAGGGCTGGGGATGTGGCTCTGTGGTTGAGTGTCCCTAAGTTCAATCTCCAGTACCCCCCCCATTTCGATTTGACTTCATAAGAAACACAAAAACACTGAAGACTAACAGAAAAGCAAGAGAAGTTATAAAGCTAATGCCTATCTGGGAGATCTCTTAAGATTTCGAGAAAGAAGAAGTCCAAATATGCTACTCAGATCATCTCTTCTGGGGAATAGTAAACAGCAGAAGAGACGAAAAAATTTGCAAAAACCAGAGTTAGAGAAACCAAGAGAACAGAATTAAGAATTCAGTGATGATAGTATCACAATGCTGCTGGAGAGAACTCAGAGGAGAGCCTTAGAATGATTACTTAGGAAGTAGTTTCAATAGTGTGTTGATAGCAAAAAATTAAGATTGCAGAGGTAAAAGAAGGTGGTCAGGAAGTAGAGTTAAACGGAGACGATTCAAGATACCGATAAAGAGATGGAAGTTTGATGGAGAGATAAATCTGAGGAAATATTTGAGATGGACAGACAATAACATATATAAAGGAAAGGATGCGGCAAGGACAAAGAGGCAGAAGACATGAAAGAAAACGTATAATGTAAGAAGATTCCAAAAGCAGTGGAAGGAAACAGTAATAACAGAAAGGGAGGAATACTTCCTACTCAAATGAGAGAATGGGTGAAAATACAAAAAGACTATGGGGAGGAGGAGAGGGTATATTCTGGGGTGGTGATGTAAAGTCTGTATATCAAGTGGTTTCAAACTTTTTAAGAGGGTCCTGAAATCTACAGAGGCACAGATTAGAAAGCTTGAAAACAAAACATAATTTTTATGAAAATGGAAGGGTGTGTTAGTGGTTTCAATAATTCATATATACAAGAAGAGGTGAAGGCAAAAGGGAAGAGCATCCTCAAGCCAGTAAAATAGAATATTTCATTACACCTTACAGGCAGACTACTTACAGAGTAATGTTTATATACATATTTGGTTCAATTTATACTACATTTCCTTTCATTAGCAAAATTAGTAATTTGGGTTTAAAAAACGATCTCAGATAACCATAAAATGAGAATGTAATCAAACAATCTAATTTTTATACTCGCACAGTAAATACAGAGATCACTGTAACTTGTTGAAAATGTGTAAATCATTTTGCAGCAATTACAAGTTAATGGGGCAGATAATATGATTAAAATGATAAAAATGTTACTTCTTGAAGAATAATGCACAGAAAAAAATTTTGATAAAGACAGGTTGTCTGGCAGTGGTCTCTACTAACATAACCTGAAAATGCTAATGACCCTCATAGTAAAAGAATATTGCAAATGGCTACAGAACAGAAAGCCTACATTTACTGCTAATTTAAACCGACTGCTGTTGTCTTAATATTTTCATTTTTTGATGCATCCTTCCTCTAAATATTCTCATTTACCCACTAGTAACAACCTGGTACTTAGAGAAATTACCGCGGGAAACAGTGGATGCGGGACAAGTCGGCTGGGCCACTTTGGTACTCGGGCCTACGCTGCCACGACCCTCGGAACTAAAAATAAATTCAACAGTTTGCGGCTCACCAGCCCTAGGTCTGGTGAAGGTTGCGAGGGGCAGAACTGAGGTAGCAGGCAAGGAGGTGGCAAGCGGTGGGGTCCCGTGGCTGTGGAGAATTTCAAGGCAGAACACTCAGAAATGAGCTCAAAACAAACTGCCCCCAGCTCTGGACTCATTCTACAAATTCCCTCCAAAGAGGGCCGTGTTCCGGAGAGAAAAGGTCTCACTCCAGGCTTCACCGGGAGGAAATGAGCTACTCACTGTCGATGTCCTCGATGAGGCTGGCGGTGCCGGGCATATAGTTCATTTTGAGCTGAGATGAGGCTATAATGTACAGCGGCGATAGGCCAGCGTGTCCAATAACTCTTTTTTCCCACCGCAGTCGCCGCCTCGGCGGGACCGGGACAGGAAAGTCTCTTTCCAGACCACCACTTCTGCCCCGGCTTTCAGCCGCCGGGGTCTGCCGGAAGCACCTTCATATTACCCCACCCACTTCCGGTATCACGTGCCTGCCCCCCGGAAGAGGTGGGGCAGTCGTGCGGTTCGGGACGGTGGAGTTCGGGGTACCGTTTCCCCATCCTGGAGAAATTAGGATGAAGGATCTAGATTGGATAGAGGGTCGAAAAATGTTTCCTTTCGTGTAAGGAGCATGGTTCCTCCTCTTGCTTTCCTGCTTCGAGACCAGGGAGTCACTGCCGTCCTCTACGTTCGGGACTCGGCAAAAGGGGCGGGTCAGCGCCTGGGATTGGCTGTTATCGTCCGACCCCTCTTACTGCTCTCCACTCTTTCTCGCCTGCAGGCGCCTGCGCAATGGGTTGGCCGTGGGGGGCGGGAAGCGCTTCGGGGCAGTGGATCCCATGTCGGCCTTGAGGCGTTCGGGCTACGGCCCCAGTGACGGTCCGTCTTATGGTCGCTACTACGGGCCTGGGGGTGGAGATGTGCCAGTGCACCTTCCCCCGCCCATATATCCTCCCCTTCGCCCCGAACCTCCCCAGCCTCCCATTTCCTGGCGGGTGCGCGGGGGCGGCCCGCCTGAGACCACCTGGCCGGGAGAAGGCGGAGGTGGAGATGGCTACTATCCCTCCGGGGGCGCCTGGCCGGAGCCGGGTCGAGCTACAGGAAGCCACCAGGTAAGCTTTGAAACATGTGGCTTGGGGGATCCGATAGGGGTGTTTGGTGGGGGAGTAGGCGAGGGTCCTTGCGCTTTTTGTACCTCTAGGTTTGCAATGGCTTGGGTTTCATATTTGTTTTCCTTATGGGGAGTGGATTGGAGAGACAGACGAGAGACAGACTGGGAACATGGGTGGGAGAATATGCTTGTGTTCATTTTGCCCCTCCATTTCTGCTTCGGCTGCAATAAGTGTATCTGTTTCATTAAGAAAGGAAAAAACAACATGCGCTGACTTCTAAGCTTAGTAGCAGGCTGGGGATCTGTCACCACAGAGCGATGTTGGGATGGAATGGCAGGGCTCTGCTTGAGCTCTGACAATTTATCCTGCGTGGCTAGAGTGACTGCAGCCCCCGTTGTCGCTCAGCAACCCCTCCCGCTAGGGGGAAGGAACCTGAACGAGGGGGAGGGAATCTGAGCATTTAGCCCTTTGCTCCTAAAGCTTTGCCCTGGATCGAATCACGAATAATCAATATCGTAAACATCTTTGTTTTATTTAATGTTCACAGCAACTACAAGTTAAATGTCATTACGGCATCCCTATTTTCAAATAACGAAGGCAGATTTGAGAAGTTAACGCATTTGCTTAATGTATTTGAACTTGTAACATTTTATTCTCTGTATTCCTGCCAGAAATGCGTTTCCGTTTTATTAATGTCGTATTTTTAGTAAGGGGCTATCTTTATAGAGTGGTGGCACACCTCTCTTTTCAGTTAGGAAGTATGACAAAATCATTTGTTGAAAGTGTTATTAGCGAAATTCTCATACATTGTTGGTGGGATTGTAAAATGATGTAATGCTTTGGAAGATTGTTGGACAGTTTCTCAAAACATTAAGCATAGAATTAGTGTATGAGACAAGAAGTTCATTCCTAGAGAACTGAAAACATGTCCATATAAAAACTTTTACACATATGTTGGTAGCACCGTTATTCATAACGAAAAATGGAAGTAACCCATACGTCCATCAACTGATGAATGGGTTAACAAGATATGGTATATTCATACAGTGAAATATTATTTGGATATAGAAAGGATTGAAGTACTGATGCATGCTGCAACAGGAGTGAACCTTTAAAAGATCAGGCATCTTGGGTAAAGCCAGTCAAAAAGATTGCATATTGTATTGATCCATTTATGTAAAATGTCCAGAGTACGCAAATTCAAAGAGACAAAAAGATTAGTGATTGCCAGGGGTTGAAGAACAAGAGCTATTGATGAGTTTATGGATTTCTTTTTTCTTCCTTATTTTTTTTTTTTCTTCCTGTGGTACAATCAGGTTGAACCCAGGAGCATTCTGTCTCTGAGTTACATACCCAGCTCATTTTAAAATTCTATTTTGAGTTGGCATATCACTAAGTTGTCCAGGTAGTCCTGGAGCTTATGATGTTGCCTTGGCCTCTCCATTGGCAGGGAGTTGAGATTATAGGCTAGTGCCACTGCCTTTGGCTTTTTTATCTTTTTCTGGGTATAATACGGTTGGGAGTGGGGGCTGCTCTACTACTAAGCTATATTCCCCAGCTCTTTTTTGAGTTTTTATTTTGAGACAAAGTCTGGCTAAGTTGGCCTTGAACTTGCAATTCTCCTGTCTTGGACTTCTGGGTTGCTGGGCTTATTTGCATGTACCATACCACCACATCAGGCTTGATGTTTCTTTCTTTCTTATTTTCTTTCTTTTTTTAAGAGTTTCTTTTTTAGTTGTAGATGGACATAATACCTTTATTTTTTTATGTGGTGCTGAGGCTCGAACACAGCGAATGCTCACGAATGCTAGGCAAGTGCTCTAGCACTGAGCCACAACCTCAATCCCTTGGTGTTTCTTTTTGAGGTAATTTGTACACTTTAAAAGGATGGGTTTATGGTATGCTAGTTATATCTCATAAAATTGTATGAGAAAAATTGCAGTGAGAGTTTACTGTAAAAGAAAGATCTGGAATAAATAAATTGTGGGACTTTTAATTCTGTGATCTAGTGATGAAATGTTTGATTTATAGGTGCCCAGATTTAAAGATCAGTTGAAGGAAAAGAGAAGAGGACCTCCAAACTGCTTATTTACTTTTGTTAGACTTGGCTGTGTTAGCAAAACAACAGTGAATTTTCTGGGGTAGAGATAGCAATGGGTTTGGATAAACCAGAGCAGTTAAGATTTTAGCTTTGTGTAGGGAGTTGTGAGGTGTGGTTGAAGTATAGGTGTACACATAATGTGGGTGATGGGGTTGAAATTGTTGGCAGATAAAACTGTATGTGTATAATTGGCATTTGTAAATCATTTTAAAAGTTTGTATTCTATCATTCAGGTCAAGGATTCTGAAACTTTAAAAGTATAGATTGGTAATTTCTTCTATAGCAGTAGAAAATGAATACAGTGCCTGTTGTCATAGATATTGCAGACTTTTAAAAAAATTTTTTGTCTTTATTGTTTTTATGTAAATTTGATGTTTTTATATTGTTAAGTCTGTCAAACTAAAAACCAAACAAAATAGGAAAGTAAGAATTTTACTACTAAAAAAAGTCTTGGAAGCCTGTTAGAAATGCAGAATCTGCCCTCTTTTAGACTTATACTGCAATGTATTGAGATTCCCAGGTGATTCATATACACATTTATGTTTTTATTTATGAGAAGCTTTGCACTATAGTATTGCATATATTGAGATGATGTTGCATTGAACCAGAATAAAGACTTGACTATATTAACATATTTAAATATGGGCTGGGGATGTGGCTCAAGTGGTAGCTCGCTTGCCTGGCATGCGTGCGGCCCGGGTTTGATTCTCAGCACCACATACAAACAAAGATGTTGTGTCCGCTGAGAACTAAAAAATAAATAAATAAATATTAAAAACTTCTCTCTCTTTAAAAAAAAACATATTTAAATATGACAGGACAAAATTGGAAATCTGCCACTCTCTCCATTTATTATTTATTTATTTATTGTAGTGCTGGGGCTTGAACTAGGGGCCTTTTTTATTTTTTTTTATTTTAATTTTTATTTTTTTTAAAGAGAGAGTGAGAGAGGAGAGAGAGAGAGAGAAACAATTTTTAATATTTATTTTTTAGTTCTCGGTGGACACAACATCTTTGTTGGTACGTGGTACTGAGGATAGAACCCGGGCCGCACGCATGCCAGGCGAGCGCGCTACCGCTTGAGCCACATCCCCAGCCCTAGGAGCCTTTTTTTTAATATTTACTTTTTAGTTATAGGTAGACACAATATCTTTATTTTTTATTTTTATGTGGTGCTGGGGATTGAACCCAGTGCCTCATGCATGGTAGGCAAACACTCTACAGGTGAGCCACAACCCCAGCCCTTGAACTTGGGGCCTTTTATACATTAGGCAAGTGCTTTACCACTGAGCTACATCCCTAGCCCTCCATTATTTTTCCCCCCAAAAGTAATTTTAGGGGGCTGGGGAATGTGGCTCAAGCGGTAGCACGCTCACCTGGCATGCGGGCGGCGGGGTTCCATCCTCAGCACCACATACAAAGATGTTGTGTCCGCTGAAAACTAAAAACTAAAAATAAATATTAAAAAATTCTCTCTCAAAAAAAAGGAATTTTAGGAAAATTTACTTCAAAGAGTTAAACTTTTCTTGTTACCTATCCTTAAAGTATACAGTAAATATCCAGTATTTATAGCACTGTAGTTTGATCCTTGAACTAACAACATCTGCATAACAATTGGAACTGATTGGAAATATTTTGTCTCAGGCTCTACCCCAGATCTATTGACTCTGCATTTTATTTATTTATTTATTTTGGTAGTAGGGATTGAACGTAGGAGTGCTTTACCACTGAGTCACATCCCCAGCCCTTTTTAATGTATTTTTATTTTGAGACAGAATCGTACTAAGTTGCTCAGGGCCTCAATGGGTTGCTGAGGATGGCTTTGAATTTATAATCCTCCTGCTTCAGCCTCCAGTCACTGGGATTTCAGGCATGTGCCACAGCCAGGCTTTGAAACTGCATTTCAACAAGATTTGTTGATGATAAGGTTTATATATAATAATACTTCTTTAAACTATCACCACTAAAATCAACAATATCTTCAAATTGCCAATCCAACAATTTCTTTTCAGTTCTCATACCACTGTCCTTGCCTGGTTTGTACATGACTTCTTGGAGTCTATTATTCTTCAATTATTTTCTCCCATAATATATATTTTTTAGTATTTTTTTAGTTGTTGAAAGGACCTTTGTTTAATCTATATGTGGTGCTGAGAAGCTAACCCAGTGCCTCACACATGCTAGGCAAGTGTCTACCACTGAGCTACAATCCAGCCCCCTCTCATAATATTTTATATCCCTTTTCTCTAGTCCCTATAATTATACAAATGTAAATATATATATACAGGTATTTTATATATATCTATATCTATATATATATTGTATACATATACAATATGTGTAGTATATACATATATGTTATATATGTATATTATATATATTTACTTATTTTTGGTCCTGGAGATTGAACCCAAGGCACTTAACCACTGAGCCATATCCCCAACCCTTTTTTATTTTAATTTAATTAATTTTTATTTTTTTTGTACCTGAGATTGAACTCAGGGGCACTCGATCACTGAACCACAATCCAAGCCCTATTTTGTATTTTATTTAGAGATAGGGTCTCACTGAATTGTTTTAGTGTCTTACTTTTTTTTTTTTTTTTTGCTGAGGCTGGCTTTGAACTCACGATCCTCCTGTCTCAGCCTCCTGAACTGCTGGGATTACATAGAGGCCTATGCCACTGAGCCCAGGTTTGTTTGTTTTTTTTAAAATTTTGAGACAGGGTCTTACTAAGTTACCCAGGGCCTTGCTGAATTGCTGAGGTTGGCCTTGAACTTGTGATCCTCCTTCCTTGTCCTCCCAAGCAGCTGGGATGAAACAGGTATGCCACCAGGCTTGGCTGAATGAGAGGTTTTGATAAGAAGTACTTCTAGAAATTTTCTTTTCTTTGTTTTGGGTCCTGGATTGTGAATTCAGGGGTATTCGACCACTGAGCCATGTCCCCAGTCCTATTTTGTGTTTTATTTAGAGACAGGGTCTCATTGAGTTGCTTAGTGCTTAGTTTTTGCTGAGGCTGGCTTTGAAATTGCCAATGTTAAAATGCATTTTACTGGTGTGTATAAGTAATTAGAACAAATAAAAAAAAGTGAAGGAAAAAAATAAAATAAATTAAAAAATGAGTTAGTAAATAAATAAAGTGAGGAAAAGAATTGAAACCTCTTGTGAACTAGAGGGGATAGAAAGAATTCAGAGTTGGAGGAGAGGAGAAGTACAGGTCATTTCAGAGTAAGGAAAATAGGATAGGATATGCTGGGAAATTTATATTATAGCATATGCTGATAAATGTTATAATCAGTGCTAGGGAAAGGGTGGAAATTGTAGAAAAACTTGGAGAAAACTCAAATGAGATTGGAAATTTTGAAAATTATGATGAGGATAAAGTGATTTTAGATATTTAGCTGTACAAATTATTTATGTATTTTTAAGATAACTTTTGTGAAGATCTTGTTTAAAAATATAAGCAAATTTATAAGTATAACTTGTATAGTACCAGCACTACCCAGATTCCTCCATTATTAGATTTGCTTGGGCCAAAGTTATTTTTTGCAGCAATATTGGTAAGTCACTAAATTTAATCATATATCCATCTTTGTGGTGTGTGTGTGTGTGTGTGTGTGTGTGTTGCGTCTTGAACCCAGGACCTTGAGCATGCTAAGCATACACTCTACCACTGAGTCATATCTCAGCTCTTTACTTCATATGTAACTAGTTAGTTCTAAGACAAAAATGAGAAGGAATTTACTTGACTCTAGCCTTCATCTGAGATTTAAGTAGTATATCTTAGAACAGAAAAAAGTAAATAAATGGCGTTTTGCCACAGAAAATTGTAATTAAATTTCCTTTGCCAGAAAAGCTGTAATTCATATCATAATCACTTGTGAAAACCTTTTATTACCTTTTTTATTTAAACCTTTGTTTTAGTTTATATTTCAGTCAATAAATGAAAAGTTTAGAGTTAGTTCTTCACTTCCTTATGCCATTTTGCCCAAACCATATTCCATTTTTTAGTTCTGATCTTTTTTCCTGAATTTACTAGCTCATTTTCTTCCACTTACAAAAAAATTCAAACCACCTAATCCTAAAAATTCATCCCTAAATCCTGGTATCCAGTGAAGTGAACATTTTTCACTGACGAAAAGTTTAGAATTGGCATCTTAGGGTTTTATTTATTTATTAGTTTAGTTTATAGAATAAAGTTTAGCTTTAGCCAATATCCTTTGAAGCCATTTGTGTTAGGTTGTGTCAGGCTTAAGCACAGACTTTCAGTGTTACTGGACATATTTTTATATTTGTCCCCTTTTGTCCAAAAGGAAGGGAAAAAAAGAGAGACAAGGTGTGTGGGGGGGGACAAAGATGATCTTTTGAAATTGACAATATATTTTTGAAAAAATATATTAAGGGGGATTGAACCTAAGGGTGCTTTATCATTGAGATACACCCCAGACCTTTTTTTTTTTTTTTTTTTGAATTTTGAGACAGGGTCTTGCTGAGTTGCTTAGGGTCTTGCTAAGTTGCTGAGGCTGGCTTCAGATTTGTAATCTCCTTTCCTCAGCCTTCTGAGTTGCTGGGATTATAGGTGTTTACTACCACGCCTGGCTAAAATTAATGATTTTTATTATTTAGTTGAGAATATTCTTATTTTTTTAATTGAAAAAAATAGCATAATTTACATATAGTATATCACACCCATTTTTAGGAATAGTTCTGAATTATAGTTCTTTGTTTCTTTATTTGGTGGAGGGGATTGAATCTGGGGCCTTACACATGTTCTATTACTGAGCTGTTGATCTCTGGTACAACAATTTTGCAGGTATCCCATTCTAAGACATGTAATCAGTTATTAATTTAAGAGAACTTGATTTAAAAAAATTTTTTTAGTTGTAGATGGATACTATACCTTTATTTTTATTTATTTTTTTAATCTGGTGCTGAGGGATTGAATCAGTGCCTCACAAGTACTAGGCAAGTGCTCTACTATTGAGCTACAACCCCAGCCCTGATTTTTTTAAAAAAATATATTTATTTTTTAGTTGTAATTGGACACAATATCTTTATTTTATTTATTTATTTTATGTGGTGCTGAGGATTGAACCCAGGGTCTCGCAGGTGCTAGGTGAGCGCTCTACCGCTGAGCCACAATCCCAGCACCCCCAGCCCTGATTTTTTTTTTAAAAAAATTATTTTTCAATAGAAATTCATATTTAGAAGCTAACTGTGTAAGTCAGGATCTATGCAGGAAAACAGAAACCTCACTAGTTCTTTTGAAACAGATATTTTGATTTAGGGAATTAGTTAAATAGGTATTGGAGTTCTGAAAAGGGAAAAAGAGAAAACAGAAGTAATAGAAGATAGTAACTGTAGGAAGCAAATACAACTTCTAGGGCTGGGGAATAAAGGGAAACTGTTAGGCTTATTAGAACTTGGAAACTTGGAAAATAGGCTGGTGGACCTGAAACCTAAATTGGATGCCAGTTGTACCAATTGCCTTTTTTCGTGTCTCCTCTGAGGCCAATTCTAAGGACCTCATCCATGCTAGACAAGTGCTTTATCACTGAGCTATACCCACACCACTAGCTTTCAAGAATATTTTATAATGTAGCTTTTAAATTTCTTTAATGGATACTTGTATGTATTTCTCTTTCCTTAGTAGTTATTTGTGGGCTAACTATGCATGTTACCAGAATCAACTTCCTATTTAGACTAACTTAATTCCAGTGATATGTAGAAATAAATGTTACTTCTATATAATTTTATATCCTTTTCTCCTTTATGATATAATTGTTATCCATGCTCTATCTATAAATGTTACTTACCCATTGTTACTTATTATACTTACTAATTTATATAATTTTATGTTTTTTAAAGAATCTGAGAGAAGAAAGGAGAGCAAGTCTATATGTTTTAATATATTAGCGTTTCTTTGTTGGGGGATATTGGGTTATATTGGAGATTGAATCTGGGGGCATTCTACCACTGAGCTACATCCCCAACCCTTTTTATTTTATTTTGAGGCAAGTTCTCATTAAATTGTCCAGGCTGGCCTCAAACTTGTGATCCCCATTCTTCATCCTCCTGAGTGGCTGGGATTATAAGCATGTGCCACTATGCCTGATTTAACCTTCTTATCATTTCTGGTATGGTGGTGTATTGAGTGGTGTCAAAAATATCTCTGACACTCTTTTTGTTCAGTCTTCTTTTTCTTCTGTTCTTCAGATTGCATTATCTATACCAATCTATCCTTCAAGTTTGCTAATTCTTTGTTCTGCCATTTCAAATCTCCTGTTGAGCCCCTCTAGTGAAAGTATTACTTTAGTTATTGTACTTTTCAATCCCAGAATTTCTTTTGGATTCTTTTTTTAAAAGTTGTTATTTGGAGTTGCTATTCTCTATTTTTTGCAACATTGTAATCACACCTTTCTTTACTATTTTAATCAGTTTTCTTTAGTTCTTCAAACAGATACATATAATGGCTACTTTGAAGTTTTTTTGTTTGTTTTGTTTTTTTTTTAATCTGACATCTGCTCATATTCATGAACAGTTTTTGTTACTTGCTCTTTTTTATGGGTCATACTTTCCAATTTCTTTGCATGTGCCATAAATTTTAGGTATCATATTTTGGCAACTCAGTGTATTGGTCCAACCACCCTCAACAATAGCTTATTGTTATTTGCTTTTGTTTGTTTTTTGACTGGCTGGATTATTTTGATATACTCCATAACCCCCAACCCCCTTTAGTTTGGAATATATGATATAACCCCCAACCCCCTTTAGTTTGGAGTATATGATATTTGTTCCTCGAGAAGTACAGCCTTGGTTATGCCCATATCACCCAGAGTGACAGAGGTTTTGGGTTAGGGTTAGGGTTAAGATATTGGGAAGCTGAGTCAGGAAGGAAGTGAGGACATAGGTGATATAGAAGATAGGAGAGTTGGAGTGGTAGTAAAAATATGGGAACCTTATACAATCAGTGGAAAAGGACAGAAACCAGGGTAGGTCTGAGAATTTAGATATTAACTCACTACCTCTGGGGTGAGTCAACTTTAGCCCTTCTCTTTTTATTTCTTTTCTCATGATTTACATTCCCTCCCCCTTTTTAAATTGGTGCATTATAATAGTACATGATTGTGAGATTTGTTATTACACATTCATACATGCACACAATATAGCAATATAATTTGGCCAGTATCATTCACGATTCATGCTCTCTTTTTTGCAGAGATGGGGGAGGGTACTGAGGATTGAACTCAAAGGCATTCAACCACTAAGCCACATCCCAAGCCCTATTTTGTATTTTATTTAGAGACAGAGTCTCACTTAGTTGCTTAGCACCTCATCATTGTTGAGGCTGGCTTTGAACTCAAAATCTTCCAGCCTTAGCCTCCTAAACTGCTGGGATTACAGGCGTGCACCACTGTACCTGGTGATGATTCACATTCTTGGTAGAGAGAAAGCAGTTAGTCAGAAGCTCACCCCTAAATCAAGGGGACAAGAGGGAGGGCATTAATTAGAGGAATTTGCTTGATTGGAAGATGAAGTTAGGATTTGAAGTTTGCCTGTAATGTTAAAAAAAAAAAAGAAGTGCTGCTATTCTCTAGTTTCTCTTTTTTTATAAAGGTAATACTACTTGCCTAGCATGTATATTGTCATATAGAATCTTGACATGCTTTGAAAGTATTATGAAGTTTAGAAGTAGTGCAATTAAGCTAAGATATCGATAACCTCTTAGTGGTTACAACTGCCAGTGAATTTCTTTGTGAAACCACATTCAAAATTTAGGAAAAAATTCAGAGATTCTGTCCAACCTTAGAAGTATACTTAAATGATAAAGTTCAAAGAAAATAACTTACAGGATAATAAATGTATTCATATATTAAGCCAGACAATAGATGCTCTGCAAAGTTTTGAGTTGTTCTTGTCTCTTACCAAAGCTTATTGAGGGCTGGGGATTTAGCTCAGTTGGTAGAGTGCCTGCCTCGAATCCCCAGCACCACAATAAATAAATAAACAAACAAATAAATAAAGGTATTGTATCCATCTTAAAAAAAAAGAAAACCCAGCTTATTGAATTGTTGCAAATAATTGAATTAACTTTTTGAGTTGGAAAGGCTGAGGAGATTTATTGTCATGGCTAGATTTACTCCATGTTCTATATTAGTTGTAGAATTTTGTTCTACATTAATTCCTGATGTTGAGGTTATAGGTTGTTACCAGAAAGCCTACCCATAGTGGAAAGGATATGGTGGCTGCTCCTAAGAAAAAAAGAAAAATTCACTTTCAGTAGCATTCTTACACTATTAAATTAGGGGTGTTCACCTCTAGTGATAAGGGGTAGTGACTAAGGAGGAATAAAAGCAAATATTATAAATACATTATAAATGTATTATAAATACAAATGTTATAATATCTCTGGTTTTGCTAATTATCTTTGTTTAAAATTCTTGTACACCTTTATTTTATTTATTTATTTTTATGTGGTGCTGAGGATTGAACCCAGGACCTTGCATGTGCTAGGCCAGTGCTCTACCACTGAGCCACAACCCCTCTCCACTAATTATTTTGATGCGGAATTCCTTCATTGACATTCATTTCCTTCATTTGTTTTGGTGAAATCGGCATAATGCATAAGAACAGTCTTTTACCAGATAGTCAAAAATTGTTTTGTTCCAGGGCATGTAATTAATCATGTAATGTATCTTTATGAGTTTAATAGTGATTAATAATGGTAGGATTCTATTGCTTTTTGTCTGTTTTCTTTTTTGATATCTATATCTTGCCTCTGCCAATTTATTTCAGAATGATGTAAAAATGTTATTGAAAGTGAATTTTTCTTGTTTTCATAGGAGCAGCCACCATATCCTGGCTACAGTTCTAACTACTGGAATTCTCCTGCACGACCTAGGGCCCCATACCCAAGTACATATCCTATCAGACCAGATTTGCAAGGCCAGGTATGGTTGAAAATTGACAAACTTTCTGAATTTGTCCTTAACGAATCAATTAGTTTCAGAACTTGTGGAAATTTTGTAGTGGTAATATGTGAGCTTTGTTTTACTTTTTAATTTAATGGGTTCCACCAGTTTCATTAGTATTTAATTTATTTATTTATTTTTGTGAACCCCCAGTACCTCATGTATGTTGATAAGGAACATATTATCTACAGATCTAGGCACATATTATCTACAGCAAAGGTAACTTGAGGCAGAGTAAATTACTTCTCAGAATCAGGAAAAAACATATATAAAATGTACATGTATCTTAAAAATGTACATATTTAAAAAATTTTTATTTATGACAAATATTTCATTATAAATATTTGAAGTTTATACTAAGAATACAGAAAATATGTACATCTTTTTAGCTACAATACCTTGCTTTATCAATTTTTAATTTTACCAGAGTTCATATTAAAAAAAATACAATTAAAGCTCCTTATGACACTCTTCCCATTTCCTTAAATTATATTTATTATCCTCTTTCTGTTTTTATGCTTTTATACTTGTATTTATATCCATAAACTTTATGTAGCATTATTTAACATGTTTTTAAACTTTGAGTAGTTTCACATTAACCTTTTGCAGCTTCCTTCTTTTTGCTCAGATTTTTATTTTTCTATTGTACATATATGAGACAAGAATTTCTCTAGGGTGTGGAATTGTTGGGTTTTGGTGTGTATATCTTTATTAGGTTTAGCAAATTACTTTTCATAGTGTTTGTACCAGTGAGAAAATATTTAAGTATCATCCATAATCTTGCTGTCCTAACAATAATTGTCAGTTTTTTTTTCTATCTAGATACCGTATTTCTGTATATAAGTAATTTTTAAGGAATACAATTGCAATATGTAGTTTTAAAGCAGCTGCATTTAAGCAGCCTTCAAATGAGTACCTAGAACTTTAGATCCAGATTAGAATTGTCTATAAACTGACTTTCTCTGCAGAATTAGTCTTCTGATGGGTTTTTAGGTAGTCAAATATATGTTTGTCTCTTTAAATTTACTAGTGGAAGCTGAAATAATGGAAATATATTTTCTTTAAAGGGCTGAATAATTAATTCAGTTTTAAAAAACCTGCAGGAGAGTTCCAAGTTCAAGGCCAGCCCTGTCTCAAAGTAAAATTTAAGAAGTCTGGGGATGTAGCTCACACCCCTGGTATAATGAGGCCCTAGTATCTGGTAGAATACACCCCTAGTATAATGAGGCCCTGGTAACTGGTACCTCAAAAAAGAAAAAAAAAAAGAAAGAAAAGAAAAATCATATCACTCGTTTTCCTTCTGGTTGCCTCCTCATATTAATCTTGCCTCACAATCATTCTTTTTGGTATGTTTTATAAATCTTAAAATCTCTAATTAAAAATAGTTTTAATAAACCAAGAATGCATAATTTTTTTATTGATTTTATTGTTTTTTTAAATACACGACAACAGTAGAATGCATTACAATCCTTATTACACATATAGAGCATGATTTTTCATATCTCTGTATATATGTATATATCACAATTTTTCATATTTCTGTTTGTATATAAGGTATGTTGACACCCAGTTCAAGTCTTCGTACATGTACTTTGTATAATGATGACCATCACATTCCACCATCCTTGCTAATCCCCTTCCATCTCTTTCCCACACCTCTTCCCTATCTAGAATTAATCTAATCCTCCCATGCTCTCCCTCCCTACCCCACTATGAGTCACCCCCCTTATATCAGAGAAAATATTCAGCATTTATTTTTTGGGATTGGCTGACTTTACTTAGCATTATCTTCTCCAATGCCATCCATTTACCTGCAAATGCCATGATTTTGTTCTTTTTTAATGCTGAGTAATATTCCATTATGTATAAATGCCACATTTTTTTTTTATCCATTCATCCACTGAAGGACATCTAGGTTGGCTCCACAGTTTAGCTATTGTGAATTGTGCTGCTATAAACATTGATGTGGCTGTGTCCCTGTAGTATGCTGTTTTTAAGTCCTTTTGATATAGTCTGAGAAGAGGAATAGCTGGGTCAAATGGTGGTTCCATTCCCAGATTTCCAAGGAATCTCCATACTGCTTTCCAAATTGGCTGCACCAATTTGTAGTCCCACCAGCAATGTATGAGTGTACCTTTTTCCTCACATCCTGGTCAACACTTGGTGTTTATCTTCATAATAGCTGCCATTCTGACTGGAGTGAGATGATATCTTAGAGTAGTTTTGATTTGCATTTCTCTGATTGCTAGAGAAGAATGCATAATTTAGATACCTCAGAAAGCTGGGAATGGAACCACGATTTGACCCAGCTATCCCCCTTCTTGGTCTATTTCCCAAAGACCTTAAAAGAGCCTATTATAGGAATACAGCTATATTGATGTTCATAGCAGCACAATTCACAATAGCTAGACTGTGGAACCAACCTAGATGCCCTTCAATAGATGAATGGATAAAAAAAATGTGGTGTTTATACACAATGGAGTATTAATCAGCATTAAAAAATGATAAAATCATGACATTTGCAGGGAAATGGATGGCATTAGAGCAGATTATGCTAAGTGAAGCCAGCCAATCCCTAAAAAACAAATGCCATATGTCTTCTTTGATATAAGGAGGGCAACTAAGAACAGAACAGGGAGGAAGACCATGAGAGGAAGATCAACATTAAATAGGGACGAGAGGGGGGAGGGAAAGGGAGAGAGAAGGGAAATTGCATGGAAACGGAAGGAGACCCTCATTGTTATACAAAATTACATATAAGAGGAAGTGAGGGGAAAGGGAAAAAAAAGAGAGAAATGAATTACAGTAGATGGGTTGGAGAGAGAAGATGGGAGGGAAGGGGGGATAGTAGGGGATAGGAAGGGCAGCAGAATACAACATACACTAGTATGGCATTATGTAAAAAAGTAGATGTGTAACCGATGTGATTCTGCAATCTGTATACGGGCTAAAAATGAGAGTTCATAATCCACTTGAATCAAATGTATGAAATATGATATGTCAAGAGCTTTGTAATGTTTTGAACAACTAATAATAATAATAATAATAAATATACTTTACAAAAAAAAGAATGCATAATTTCTTGTTTGTGTTTTTTGAGTTGTCTTTGAGACATTCTGAAATTGGTCATTGTCTCATCCTTAGCAAACATGTTAACTGCAAAGTTGATAGGTGGTATTCTGACTCCGTATTGTTATTAAACATGCATGTTGCAAGTAGTGATCCCTGGACACAGTAGTTATTTGGAGAAAGTAGTTATAAACTCACAGAGATTAAAACCAGGAAGTAATTTTTATAATGAACATAAAGGGCTGGGCATGGTTGCATGCATCTGTAATCCCAGCCACTCTGGAGGCTGTGGCAGGAGGATTTTGAGTTCAAAGCCAGCCTCAACACTTGGCAACTCAGTGAGATCCTGTCTCTAAATAAAATATAAAAAAGGGCTGGGGATATGGCTCAATGGTTAAGCATCCCTGGGTTCAATCCTCAGTGCCAAAAAAAAAAAAAAATTAAGTACTGTAGTTAGGAGCTCCATAAGACAAAAATTGGAATAGCTCTTTAAATTGAGATATTACTTGAGAGAGCAACCAGTGGATGATGGTAGATTTGGCAGTTCCAAAAACAAGTGTTAGTGAAAATTCAAGGTGATGTTTAGTGAAAATTCAAGGTGATGTTAACTGCTGATAATTATGAAGTCTTGGAATACTTTTGTGGTAAAATTTTCCGTATTTTTCATGATAAGCACAACAGGAAGAATTGTGATACTGCTAGGGGAAATCATTTTTTGCTTAGCTCACATCTGTCTGCACTTTTATAGTCATATACCAAATAGCAAGGGAGTCTCAACAGCCTTTTTCTGGGCAAGAAACTTGACCATTTTTCTTCCATATTTACACAATAATCCATCAACTGGGAAACCAACTTTAGTAAAAAGTATTTTATACCAGACAATCTTCAGCTTGCATTGAGATGGCAAATAGTGAGATGTCTTTTAGCTGTTAAATTGTTACCATTTGGGGTTGCTTGGTTTGTTGTCTGGGTTCCTTGTCTCCTTTCAGTAAAGAATTGAAGAACAGGTTACAGATAGCAAACAAGAAGTAGGTTTATTGCAAAAATGACAGAGATACAGCCATAGACTTCTCTGAAAAGAAGGGGCCCTAACCCTGGGAATCTGGTGGAGGAGTTTTGGCCTGTTCTTTTTATAGTCTGAAATTTCCTCCTTTTCTTATCTACTCTCCTGTCCATGGGCTCTTCATTATTATTAATTGGTGCCTCCTGTGTCCATGCATCTCTTTTAGTTTTTGTCTTGGGTCCCCTGTTTAAAAACACAAGTACCAAAGTGTCTGATTGGATTCCCTGCTTGTGTCTACAAGCACTTTTGTCAAGCAGGAAGTTGACCTCATCAGAAGACCCTCTCCATGCTCCTTTGTTCTGGCCTTGCCCTGACCTCTCTTACTGTCTTGCCCTGGCTGCCTAGATCTTATACTTCTTCCTTAAAATTATGTCTTGCATTTTGTCCTAGAGTAAGAGCATTAGTTGTAATTTATCAGAATTTTGAGAGTGCCGATTTTGATTTCTTTTGGAATCCAGAATGGTACTTCAAAGTAAACTATCTGTGGGGAGCCACTCTAAATGATCCGGGTCTTCTATCTTGGAGCAGAGAGGCTTTGACCATCACTACCTCTCTGGTCCTGGAAGTTTGAGGACAAGTCTTCAGACTTAGGCGTTGCCCTACAGCCCTTGGGTCGAATTACATTCACATGCTCTTTGTAACTCCGCCCCTTCTTATAAGAAGGAGGGTCCTCCCAGTAAAAGCCCATTTCCAAACGTGCTTGTGCGCTCTCTCGCCACACTCTCATGACTATCCCTCCATCTCCCATTTGGGGGGCTTGAGGCTGAAAGCAGAGGAGCTGTCCTGAAGTTTGTTTAAAGGTAAAGTGTCTGTGTTTTATTTGGTGTTCCTGGAAATTCACATGAGCGACCTTAAGTTCAGCTGTCCCCATGGGTCAGGAGTGGCAATTATCAAAGAAGATTGTATTTAATTCTTGTGATTTGCTCAGTTTTAGATTGCATATTACCATATCAACTGACAAGTTTTCAATTAAAAGTTGTCTTGCTGGATGAGTGACACATGCCTAAAATCCCAGCAACTCAGTAGGCTGAGTCAGGAGAATTGCAAGTTTGCAGCTAGCCTCAGCAACTTAGTGAGACCCTGCCTCAAAATTAAAAATGAAAAGTTCTGGGAATGTAACTCAGTGAATATCTCTGGGTTCAATGCCAGTACAAAAACAAACAAAAAACTTGCTGTCCTTATACACAGACTGCCTTCATTAGAATAATCTACTTGGATATCAAGGAAATAGCTAGGGTCGTAGCAGCCAACTGGATTTTAGCCATGTCTGAGATTTTATATAATATTTTTAAATGTAAACTTTGTTTACTCTAAAAAGTAATGTAGCTTTATTATTAAAATTTGGGGCTGGGCATGGTGGCACATGTGTGCCATCCCACCCAGATCCTTGGCAGGCTGAGGCAGGAGGATGAAAAGTTTTAGGCCAGCCTTGGCAAATTAGCAAGACCCTGTCTCACACTAAAATTTAAAAAAGGACTGGAAGCCAGGAACGATGGTTCATGCCTGTAATCCCAGCAATTTGGGAGGCTGAGGTAGGAGGATCACAAGTTAAGACAGCCTCAGCAGTTTAGTAAGCAATTTAATGATTCTTTTTTTTTTAAAGAGAGAGAGAATTTTTCAATATTTATTTATTTTAGTTTTCGGTGGACAGAACATCTTTTGTTTGTATGTGGTGCTGAGGATTGAACCTGGGCCGCACTACCGCTTGAGCCATATCCCCAGCAATTCAATGAATCTTAAAAAAAAAAAAAAAAGAAGGAGCCAGACTCCACCAAGCAACTCAGACTCTGTCTCTAAATAAAATACAAAAAAGGGCTGGGGATATGGCTCAATGGTTGAGTACTCCTTAGTCCAATCCCCACTACCACAAAAAAAAAAAAAAAAAAAAAAAAGAAGGAAAAAAGTAGGAAAGGACTGGGAATCTACCTCAGTGGTAAATCACATGCCTACCAAGCATTAGGCCCTGGATTTAACAAAGAAGAACAAAAAAATTGGAAACTAGGGAGAGGAGAAAAAATACTGCTTGTGCCATCTTAATATGTTCATATTTTGAAAAATTTCTTTTTTTCCCTATCATGTTTACACAGCTTTTTTTTTTTTTTTTGATATTTATTTTTTTATTTTTCGGCGGACACAACATCTTTGTATGTGGTGCTGAGGATCGAACCCGGGCCGCATGCATGCCAGGAGAGCTTGCTACCGCTTGAGCCACATCCCCAGCCCATGTTTACACAGCTTTAAATGATTATACACTTTTTCATTTAGCACTTTAGTTGCCCTATGCACTTGCCATGTTAATAATAGGGCGCAATATCAAGAACATTCTTTTTAATATTTAAAAAAAATTTTTAGACGCTGATAGACCTTTATATATTTATATGTGGTGCTGAGAATCCAACCCAGTGCCTCACACATGCTAGGCAAGTGCTCTACCATTAAGCCACAACCCCAACCTCTCTCTTTTTAATATTAATGTAATTTTCAAACAAAAGTAGTAAGAATAACATAAAAATGCCTGTGTGTCCATCTTTCAGCTTTGATTATTAATCCTTGACTATCATGTATTTATCTTTGGAGCATTTCTTTAGAGTACTTTGAAGAAATTCCAGATGTCAAACTGTATAACTTGTAAATAAACTTAAGTATATTTATTTAAAATATAAGGACTTTTGGGGTGGGTATTGGGGATCGAATTCAGGGGCACTCAACCACTGAGCCCCAGCCCTTTTTTGTATTTTATTTAGAGACAGGGTCTCACTGAGTTTCTTTGCGCTTCATTTTTGCTGAGGCTGGCTTTGAACTCTGAATCCTTCTGCCTCAGCCTCCTGAGTCGCTGGGATTATAGGTGTGCACCGCAGCACCTGGCAAGGGCTTTTTAAATTTTTTTTTAAGTTGTCAGTGGACCTTTATATGTGGTGCTGAGAGTTGAACCCAATGCCACACACATGCTAGGCAAATGCTTTGCAACTGAGCCACAACCCCAGCCAAGGACACTTTGAAAACATAACCACAATGCTAATACCACCAGTTACCTGTGACAAGTTCTGCTCTCTCAAATGCTGAAGTTTGAACATTAGTTAAGCATGCTGAGGCAAGCATATAAAGCAGGGTTTATTTAAAAAGGGTAACAGAGACTTCTCCCAGGAAGGTGAAGGGGGCCATAGCTGGTATCCTGGTATCCCAAGAAGTGAGGTGTTCTGTTCTTTTTATATGTCTTAGGCCTCCTTTGTTTTTCTGCCTTTTCCCCCTTATCTTTCTCCTTCCTGTTACAGGACTACCCCCCCCCCCCAATACTTGGTGGGAGGGCCTAAAGATGGGAAACAGGTGTGGTGGAAGGGAGAAGGGCCGGATGGTACAGCCCAGGACATTCTTTATAGCTCCCTGTAGGGAGGGGCAATTCCTGGGACAGGTTACCGTAGCAACAGTTTGGAGCCGGGGCAGGTTCTAGATAAGGGTGGAGGGAAGGGCTCCAAAGGAATTAACATTTAATTCTTCTGGGACAGTCTCCAACTTCTGGGGACTCAAAATTGGCCTAACTTGATCTGACCTGATTCGATTTACCTATCCAATCAGGTATATCGTGTGGTATATTAAGGAGTTCTTTGTTTAGACTGAAAGCTTAAAGAGCTTCTTAGTAGCTTTAACAAAGAGGTGGTTTATTGCCCTTCTGGTCAGGGAATGTATTGCTGGCTCTTCCCTTGTACCTGACCCTTCGAGGAATTCTTTGGAATTCCTTGTCTGTTCTCAAACCTAAAGAAAGAATGATTAGTCTTAGAGACAGAGGTGAACACAGCAAAACTTGATTCTGGGTTTTTACTGTTTTTAAAAGGTAAAGTAGAAATTAGTAGAAAACATTAAGGTGATCATATAAATTTAGGTTTTAGCTTTACTCTCATTTGAATTATAAACTGAGGGTTCTTGGTACTAGTAATAGTCTAGATAAGTGATTTAAAACTACAGTTAAGGAAGGCTGGGAATGAAGCTTAGTGGTAGAGTGCTTGCACATGACATTAGATTCAAATCCCAGCTCTGCAAACAAAATCAAAAACCATGGCAGTAAGCAGTGTATGAGGAATGTATCTCTGTTATCTGTTATTGATATTATCTGGGTAATAGAGTAATGGTATGGTATCAAAGAACATGGACTTTGGAGTCAGATTTGGTTTATTTCTTTATCTTGCCATAATAATACTAACAACAGTAAGATAAATAATTTTTCATTTATTGAGCATACTTTGTATCAGATACTAAGTCTTAATTTATGTCATGTCATTTAATTTTCATATTAACCCTGCAAGAAAAGTTTATGGTCTTCATTTTTCCTAGTGGAGAAACTAAAACTAAGAGCAGTTAAATATAAAGTCTGTGGTATAGCTGGGTCTTTCTCTATAGTCTCTCTTCCTCTTACATCATGGTCTTCCTTCTCTCTTTGGAATTCTCTCAAGTTTCCCACAATTCCCTCCACAGTCAGTCAGTCAGTTCTCCTCTGCTGTTAGTTATTGTCAGGTATACTTAAGGCAATGTTTAAGAAGCACTGCTCTAAGGTCATCACAATATACATGTATCATTCCATTGTTACGTGGGCTCTACAGTTCAGTCTATGGAATATTATTTTAATAGAAGAGAGAAAGAATGTTACAGATTGGTTAGGGAGTTTGTATTTTCATTAGTTATTGATTTCTTCCTATAATTTTCAACATTGGGCATTCAGTTAGGGCATTTCAGTTCTTCAGCTCTTCTACCCATTTATCTTTTTTCTCTCAATTTTGCTTTTTTTCAGAGTTTGAATTCTTATACAAATGGAGCATATGGTCCACCATATCCCCCAGGCCCTGGGGCAAATACTGCCTCATATTCAGGGGCTTATTATGCACCTGGCTATTCTCAGACCAGTTACTCTACAGAAGTTCCAAGCACTTATCGATCACCTGGCAACAGCCCAACCCCAGCCTCTCGTTGGATGTATCCCCAACAGGACTGTCAGACTGAAGCGCCCCCTCTTAGAGGGCAGGTTCCAGGATATCCTGCTTCACAGGTGAGCAGTTTTCTGTAGGAAAAATTTCAAAGTCTTTGCTTCTTGAGTTGTAAACAGTGGAAGGGTGTTTATTTATATTAGTGCTTATTTAAGAAAATGCTGAAGATGGTCAGAAGTTTTCCAGAGGTGAAGGCTGGGACTTCTTTTATATTGGATGCCTTTCTTTCTTGTAGTAACTATTTCAATAAATAGTTGAAGGTACCTTAAAGATGTCATAATCAAAAAATTTTTAAAGTGAAAGAAATTTTTTTTGTGTGTGATGGTGTGGTACTGGTATTGAACCCAGGGGTACTTTACCACTGAGCTACATCCCCAGTCCTTTTTACTTATTAATTTTTTTTGGTACCAGGAATTGAACCCAAGGATGCTCAACCACTGAGCCATGTCCTCAGTCCTTTTTTATTTTATTTACTTAAAAATATTTATTTTTTAGTTTTAGGTGGACACAGTATCTTTTTTTAAAAATTTGTTTTAATTAGTTACACATGACAGTACAATGATCTGGACATATCATCATTTGAATCAGATGGGATATAATTTCTCAATTTTCTGAGTGTACAGATTGTAGAATTACATTGGTCATGCAGTCACGTATATACCCACAGCAATAATAATGTCTATTTTATTCTGCTGTCCTTCCATTTCCCCCTCCCCCTCCCTTCTCCTCCCATCACTTCTCTCTACCCAATCTAATGTGACCAACTTCTTTTTTTTCCCCTTCACATCTTCATACCTGTATTCTGTATAATGAAAGGGGTCTTCTTCCCTCTTCCATGCAATTCCCATTCCTCTCTTCCCTATCTAGAGGTAATTTTCTTCTCATGCTCTTCCTCCCTACCCCATTTCAAGTCACCTCCCTTAATCAGAGAAGACATTTGGCATTTGTTTTTTTTGGGATTGGCTAACTTCACTTGGCATAATCTGCTCTAATGCCATTCATTTTCCTGCAAATGCCATGATCTTGTTATTTTTTTAGTGCTGAGTAATAATCCATTGTGTATAAATGCCACATTTTTTTATCCATTCATCCATTGAAGGGCATCTAGGTTGGCTCCACAGTCCAGCTACTGTGAATTGTGCTGCTATAAACATTGATGTGGCTGTGTCCCTATGCCATTTTTAGGTCTTTTGAGTATAGTCCGAGAAGAGAAATAGCTGGGTCAAATGGTGGTTCCATTCCCAGTTTTCCAAGGAATCTCCATACTGCTTTTCAAATTGGCTGCACCAGTTTGCAGTCCCACCAGCAATGTATGAGTGTAACCCCCCCCACCCCATCCTCGCCAGCACTTGTTGTTGTTTGACTTCATAATGGCTGCCGGTCTTACTGGAGTGAGATGGTATCTTAGAGTAGTTTTAATTTGAATTTCTCTGATTGCTAGGGATGGTGAGCATTTTTTTGTGTATTTGTTGATTGATTGTATATCCTCTTCTGAGAGAAGTGTCTACAGTATCTTTATTTTACATTTATGTGGTGCTGAGGATCGAACCCAGTGCCTCATGCCTGCAAGCGCTCTACCACTGAGCCACAACCCCAGCCCCCTCTTTTTTTTAATTTAGAGACATAATCTCACGGAGTTGTTAACTGCCTCACTAATCTACTAAGGCTGACTTTAAACTTGAGATCCTCCTGCCTCAGCCTGAGTTGCTGAAAATACATGTGTGTGCCACCGTGGCCGGCTTTATTTTTAATTTTGAGACATGCTTTTGGTAAATTGCTGAGGCTGTCCTCTGGCTTCAGTTTCCCAAGTTGCTGGAATTGTAGGTGTGCCATTGTGCCTGGCAAAATAAATTTTTAGAGAATTGTTTAAAAGTTTCCTAGTTTTAACCTTTTTTGGTGTGCTATTAGATTTATATTTTTAAATATTTTATGAATGATACCATGTTTAGGGCTGGGGATGTGGCTCAGGCAGTGGCGTGCTTGCCTAGCATGCATGCGTGTGGCCCGGGTTCGATCCTCAGCACCACATACAAACAAGGATGTTGTGTCTGCCGAGAACTAAAAAATAAAAAATAAATAAATATTAAACAATTCTCTCTCTCTCTCTCCCCCTCCCTTTCTCTCTCTCTTTCTCTCTCTCTTTAAAAAAAAATGATACCATGTTTATTTCTCTGTTCAGTTTAAGAGGATTTCTAATATATCTTTATTTGTGCTTCCTTATAACATGGGATCATTTGATTATAGTGTCTATGGACAGATTTATACTATACTTCAGTAATTGAATTTTAGGCCTTATTCTTTCTAGTTTGATCATCACCAAATCTTTCCTCGGTATAACTGGAACAGGTTTTTTCAGGCTTGTAGTAATTATGGCAACTAATTAGAGTTCCTAGCATTCTAGAATTTGCCAATAATATTTTCATTACTTTTAGTTTTTTTAGAATGACCAGCATATTTTTTCCTCTCAATCTAGAACCCCGGAATGACCCTGCCCCATTATCCTTATGGGGATGGTAATCGTAGTGTTCAGCAATCAGGACCAACTGTACGACCGCAAGAGGATGCATGGGCTGCTTCTCCTGGTGCTTATGGGATAGGCACCCGCTACCCCTGGCCTTCAGCTGCGCCCTCAGTACCACCTGGGAATCTCTACATGACTGAATCAACTTCATCATGGCCTAGCAGTGGCTCTCCTCAGCCACCTCATTCACCACCACCCCAGCAGTCCAAGGTAGGAGACCTAAGTGTTGTTCTTTTTGCTCTCTGGGTAATGAAGAAAGCTCAAGGGGCCAAGGTTGTGGCTCAGTGGTGAGTGCTTGCCTAGCATGTGTGAGGCACTGGGTTCGATCCCTGGCACTACATAAAAATAAACAAATAAAATGAAGGTATTGTGTCCATCTATAACTAAAAAAAAATAAAAAAAAAAAAAAAGCTCAAGATTTAACTTTTCTCCATTATTGTGTGTTAAATGGGGACTAATTATGAAAATTTGGTGACTACTTCCTGTAGCTTTACTTCAGCCTATTCTTTCTTCTTTTCTCTTTTATACTCTCAAAGACTTTATTTATTTATTTTGTACTAGGGATTAAACCCAGAGGTGCTTTACCACTGAGCCACATCCCAGCCTTTTTTATTATTTATTTAAAAAAAATTTTAGGGACTGGGGATGTGGCTCAAGCGGTAGCGCGCTCGCCTGGCATGCGTGTGGCCCGGGTTCGATCCCCAGCACCACATACCAACAAAGATGTTGTGTCCGCCGAGAACTAAAAAATAAAAAATGTTGGAAATTCTCTCTCTCTCTCTCCCTCCTCTCCTCTCACTCTCTCTTTAAAAAAAAAAAAAAAAATTTTAGATGTTGATGAACCTTTATTTTATTCATTTATTTATATGCGGTGCCGAGAATTGAAGGCAGTACCTCACACATGCTAGGCAAGTGCTCTACCACTGAGCCACAACCTTTCTTATTTTTTAAGACAGGGTCTCAATAGTTGCTGAGGGCCTTACTAAGTTGCCAAGGTTGATCCTGCTGTTTTAGCCTTCCAAAGACTTTTAAAGACATTTTAGGCTCACATCCTATTTTTAAAAGACATAAAAGTGCTCATTTTCTCTTTGTTGTAATTCTTTCCAAATGTTAAATACAATCAAACTGCATTTTGTAACCACAAATAATCTATAGATAGAAGATAAAAACCGACGTGAAATACCTATAGTATTAGTTTCTATGGTTTAATACTTTTAAATTAAACCATAGATTTGAACATTATATGTTTATGTCTGCTTTCTTTTTAAGATCTTGAGGTTTTAAATCTTAAAGGGAAAAACTGTCTAATTCTTATTTAGTAAATCACTGGATGGATTGTGAAGTGGTAAAATGTATTGTAAGGTGTTCATGATGATAATGTGCCTCAAGGAAGGTTGTTCTGTTATATTCAGGAATTCTCTTTTTATGTGAGAGGACATTCCCTTTTATCTTCTTAAAATGGTGTTTTTCTCAAATGATTGAAAAGGGTGGTCCAGTTTTATTGGAGGGAATTCTTGTAATGTACTTTTGGGTCAGGTGAAAGATGTGCGCTAAAAAATTGTACCATTGATGGATTCTTATTAAAATAGCTTTTTTCCTCTTTTTATTCTCCCATCCTAAGGATTCCTCATACTCCTATAGCCAAGATCAAGGCATGAACCGGCACAACTTTCCTTGCAGTGTCCATCAGTATGAATCCTCCGGGACAATGAACACTGATAATTCAGACCTTTTGGATTCCCAAGTCCAATATAGTGCTGAGCCTCAACTGTATGGTAATGCCACCAATGAGCATCCTGGCAATCAAGATCAGAGTAATAATCTTCCTGAAGAATGTTTATCTTCAGATGAAGGTACTCCTCCAAGTATTAAAAAAATCATACATGTATTGGAGAAGGTCCAGTATCTTGAGCAAGAAGTAGAAGAGTTTGTAGGAAAAAAGACAGACAAAGCATACTGGCTTCTGGAAGAAATGCTAACAAAGGAACTTTTGGAACTGGATTCTGTTGAAACTGGGGGACAGGACTCTGTCCGGCAAGCCAGGAAAGAGGCTGTTTGTAAGATCCAAGCCATATTGGAAAAATTAGAAAAAAAAGGATTATGAAAGGATTTAGAACAAAGTGGAAGCCTGTTAATAACTTGGCCAAAGAACTCTTGATTTTGGTTAGTTACTGTCTTTTTGAAATGCCTGTTGATGACAAGAAGCAATACATTCCAAATTTCCTTTGATTTAATTTAAAACTTGAAAAGTTGGTAAAGGAATGGAAGAACACTTTAGTTACGAGATTTTCAGTTCTCAGACGAATGAATGTAATAGGAAACTGGAATTACTAATACTGCCAAGTAGACTCACTTCTTAAGAAATTTGGGGACATTTTTAAGCAGCTTCTTATCAGCAGGAGAGAAATACATTTCATGTAACAGGCTATCAGAAACCTACCAGATGAAACTGGATATAATCTGAGACAAACAGAATCTGTTTTTGTAAACATCTGGATTACTTGTCAACATTTTTGTACATTGTGACTGTTTCAGTGTAGACACTTCATTGTAAATTACAGCTTAGACTTTAGCCTTCTTGGACTTCTGTTTTATTATTTGCAGTTCACGAATATAGTATTATTCTCTACTTCTTGGTACGTTTTGTAGTAATATGTTTAATATAATTATTCAAAAGACTATATTGACAGCCAGATAATATGGCAATTCTGAATGGATTTATGTCTTTTCATCACTTGAATATATTGCAATGTGTAGTGAATTCTTGAGGTAAATTGTCATCCTTTTTTGTATAGCACGTTTAGTTAGAGTTCTTAACACTTCTACTTTTCATAGTAGTAGTGGAAGGTGAATTTGGAAATGACATTGATACAAGAATTAAATGTTTATGGACATTTTCTTTTTTATTGTATTTGGATAAAGATCCACTTAAAATTACTTAAAAAAAAAGTATAATTGTCTTTTTACTATTGCTGCTTCTACAGAAAGCCTGTGATAGATAAAGATGAAAAATCAATGCCATAATGAATATAAATAATGACTCCAAAAAGTAATAAATATGATTATTTGACACAAGGCCCTTTGATAATATTGTTTTCCATCTAAGCTATCAGTTTCACTATATAAGATCCCTTTGGGCAGATTTCAGCTCAATTTATATTTAAAATAATGATGGGAAAAGGAGATGCTCAGGGAGTAAATCATGTATAGAGTGGGAAATTATTTTCTTCTTTTGTTTCTTAGATAAATTTCATAGATTTTTGTTTGTTTCATAAAAGATGTAACTATTAACTGATTTTAGAGCCCAATTTAAGAGAAAGCATATGGAAAGGGTCTCAACTGGCCTTGTTTGGGTACCTATGTGCTATTGTATAGAAGAGATTTAGGTAAGTAACTTTTACATCTGAGTTCTAGTATACTATAAGTGCTTTTAGGAAAATAGCTTTTTCTTTTTTTTTTTTTTTTTTGGTGGGTGTTAGGGGGTGTAGGGCCTTGCACATGCTAGATAAGTGCTCTACCAATGAACTACATCCCCAGCTGTTTCTTAATAAGATATCCAAGTGATAATATTTTTCCTAGACTGCCAAGCCTATTAATGATATTAAATCTGTCAGCCAACTCCTCTATTCATAACTAAGTAAACTAATAAAAACATGTTAAATGATGATATGAAATGTAGTAAAAATATTGAATATTGGCTGGGGCTTATGATTGGGATGAGTGATTCTACAGGATAATATGATGATAATTATATCCTAGGATTTTTATATTTGGCCTAATACAGGAATGTTTTAAAACAGACTTTTTTTTTGTGAAAATTAGAAAATTATACTTAAGACTTCAGAAAGTGGAGAAACTTAAAGCCAAGTTACCAACGGTACAGTGACTAATTCTAAAGGGAACTTTGCTATTGCTACTTAATTACTGAGTGCCCAAGATGACAATTTCCACAAAGTCTTGATTTTTACATATATATATATATACATTATGCACAAATATACCCATATGCATGTGTATCTTTTCAAGTTATGTTTTAAACTTTTGAGATGGGATTTTAGACTATAGAAGAGTTGTAAAAATACCACAGGTCCTCTATACCCTTCACCCACCTTCTTCTTATGTTGACATCTTAAAAAAACCATAGAATATTTGTCAAAATTAAGAAATTAACCTTGCTACATGGTATTAAATAGAGAGTTAAAAGTAACTTTTATTAGTCTTTTTACTAATGCCCCTTTATTCTAGGATTGATTCCAGGATCCCATCTTGCATTTAATTGTCATGTCTCCATAGTGTCTTCCAGTCTGTGACAATGTACATTAACAGGATACCTGATGTAATGTATTTCTGGTGGTGTTAACTTCAATCACTATGCTAAGGTGATGTCTGCTAGAATTCCCTACTGTATACTATATTTTCCTTTTTAATTACTAAATATTTGCTAGAGATACTTCAGACTATGCAAATGACCTGTGTCTGCATAAACTTTTGCCTACTTCTTTTACTATCCATTGGCAGATCTTGCTTGTGGCAGTTATTACTGTGGTGTTCTAACAGTGCTTTTCTATTTCACTTATTTCTTCTACATTTAATAATTGGAATTATTCTTAAGGAAGAGCTGTCACTTTTGGATTTATATTTTTAATTGTAATTAAGATATTCAGGATAGGTACAAACTTAGAAGATATAAACCAAGTTAAAATGATTATAAATACCAATATCAAAGAAAACTAAATTGATTACCTGTCACAGAAAATACAGTGAACTTAAGATGAAAATAGTATTTATGATTCGTAGAATTTGTTCAACTTTTTAAATATTGACTTCAAACTGAAATCTTAATTTCATGCTCAGACTTTTAAAAGTGTCTAAATTTATATTACTTTGGGGATCATTTTTGTCAAAATCTTGAGTAAAGTTACCCAGAGCTGGCATGATAAACACAGCTGTTTTCTTTATTATAAGCCACAGTTGTACCAAATATAGATGTTAATGTAAACATTTAAACAAATCAGCCAAATGAAGAATCTAGGACATGGTTTATGTTTGTCTCTGTATGTTGGCTTAGAATTTTTAAAAGTGCTTTAAAAAATTGGGTTTGAAAATAATTTCTTAGTGGGTTATTGTAAATAATACTGTTAAAGGTAAGCAAAAATATTTTTAAAAATTGAAGAATGCAGATAAAATTGGCATTAAAAAAAGGTTGGAGCTTTTGCTTTTTAATTTTTTTTTAATTATGAGTTTATCTTAGTTCATAGACGTTGAGATTTTGATGAGTCAGTTCTTCTGTGAAAAGGATTATTCTCCTGATTGCATCCCTATTTTTCCTTCTCTAAAGAAAACCACTTTTTTTTTTTTCTTTTTCGATACTGGGGATTGAACCGAGGGATGAGCCACATCCCTAGCTCTTATTTTTTGAGACAAGGTCTTGCTAAGTTCCTAAGAGCCTCACTATGTTGTTGAGGCTGGCTCTGAATTAGCAATCATCCTGCCTCAACCTCCCAAACCCCTGGGATTACAGATATGTGCCACCAAGCCCAATTCAGATAACCAACCACTTTCAAATGCAAAATGTAAATACATTTTCAAAATGTATGTTCATATTTTTAAATAACACAATTGTATTGCTTTTCTTTTTTTTGTTTTACCAATTTAGGTCTTTTCTACTGATTTTTCTGTTTTAGAGGGTGAGGATTTAGGTTCATGTATCTGCCTCTATTACACACACGTTAGTTCCGTCTTCCCCACTTCTCAATATAGTTTGACTATTTCTATGTAAATGCTAACCAGAACTTATTCATATAATAAACCGTGATTTCTTTTCCTGATCAACTCCTCGTTTTCCTTGTGTTTATTAGTCGTCTTTATTTTGTTTGCTTATGTATTTACGATTGATCTGACCTCAGACTCTACATCAGTTGTCTAAATCTTCTCTCAAGATACTCAAACATTTTAGCAATTTTAAATTCTTAAAGAAGTCTATCCTGGAGCATTCTGATTGGAGGATTGGTATGTTCCTGGTGTATATAGATATCTTGGAATCTTCACTTATTTTTTTGTCATCTCTTTTGGTTTCCTGTATCCTTTGTCTCTCTCTCTTATTCCTTATTTTGGTAGAACATATTCTCTAGTAGCTTTCTGAAAAAGCGTGCATGGGAAGTAATTTTTTTTTTTAGATCTTACATAATTGAAGATTTCTGTTCTAACCTGCCCCTGGATTAATATTTCTGCTAGGTATAAAATTATAGGAAATGATTATTTTAAGGATTTTAAAGACATTATCTAATATCTTGTGATTTCTACAATTGCTGTTGAGAAGGGTTTTTAGTCAGCTTTTTTGCCACTGTGACTAAAGGATCTAACTAGAACAATTTTAGAAGAGGAAAAGTTTATTTGAAGGCTTATGGTTTAGTCTTAGTCCATAGAAGGCTTGCTCCATTTCTCAGGACTTGAGGTGAGGCTGAACATCATGGCAGATTAGGGTGTGGAGGGAAGCAGCTCACATTATGGTGATCAAGAAGCAGATCACCGCTTTCCAGATACAAAATATAAATATACAAAATATATACCCTATAGCCACACCCTTTCCACTTCAATTAATCTCATCAGGAATTAATATACTGATTGGGTTAAGACTCTTAAAACCCAAGATGGGCATGGTGGTGTTCACCTGTAATTCCAGAGGCTGGGGAGTCTGAGGCAGGAAGATCGCAATTTTAAAGCCAGTCTCAGCAACCTTGAGGTGCTAAGCAACTCAGTGAGACCCTGTCTCTAAATAAAATACAAAATAGCGGGCTGGGGATATAGCTCAGTTATGAAACCCAATTTTTGTCTGGAAATTTGTACCATACTTTTTGTCCCTTCTGTTCTGAAATTTCTAAAAATGTTGCTTTGGTGTAGGTCTATTTTTATCCATTTTGGTTGGGCATATTTCATTTTGGAAATCCATGCCTTAAATTCTATGACATTTTCTTGATTTTTGTTTTTAATTTTCCCTCCCTTCCCCTTCTTCCCAATCTTCTCTGTTAACATTTCTAGACTCACTATTATTTTGATTGTGGACCATAGAAAACTGGTTCTTAGACTCCCTTTCTTTTTTTCTCCCATTTACTTTTTAGAAGATTCACATTTTTTTTCTTCCAGTTTTTCATTGAATTTAAAGTTGTTTCCATTGTATTTTTAACTCCTGAGAGTTTTTTTTTTTCTTTTCCTTTGTGGGATTTTATTCCTGTTTGTGGAGTAGCATTTTATAGTTATGAGGATATTAATGATAATTTCTTGATGTTTCTTCTTCCTGAGTAACAAATTTCCTCTGTAGTTCCTTTACTTTAAGGTCTCTATCATATTAAAAGTATTTCTCAAATGTCTGTTAGTTTTTAGATTTTTTAACAGTGTGATTTTTATTTCACTGGAGACCCAAAATTGTTTCTGGGAGATTCTGTATAATTAATTTTTCTTTCCTTTTTTAGGGGGAGGGTTTCGAGGATTGAACCCAGAGGCGCTTAACCACTGATCCATATCCCCAGCCCTTTTGAAATGTTTTATTTAGAGACAGGGTCTCACTGAGTTGCTTAGGGCCTTGTTAAGTAGCTGAGGCTGGCTTTGAACTCACGATTCTCCTACTTCAGCCTCCTGAGCTGCACCCTGTGCCTGGCTTCCAGTTTCTTTTTATTTCTCCATTGTTTTGCAGTGCTGGGGATCACACTCAGGACTTCATGTGTGCTAGGCAAGAAGTCTACCACTGAGCTCCATCCTCCATCCTTATTATTTTATTTTTTAAAAATCTTTCCTCGGTATTGGTAGGGGAGGGATGGATAGATATTTTAATTCTGAAATAGAGAAGTGGAGATTACCTGAATGATTTTCACTTGTGTGAAAACAGGAAGCTTTTATATTCTATATGACTTTTCTATTTGAGATAGTGTACATGTTTGTCATGATCAAATGTGAGGCACAGCCACACCTGGTGGTAATGCCTGAAATCCCAGCTAATTGGGAGACTGAGGCAGGAAGATCAAAAATTGCAGGCCAGCTTCAGCAATTTAGAGAGACCCTAACTTAAACTAAAATATAAAAAAGCATGAAAAGGGCTTGGGATGTGACTCCGTGGTAGTGTAAACTGCTGAGAGTGTGAATTTAAGGGGCTATATAATTTCTTTCAACCAATGTTAAATGTCCTTTAATTTGTATTTACTTTATCTTGTTGTGTAAAATCAAGAGTAGTGTTGCCAAAGTACAGGATTTCTAGTTAAAATTTGAGTTTCAGATAAATAATGAATTGTTTTCTAGTATTAGTATGACTCAGGCAATGTTTGGGATATATTTGTACTAAAAGATCATTTTCTTGTTTTTTAAAATCCAAATTTAACTAAGAGCACTGTAGTTGTTTTTAATTAAGACTTTTATTTAGGGCTGGGGCTGTACCTCAGTGGTAGGCACTTGCCTCACATGTGTAAGGCACTGGGTTCAATCCTCAGCACCACATAAATAAATAAATAAATAAATAAATAAATAAATAAATAAATAAATAAATAAATAAATAAAATACAGATATTGTGTCCATCTACAACTAAAAAAAACTATTTTAAAAAAAACTTTTAGGGGCTGGGGATGTGGCTCAAGCGGTAGCGCGCTCGCCTAGCATGCGTGCGGCCCGGGTTCGATCCTCAGCAGCACCACATACCAACAAAGATGTTGTGTCCGCCAAGAACTAAGAAAAAATAAATAAATGTTAAAATTCTCTCTCTCTCTCTGTCCCCCTCTCTCTCACTCTCTCTTTAAAAAAAAAAATAAAAATAAAAAAATAAAAAAAACTTTTAGAAATACTTCATGTAATTTTAAGAAATAATACTAAGATTTTTATGTACCCTTTACCCAGTTTTCTCCATTGGTAATATGTGGTAAAACTTTGTTGCAAAGTCACAATCAGGAGTCTGATGTAGATAATTGCGTGACCACAATTATCCATTCTGTTGACATTTTATAGCCATGCTCTGCCCATCTGCCCTCTAATTCTAAGATTCTGGAAAATACTAACCTATTCTCCATCTTTAAATTTTGTCATTTCAGGGATGTTATCTAAGTAGAATCATATAGTATATTGATTTAGAGACTTTTTTTCACTCAGCATAATTCTCTTGAGATTTGTCTAAGTTGTTTCCTTTGTCAATTCTTTATTGTTAAATGGTAGTTGTGTATAACAATGATTATACCACAGTTTGTTTAAACATTCACCTGTTGAAGGGTGTCTGGGTTGTTTCTAGTTTGGGGCTATTATGAGTGAAACTGCTATGTATATTTACATACAGGTTTTTGTGTGAACATAAGTTTTCATTTCTTTTTTTTTTTTTCATCTTTTTTTTTTTTTTTTTTGGTAGTACCTGGGGATTGAACCTAGGGGTGCTCTACCACTGAACTTGTTCTTTTTAAAAAATGTCTTTTTTTAGTTGTAGTTTATTTTTATGTGCTGCTAAGGATCAAATCCTGTGCCTCATGTGTGCTAGGTGAGCACTCTACCACTGAGTCACAACCCCAGCCCTCAGACCTTGTTCTTGTTATTTTTTATTTAGAAACAGGATCTTTTAAGTAACTAAGATTAGCCTCGAACTTGTGACCCTCCTGCCTCAGCCTCCTGACATGCTGGGCTTACAGTTGTGGGCCTCTATACCCAGTTACTTCCTTTTCTTATGGAATGAAATAATGGCTAAGAGTGCAATTTAGGGTAGCATGGTAGCTGCAAAAAAAGTTTTAAGCTAAAAAAGTTTTTAATTTTTTAAAAACTGCTAATTTTTTTCAGATTAGCTGTACTATCTTACATTCCCACTAGCAATGCATGAGTTTTTCTCTAAATCCTTGACAGTATTTGGTGGCATCACTATTTTTTATTTTAGCCATTCTGATAGGCTTATAGTACTAGCTCATTGAAATTTAGTTTGCATTTCCTTAATGGTGTTGAACATCTTTTTACATGCTCATTTGCCTTCATCATATTCTCTTCTGTGAACAATGTGGAAGTCTTTTCCAATTTTTTAACAGGATTTATTTTAATAAACTTTTAATTATTTTTTTGGTATTGGGGATTGAACCCATATGTGCTCTACCACTGAACTGTCCCCCTTAACCCTTTCTTTTTTTTATATAGGGTCTCAAGTTGCTGAGGCTTGCTTCCAACTTGCAGTCCTCCAGCCATGCCTCAGCTTCCTGAGTCCTTAGGATTACAAGGGTGTGCCACCATGCCTGGCTAAACTTAATTTTGGAGTAGTTCATATTTATAAAAAAATTGCTATATTGCAGAGAGTTTTGCATACACTCCTCATCCACTTCCCTTAAAGTTTATGCTTTATTTAGATTTCCTTAATTTTCCCCTATCCTTTTTTTCTTCCAAGATTCCTTCTAGGATACATTGCATTTGATCACCACGGCCCCTTAGGGAATTTTTGCTATGACAGTTTCTCTGGCTTTTCTTGTTTTGGGGTAGCATGGAAGTTGCATGTTTAATTTTTTTTTTTAAAGAGAGAGTGAGAGAGGGGAGAGAGAGACAGAGAGAGAGAGAGAGAGAGAGAATTTTTTAATATTTATTTTTTAGTTCTCGGCAGACACAACATCTTTATTGGTCTGTGGTGCTGAGGATCGAACCCGGGCCGCACACATGCCAGGCAAGCGCGCTACCTCTTGAGCCACATCCCCAGCCCCTGCATGTTTAATTTTTTAAACATGACATTTGACATTTTTGAGGAATACTAGTCAGGTATTTATTAGTTGACTGTCCCTCTATTGGGATTTTTCTGATATTTTTCTCATTATTAAACTAGAGCTTTGGGTTTCAGGGAGGATGATTAGAGAGTTGATTTGCCTTTCTCATCAGTCATTTCAAGGGATATATGCTGTCAACATGAGTTAGACTATTGTTAACCATTGTCATCTGATTAAGATAGTGTTTGTCATATTTCTCCACTATAAATTACACTTTTCTTCCCTTTTCATACTACAGATGCTTCTTGACTTACAGTGGTATCATGTCCTGAAAAATCCATCATAAATTGAAAATAGTGTAAAGCCCACAATACATACATATCTAACCTACTAAACACTGTAGTGTATTAGTTGTTTCTCCTTGGAGAAATGTGCTTACTGAGAGCTGTGGCACTCTTTTTTTGTAGTGTTGGGGATCAAAACAGTGCCTTATGCTGCTAGGTAAGCATTCCACCACTGACCCAGCTAAGGTTCTAATACTGTCCAGCATCGCATCGTGAGAGTGCACCATGTCACTACCCTGGGAAAAGATCAGAATTCAAAGTATGGTTTTCTGGGCTGGGATGTTGCTCAAGCGGTAGCGCGCTCGCCTGGCATGCGTGCGGCCTGGGTTCAATCCTCAGCACCACATACAAACAAAGATGTTGTGTCTGCCGAAAACTAAAAAATAAGTATTAAAAAATTCTTTCTCTCTCTCACTCTCACTCTCTCTTTAAAAAAAAAAAGTATGGTTTTCTAATGAATGCATTTCACATCACTTCATTGCAAAGTTGAAAAATTGAAAGTGAAACCATTATAGGTTGAGGACTATATTCTTTGGAGGAAAGTCACTGAATGCAGCCTCACACCTAAGGAGTAGAAAGTTATGTTTTGCTTTATTGAAGGTAGAATACATAAATTACTTGGAATTTCCGTGCAAGAGAATTTGTTTTATATATATATATGTTTTATGTACACATGGACTCATGGATATTTATTTTATACTTTGAATTAGAACACAATCCTACCTTATTTATTTTGTGCTTTGTCATTGGAAGCTCTTTTAGTTGCTCCTATATCCTTATGACATACATAGTCAAGTAATGTTAAGAAAAAGTCTATATAAGTTCAGTACATAGGGGTTTTTTTGTTAGTTTTTCTTTTAAATTTGCAGTTGGTCGAATCTGCAGATGTAGAATAGATAGGGAGCACGAGCTATACTCCCACATTGTCTGCTTCTTATTTTTTACTTTTTTTTTTATGGAGGGGATGGTATTTACCTGGAATTGAACCCAGCAGTGCTTAACCACTGAGCCACATCCCTAGCCCTTTTTCTTTTTTATATAGAGATAAGGTCTCATTAAGTTGCTTGTGCCTCATTAAGTTGCTGAAGCTGGCTTGTTATGTTTTGCAGATACTAGCTCTTTGATGGATATGTGGTGTGTGCATATATATATATATATATGAAATATAGTATTTATATATATATATATATATATAGGGGTTAGAACCCAGGGGTGCTGTATTAGTCTGTTTATTTAAATTTTAAGACAGATTTTTTTTTTAATTTTATTGTTGGTCGTTCAAAACATTACATAGTTCTTAATACATCGTATTTCACAGTTTGATTCAAGCGGGTTATGAACTCCCAACTTTACCCCGTATACAGATTGCTGTATCACATCAGTTACCCTTCCATTGATTGACATATTGCCTTAAGACAGATTCTTGAATCACCATTCTCCTGCCTCAGCCTTCTGAGCTGCTGGGATTATAGGTGTGCACCACCATGCCCAGTTTATTTATTTATTTATTTATTTATTTATTTTTATAAAGAAGAATGAAATTATTATTTTTTTTTTAAAGAGAGAGAGAGAGAGGGGAGAGAGAGAGAGAGAGAGAGAGAGAGAGAGAGAGAGAGTGTGTGTGTTTTTAATATTTATTTTTTAGTTCTCGGCAGACACAACATCTTTGTTGGTATGTGGATCGAACCCGGGCCGCACGCATGCCAGGCGAGCGCGCTACCGCTTGAGCCACATCCCCAGCCCCCCAGTTTATTTTTCACTTTCTGGAACTACAAGATGCTCCAGGCTCATCATCTTGTATGTTTGTTTTCTAGTGTCCAAATTGTGTATTTCTCCAAGGAGTCCTGGTTTCTTTTATTGAAGAATAGTATTAGAAACCAAGATTTAGGCTCCATATTTTGCCTTTTCATTATTTAGTTTTGAGGGGTTTTGTTTGTTTGTTGTACTGGGGAATGAATCCAGGAGCACTTAATCACTGAGCCACATCCCCAGCCCTATTTTGTATTTTATTTAGAGACAGGGTCTCACTGAGTTACTTAGGGCCTTTCTAAGTTACTGAGGCTGGCTTTGAACATTCGATCCTCTGGCCTCAGGCTCCCGAGCAACTGGGATTATAGGTGTGTGCCACCACGCTGGCTAGTTTTAAGTTTGTTATGTTTTGCAGACACTAGTTCTTTGATGGATATGTGGTTTGCATACATATATAGTTTACTGGGGTTAGAACCCAGGGGTGCTGTATTAGTCGTTTTATTTAAATTTTGAGACAGATTCTTGATATGTTTGCCTCAAATTTGCAATCCTCCTGCCTCAGGCTCTCAAGTTACTGGGATTACAGGCACATTCCACTGTGCCCAGCTTCATGAAACATTTTTAATTCACAATACAACTGAAGTGGGGTGCTGTGCTGCTGCATGCTTGTAATTCTAGTGACTCAGGAGGCTGAGGAAAGAGGATTTTGAGTTAAAGGCTAGTCTCAGCAATTTAGTGAGACCCTGTCTCAAAATGAGGAATAAAATTATTTGAGACATAGTTAAATGGTAGAGCACCTCTGCGTTCAATCCTTAGTACCACAAACAAACAAACAAAATAACAAAAAACCTTGACAAATTATGCCTGTTTGGATTTAAGTATTTAGCAAAAGTTTTCTTTTTTTCTTTGGTACCATGGTTTGAACTGGAGTGCTCAACCACTGAGCTACATCCTCAGCACCCCTCCCCCCCTTTCTAAGAGACAGGGTCTGGCTGAGTTGCGTAGGACCTTGTTAAGAAGCTGAGGTTGGTCTTAAACTGAGACCCTCCTACCTCAGCTTCAGAGTTGCTGGGATTACAGGTGTGCACCACCATGCCTGGTTTAACAAAAGTTTTTTTAAAAGAAATCTTTTCACTTCATGGAAAACAACTGTTATTGTTTCCAATGATAAAATTTGACCTTTCAAGAAAACAGAATTTTAAGAAACTTTTATCTGCTACTGTGAGCTTGACAGTGTCCCAATACTTAAAGACTTTTCTGATGACATCCAGCTATTATGATTTTTAAAATTGTATAATTAAATGTGTTTGGAATTTGGAAGATTTGCATGGTTTAGTGAACTGATTTTTTCCAAATGACCAATATATATTGTCATAAATCATGTATCAGTAAAAGATCCATTCAAAGTATAAAATGATAGGCCAGTGAATTTTACTTGTTTGTTTTAGTACTGGAGGTTGAACCCAGAGACACTTAACCAGTGAGCTACATCCCCAGTTCTTTTTTATTTTGAGACAGGGTCTTGTTAAATTGCTGAACTTGCAATTCTTCTGTGTCAGTCTTCCAATTCATTGGGATTACAAGTGACCACCACTAGCTAGACGAATAGATTTTAATGGTATCAGAATACGAAAAATTTATTGATGTATTTTCAGATTTCACAGTGCAACTCATTCTTTTGTTTTAGTTTTGAGATGGAGAGGGGCAGGCTGGTCTTATTGAACTTTTCCCTTAGCTTCTGCCTCCTGAGTAGTTGAGATTATAGGTGTCTAACTCACTTTTTGCAGTAATGAATCCAGGGCCTTCTCAAGCTAGACAAGTACAAGTGTTAAGCTACTTCTCCAGATTTTTTTGGCATCATGGATTGAATCCAGTGGTGCTCAACCACTGAGCCACATCTCAGCCTTTTTTCTGTTATTTGTTTTTTGGTACCAGGGATTGAGCCTAAGGCACTTAACCACTGAGCCATATCCCCAGCAGTCCTCCCCCCTTTATATTTTATTTAGAGGCAGGGTTTCCCTGAGTTGCTTAGAGTCTCGCTAAATTGCTGATGCTAGATTTGAACTTCTGATCCTCCTGCCTCAGCCTCCTGAGCCACTGGGATTACTGATGTATGCCACCATACCCAGCTTTTATTTTTTAATTTTGAGACAAGGTCTTCCTCCATTGTTTAAGGGACTCACTAAGTTGCTGAGGCTGGCTTTGAACTTGAGATCCTCCTGCCTTACGTTCTCACACCTCTAGTTTTATAAGTGTGTGCCACTGAGCCTCACTCCTGTTTATAGAGGATAGAGTCTTGATAGGTTACCAAGGCTAGCCTGGAGCACTAGTTCAACTCAGCTTTATGAATTGCTGGGATTACAGGTGTGTACCACTGGGCCTGACTGCAATTCACTTATAAGAAACTACCATTTGTGCAGTTTTTGGTGTAGTATTAAGAAAGACTATCCACAATTATCCAAAAAAAAAAAAAATATTAAAATACTCTTTTTTAGCCAGGAGTGGTGGCACATATCTGTAATCCCAATGATTTCAGATGCTGAGGCAGGAGAATCGCAAGTTTGAGTCCAGCTTCAGTAATTTAACAAGGCCTTATCTCAAAAAAAAAAAAAAATAAAAAGAGTAGGACTGTAGACCAGTGGTAGAGTGCCCCTTGGTTCAATTCCAGTACTGGGGGGATAAACAGTTTTTCCTTAAACCAGACATTAATTTACAAAAAATATAAAGCAATGCCATTCTTGTCACTGGTTTAAAAAATTATTTTAGAAAAGTTATTTTTTTTAAGAGAAATGCAGGCAAGAGCCGTGAACAGCCCCTTCATTTTTTTTTAAAAGAGAGAGAGAGAGAGAGAGAGAGAGAATTTTTAATATTTATTTATTTATTTTAATTCTCCGCGGACACATCTTTGTTGGTATGTGGTGCTGAGGATCGAACCCGGGCTGCACGCATGCCAGGCGAGCGCGCTACCGCTTGAGCCACATCCCCAGCCCTAGAAAAGTTATTTTATAAAAATTATTTTAAATAGATTAATATTTAATTTTTTGTCTTAATTTCTAGTACATCAAATAGTGATAATATACCTCTATAAACTTTAGGGTACTCAATAATTAGAGTGCAGAAATCCTGAGAGACCCCAAATTTGAGAACATCTGGTACATGGGATACAGTGGAATTTGAAGACAGAACCTAAACCCAAGTTTCGGTTCTGGGGCTCAACTGACACTGACTTTAAGCTAGTTAGTGTAGACAATGGAGTCAGAATTTCGTTCATAATTTTTGGCTCCACCACTTGTTGGTACTGTGACTTTGGGCTAGTCATTTTACCCCTCTGAAAATAGAAATTACTATTGGACTTATTGGATGCTGTGAGAATGAAATGGTGTTATAATTTGTAAAATGTTTACAAAGTCCCAGAGCTCGGTAAATGCTAGCAACTCGTGCTAATCTGTATTAGTTGTCTGGCAAGATCCTAGAGAATAGCATATAGCTGGGGCTTTCTCATCCTATCCAAAGAGAACATAAGCTAATTCGGTATTAGAAAATTGAAAGTGTAAGTAAACGTGTGGCTATTTGTGTGTGGCTGTGATTCTGAAAGAGAATGTGTTATTGTTGTTTCCCTTTTCCCAGTTTCTAAAGAAACAACCAAAAATATTCCCTGAACCCTTGCTTTATAATCTAGTGAGAAAGTAGGTTTTTTTTTTTTTTTTTTTTTGTACTAGAGATTGAACCTAGGGGTGCTTAACCACTGAGCCACATCCCCACTCCCTTTTTTATTTTGAGGCTCTCGCTCAGTTGCTTGGGCTGGCTTTTAATTGGGATCCTCCTGCTTCTGCCTCCCAGCCACTGGGATTACAGAGCATCACTATGCCCAGACTTTTTTTTTTTTTTTTTTTTTTAAATAACCAAAGGAATTGCGGTTTTCCACAAAACGAAATAATCAGGGGAGCCAGGGCAGGAAGGACCATTACTAAGCCTCATACTTTTTACACCAGTTATATCTCCTCATTTGGAGGAAAAATATCTGTGTCCAGCCTCCTTTGTGAATTTTGAATTCCATCAAGCGTACATCTTTTAGGAATACTTTTTTTTGGCAGTTCTGAATTCTAATAAACGAAAGAGGAGCCCTGAGATAATCTTTTCATCTTTGCAAATGTCAATAATATCCCTTCTCAGCATCCAGAAGGGGAGGTCTGGATAGAGTCAACTATTAACATTATCCCAACACCTCCTTTCATCGTATTTATTAGAAGTGGCGTAGCATCCTTGTCTCTCCTGGGTTCCCCCACCACCCCGGCCCACTGATGGGGTAGCCAGAGTACCTCTGGAGTGAGGCAGACTGTTGACCCATTTGTTAAGTGAGAGGCTGCACTGGTTGATCTGGAACATTTCTTGTGCTGAAACTCAATTCTCCTTTAAAACTGTTATCCTTTATTTCCCCTCAAAGGCCTCGGGCCTCGGGTTCGGAGTACCGCACACCGGCTCGCAGAACGCCTACCTAGCGAGCTCCGCGCCCCGACGCCTGCCCGCAAGAGCTGCCACGTCTCGCGCGATCCCCTCCACCTCTCGCGACACTTCCTCCTACATCCCCTGCGACCCTCCTGGCCCCACTAGTGGCTTGGGCGCGGCGCTCACAGCCACCTCACCTGGACTACTGGCAGCCTGGCCCGCTACTCGCCCGCTGGGAGCGCGGTGGAGCTCAGGGCTCGGCTCGAGCCCGGCGGGGCTGCAGGCTCCGCCCTGCCCCGCCCCGCCTCGCCCGGGCTCCAGGGAAAGGCCGCCGCGGGGACATGTCGTGTCCCCCTCAGCGAAGGCAGCAAAGCGTGAGAGGCGGTAGAACTGCCAGGTGAGTCCGCTTCCGCGTTTTGGGGCCGGCGGCTGGGAGGTGGGCTGGAGACCCTGCGGAATGGCGAAACCGGGGGCGGAGGAGGACGCGTAGCTTCAGGCTAGGATCCGGCGACTGGGAGGACCTGCCGGATGGGGAGGGGTAGCCTCGGCTCCCGGGAAGTGGCCGGGGCCCTGCGTTATTGACTGCGCCCTAGGGAACTGGAAAATTCTCGTGTCTCGTGTCCGCGGGTGGGTGTTTTTCTCTGCCAGGCTGGAGGAAGGAGGCAGAAATTAGGACCCCGAATTCTGAAGCCTTGAAACTGGGCGACAAAAGGCCTGGGTCCGGGGAAGAAGGGACCGGACGAGGTGGCTGAGGTAAGTTTGTGCTAGGAAAAAGGGCAGTGGGGCCGAAAGCCCGGAGGGCCTTCACTCAGGCCAGGTGTTTGCCATTCCGCTGTGCCCTGTGCCTAGCTGCCGAGCTTTCTCACGCAGGAGCGTACTTTAGATGTCTGCAGTCTTTGCCTCATTGTGTGTGTGTGTGTGTGTGTGTGTGTGTGTGAGAGAGAGAGAGAGAGAGAGAGAGAGAGAGAGAGAGAGAGAGAAAGAAAAAAAGAAACACATCGGTCAGATTAAGGGGAGGCTTTTGAGGTCCCACTGTTACTTTTCACCTGTACGCTGTTGAGTGGGTGTGCGCGTGCACATAGTGACCCCCTGGCAAGGTTTGGGTTTGAGTTTGTGTCACAGCCCTAATTAAGTAAGCGTGCTTCGAGGATTAATCGCAATGATTGATTCTTAAGTGAATTGTTGTATTTTCTGTATTTTAAGATTCCAGTAAAGTAAATGCGCAGTGATAATGGCCCAGAGCCTAAAACCTGGGCGTTATTAGAAATGGTTGTATACATTTGCTGCCTTTGGCACTAGGTTTAAACTGGAAATTGGGGTAAGATATTTTGTTGCATCAGTTTTGACCATTTTTTCTTGTGTTTGAGGGTTAATTTTATAACTTGTAAGCCATGCAGTTAAGAGAGCATTGGGAGCTCAGTGCAAAATAGCTGATGTAATAGAAACATTTAAAGAGTTTTCCCTTTGTTATTTTTATTCTAAATTAGGTAGCCTCTTTAGGTTATTTGTCCTCACCCCCAAAAGTGACTTCTTAAAGTGACCAGTGTGTGTGTGTGTTTTTGTGTGTGTTTGTGTATGCATGTGCACAGCATTAGCAATTATATTGGTAATAGAGGGAAAATGATTTCCTGATAGTTTTTATCTTGTCTTTTAGAGGGCGAAATGTCATCTGTGGAATCACACCAGGAGCATTTGTCTCAGTCAGATCCTTCCCCATCACCAAACTCATGTAGTTCCTTTGAGCTAATAGACATGGATGCTGGCAGTTTGTATGAACCAGTTTCTCCACATTGGTTTTATTGTAAAATAATAGATTCCAAGGAGACATGGATTCCTTTCAACTCTGAAGATTCACAACAACTGGAAGAAGCATATGGCTCTGGTAGGATGATAATGATGGCTTGTAATATAGAGTCATCTCCAACTATAATGTAATAACTTTTATAAAGCACTATTAAAAGTACATTTTAGCTTTTTCCCATTAATTAAACAAGTGCTTTATCACTGAGCTAAGTAGAATTTTATATCAGAGTTCCATATTAGTGCCCAGCTAATAATTTATAATATTCAAAAACTTGCTCTGTATCTTGAAAACAGTTCCTATCATAATTTCTGCATAGTTATCCAGTAATTTTTTTTTTAAACTGGGGATTGAACTCTTTAGGCTACATCCTCAGCCATATTTTATTTAGACTCAGGATCTCACTGAGTTAGTTGCTTAATGCCTCCGCATTGCTGAGGCTGTCTTTGAACTCATGATCCTCCTGTCTCAGCCTCCTGAGCTGCTGAGATTACAGGCTTGTGCTACCACACCTGGCCTAGTAATATATTTTTTAAAATATTTTTTTTAGTTGTTGATTGACTTTTATTTTATTAATTTATTTATATGTAGTGCTGAGAATTGAACCCAGTGCTTCACACATGTGAGACAATTGCTCTACCACTGAGTCACAACCTCAGCCCCCAGTAATATTTTTATATTCTAACTTGTGTTTCAGTTTTGGTTAATCAAGATAGGGTAGAAGAATTTCAGAAGAATGAACTTTCTAATGTATTGTTTTTTTCTTATTTTATGATACAGGAATGGTGTTACTTACACTATGTCATCATGATTGACATTAAGTTGAATTTTTAGTTCCTTAAACCAAAAATTTGGAAAAAAAGATGCTTTTTGTTTTTTGGTACTCGAGATTGAATCCAGGGCCTCACACGTTAGGCAATCACTCTACCACTGAGCTATACCCTGAACCCCTAAACTCCTTTTTAAAGAGGTATTATTATCTTTCCTTAGAAACAAAAGCAAAACTGCGTAGTATTTTTTTTTCACGTTTCATTAAAACTAGGAAAAAGATGTGTATTGAATTTTTTTTCTTTTAATTTTTTTTTAGTTGTAGGTGGACATAATGCCTTTATTTTTATTCATTTATTTTTATGCGTTGCTGAGGATCGAACCCAGTGCCTCACCCATACTAGGGGAGCACTCTACCACTGGGCCACATCCCCAGTCCCTCTTTCTTTCTTTTTAATGTTTAGCCAAGTAGAAACTATTCCATGTGTTTCATAATATTAGAATATAACTTGTAATTATATTTGGGGAAATATATTGAAAAACATGTATTTCTTTTCCCCTTTCAAATTCTTTTTGTTTTCTGACTTTTAATAGGAAAAGATGGTAATGGGAGAGTTGTCCCCACTGATGGGGGCAGATATGATGTTCATTTGGGGGAGAGGATGAGATATGCTGTGTACTGGGATGAACTTGCATCAGAAGTGAGACGATGTACTTGGTTTTACAAGGGAGACAAAGACAATAAATATGTTCCCTACTCAGAAAGCTTCAGCCAAGTTTTAGAGGTTTGCTTTTAGCCTTTTTTACTTACCATTTTCTTCGTTTTTTTCTTTTCTCATTTAATAATCTTTTCTTTCTATTGTAACTTACTTTGTGAAATTTCCAAAGAATGTTTGGTTCTGCATCATATTTCATAGCATTTATTTTCACAAGTTAGTTTCAGGATAAAGTAGTTTTAATTTTAGAATTTAAAATAACATGGAGACTTTAGTATTCCCCAATTAAAATGTAAAAATTTCCCTAAAGGTAATCATTTATAATATTTCAGCTATGACTGCAGGATCAATTTCTTTTTCTTTCTCTGAAAATTGATATTTGTTTTCTTTAAACTGGAGTAGAACATTACTGTTGCTGATAGAAGTATATAAAATGGTGAATAGTGATTGTGTAGTGTAGGTGACAGGAATGATTTTTTTTCTTTGTCCTATACTATTCTAATTTTAAAACAATCTTAAACTAAATTTGATAAATTGGAGAATGCTATTCTTATTGAAACCAGTTAATCGTGTAGTATTCTTGTAATTTTAATAAAAAAGCTATTAGAGAAGTCTAATGAATTAATGTGTTCTTTTAAGGAAACATACAGGCTTGCTGTAACTCTGGATGAATGGAAAAAGAAACTGGAATCTCCAAACAGAGAAATTATTATATTACACAATCCAAAGGTAAAGTGAATTAAAGCATTTCTCTGATGTTGAGATTAAGGATTAATTACATTACTAAGGAAAACTTAATTGGCTTCTTTTTTTTTTTATGGACTCTACATAGGATAACCTTTGGCAGATTTTATATTGAACTTATCATTATGAAACTTAGAGCCATTACTGTTATTTACCCCTCTCAGTTTATACAAAAGAGTTTTCTTAAGCAAAATTATGTCAGTACGGATTAAGAAAACCACTGACACGCTATGTGAGCATATCTTTCATGTGTATATTTTAGTCCATATATTTTGAGGATTTTTATTTCAAGTTGTAGAAGTTGCATATCGAAACCCCATAATAAATATGTATTTAAAGATAGGTTACTACTCTTCAATATAATATAGAGATGTCTATAATGAAGACTATACTGCTGTGATCTTTTTCTATTTAAGCTCATGGTACATTACCAGCCAATTGCAGGGTCTGATGAGTGGGGTTCAACACCCACTGAACAGGGTCGACCAAGAACAGTGAAAAGAGGAGTTGAAAACATCTCTGTTGACATTCATTGTGGTAATATTTGTTAATAATTTTTTTTCTTATATATTTTTTAAAGTGTGACCTTTTTTCTATGGATTTGGATTATGTCAAGGCTTAAAATGATCTTTAATCATATGGGCTTATTCTGAGATAAAGTTAGCATCTCTTCATATGCTAAGAGATACAAAACTTAAAGTTGCTGAGGACATATGTGCAATGGTTATAATTTGGTAGCATTAAATATAGGTGAACTGGTTATTTCACCTGCTAAACTAGAAATTTATTACTGGCTATTCCTATCTTGAAGTTTTTTTTGAGGGGGTGGGTACAGGGGATTAAACCCAGGGGTACCTTAATCACTGAACCACATCCCCAGCCCCCCCCTTTTTTTTAAAGAATTTTTAATATTTATTTTTTAGTTTTCGGCGGACACAACATCTTTGTTTGTATGTGGTGCTGAGGATCGAACCCGGGCCGCACGCATACCAGGCGAGCGCGCTACCGCTTGAGCCACATCCCCAGCCCCCCCTTTTTTTTTGAAAAATTTTTTTTCTTTTAGCTGTCCAAGGACCTTTACTTTATTTATTTATATGCAGTGCTGAGAATCGAACCCAGTGCCTCACACATGCTAGGCAAGCACTCTACCACTGAGTCACAAGCCCATCCCCATCCCTTTTTATTTTTTATTTTGAGACAGGGTCTCACTAAGTTGCTTAGGGCCTTTGTAAGTTGCTGAGGGTGGCTTTGAACTTGTGATTGTCCTGCCTCGGACTCCCCAGCTGCTGGGATTACAGGCATATACCACCATGGCCGGTTCCTTAAAGATTTTCAGCTAAGGAAAACCTTTTTTTTTTTTTTTAAAGAGAGAGTGAGAGAGAGAGGGGGAGGGGGACAGAGAGAGAGAGAGAGAGAATTTTAACATTTATTTATTTTTTCTTAGTTCTCGGCGGACACAACATCTTTGTTGGTATGTGGTGCTGCTGAGGATCGAACCCAGGCCGCACGCATGCTAGGCGAGCACGCTACCGCTTGAGCCACATCCCCGGCCCCAGGAAAACCTTTTTTTCAGAAAGAATTTAATGATTATCTTTTGTTCTCTAGTGTCACTTATGTTATGATTGCTTTAACTATACTTAACTGGATTATAAAATACCTTTTATAGCTGGGTGTGGTGGTGCACGCCTGTGATTGCAGATACTTGGGAGCCCAAGGCAGGATGATCAAAAGTTCTAGGCTTGCCTGGGCAACTCATTGAGACCCTATCTCAAAATAAAAATAAAAAAACAAGGGTTGGTGATGGATCTCAGAGGTAGAACTCTCCTGGTTTAGTCCCCAGTGCCACCAAAAAAGAAGTTTATATTGCAGAAGAAAGGATTTTTTTCTTAGATTGACTATAATTTTTAAAAGATGAGTTTAAATTTATTTTTCTTTTTCCTATCCTCTGATACTGGGAATGGAACCCAGGGCCACTCTACCCCTGGGCTATATCCCTAGGCCCTTTTTATTTTTTGAGACATGATCTTGCTAAATTGCTCAGGCTGAACTTGGTGATCCTCCTTGCTCAGCCTCCTGATTAGCTGGGATTATAGGCATTTGCCTGTGTGCCCAGCTGAGTTTAAAATTTCAGACTTTAAAGATATAATACAGGAGCCGGACACAGTGGTGCATGCCTGTAATCCCAGTGATTTGAGGCAGGAGAATTGAGTTCAAAGCCAGCCTCAGCAACTTAGTGAAGCCCTCAGCAACTGAACTACACCCTGTCTCTAAATAAAATGTAAAGAGGGCTGGGGATGTGGATCAGTGGTTAAGCACCCCTGGGTTCGATCCTTGGTACCAAAAAATAAAAAGAGGGCTAGGAATGTAGCTCAGTGGTAGAGTGCTTACAGAGCACACATGAGGCCCTGGGTTCAATCCTTAGTATTACAAGCAAACAAATGAGATCAAACATTGGTACAATTGATAAAAATTGATTAGGTATAAGTATTCTATCAATACTAAATTCCCTGGATTTGGTAACTGTACTGTGGTTATGCAAGAGGATAGTCTTAGGAAACACATATATTAAAATTTTAATTAAGTATAGTTGATGACATATGCAACTTGCTCCCAAATGGTTCAGAAAAATATGTGTGTGCACACTTGCATAAAAAGAATAATAAAAAATATGACAATTATTTAAAAAGTTGAATCTATAAAAATTCATGGGAATTTCTATACTAGTTTTTCAGTTTTCTGTAAGTTTGCACTTAAAGTGTCTTAAAAACCTAGTTTCACAGACTTTGAGATAAAAAGAGAAAGTAAAATCTGCATACTTTTAGTAAGTGGTTAAAATATAAGGCTATTTGTGTATTTTAAATTATTATTTTAACTTGTTCACTGTGGATATTTGATTTAGAACACATAATTAATTATATAGAATAATTTTTTTCTTTTTAATTTTATTTATAGGGGAACCTTTACAAATAGATCACTTGGTTTTTGTAGTCCATGGGATTGGACCAGCTTGTGATCTCCGCTTTCGAAGCATTGTACAGTGTGGTAGGTTTGCAAAGCATGTACGGTTAGATCATAATTAAAGGAACTGCTACTGTCAGCTGAGAGAAAGCTTTGGTCTGTTGTCTTAGCTACATAATAAGATGTAGAGAGCTAAAGACAGGCAACAAGACAGTAAAGCTTCCTAGCCTAGATCTAAAGAGCTAATAAATTCCTAAGGCTAATAGTTTATACTCTTAACTAGCAGTTCTTGAATGAACAAACTCTTAATCCCTGTAAAAAAATAAATAAATAAATAAAAATTATGGTGTATTGCTCCTATTTCTAACCATTGCAAATTTAAAGGGAGCCATAAAAATGATGAAGTTTAAAAGAATAATAAGCCTTACACATTTTTTAATTCATATTTTGTTAAACTTCTTGATATTATAGTTGGAAGATTTAAGTCATTAATATAGCTTGATTTTAAAAGGCAATATCCTCTAAAACTTGGTAGTAGTCAAAGTCTGTTCCAGTTTTATTCTATTGGCTAATGGTCCTTAAGATCAATGCTATTCAAAATTCATTTTACATATTTTTAAAATCTAAGGTATTGGTAAGAACCAAAAAGAGGTCCTTCTTCTCCCTGGGAGGACTTACACTCTCCCTTGAAAGTGTCCCCTTTTCCCCTTTTCCTATCCCTCAATAAACCTGGGGGAGGTTTGGGGTTGTGGCTCAGTAGTAGAGTGCTTGCCTAGCATGTGTGAGGCACTGGGTTCAGTTCTGAGCTCCGCATAAATGAATAAAATAAAGTTTGTTAACATTTTTTAAAAAAAGAAAAAAAAAAGGTGCCTGGGAAAAAAAGAACCAGAAAAGTTAGGATGGGAACCTGACTATAAAATTGGTTGACATACAGTCAATGTGATTTTTAAAAAATATTGAAATATTTTTAATAGTTCTAATGACAAAGAAGTTTGGAAGTTAGTTTTTCTTTTGATGAAATATTTTATATGGTAAAAGCAAGTTTTATATAAAGGTAATATTTTTATATACACTCTTAATTTTTCCTGAGTATTTAGTATTTTTATGTTCTAAGCAAATGTAGTTAAGTGGTATATTACTACATGATCTGTTGCGTTCTGAGTCGACGTATTAATCGCTCCACTGTTAATGCATAAATTGATTTTCTTTTCTAGTTAATGATTTTCGCAGTGTTTCCTTGAACTTACTACAGACACATTTTAAAAAAGCTCAGGAAAATCAACAGATTGGAAGGGTAGAGTTTCTTCCAGTCAACTGGCACAGTCCATTACATTCTACTGGTGTGGATGTGTGAGTAATAACCTCATATCGTTGAATTGTTAACTATGATTGTAATGTTTTCTGATCATCATAAGGATATTTCTGTTACAGCCTACTGTAGAGAGAATTTATGAAATGCTCATCAGTTCTTTGTTGTAATTAGCCCTGGTTAGAAGTACAGAGCTATGTATTTCTTCAGTGTGTTTTACTGATTCTGTTGTTTTTACTATTTTTTGGGGGGTGGTACTGGGGATTTAACCCAGGGGTGCTTAACCACTGTGCCACATTCCCAACCCTTTTAACTTTTTATTTTGAGACAGGGTCTTGCCAAGTTGCTTAGTGGCTTGCTAAGTTGCTGAGGTTGGCTTTGAACTTGCAAACTTCATGCCTCAGCCTCCCAGACTGCTGAGACTATTGGTGTGAGCCAACATGTCTGATTTACTCTTAAAAGCTTCATTTTTTTTTAAAGCATTAAAGCCAAATGTTACTTTCTTTCTATCATTTATTAGCATTTCAGTTTTCACATGTCAAAAACCAACTATTCCCCAAGATGTACAAAATTTTGTTGCTACTTTTGTGGTGATATTTGAATAGTGGTCCAAATTTGGGGAAAAGGGAAGAACTCTCCCTAAATTAAATTATTAGCATTTATAATTTGAGGTATAATTAGTAAAGTGTTTTTAAGTAATAGCTTTTTTCTTTTTTAAATAGTTTTTAGTTGTATTTGGACACAATACCTTTATTTTACTTATTTTTATGTGGTGCTGAGGATTGAATCCAGGGCCTCACACGTGCTTGGTGAAAGTTCTATTGCTGGGCCACAACCCCATCCAACCCTTAGTGATAGCTTTTTTAAAGCTTAAGACCTTTAATTTTGATTGTAAATTTTATGGTAGTAACAGAGAAGGTTGCCTTATACTAAGGATCTTTGGCTGAGTGCTCTCCAGAAAGAAATATGTTCATAATATAGCTCTAGAATAGAACTAGAAGGGGCTTTACTAAGGTAAAAGAAATAGCATTGTTTTCACACTGGGTTTAGAAATGGCTTTTCTGATTCTGTGCCTGGGTTCTTTTAATACTCTATGATTCGAGTATGTTTCATGTTCCACGTACTCCACTGTGATGTTGCTCTTACTAGTTATGAAGTCCATATTCTTTAACATTTGACCTAGCATTAGGAAGTTATAAAGGACACATAGCCTTGTTCATTATTTGAGGAGTCTGTCAGAGAATTTTGAAAAAGCTTTAACTGAAATTCGATTTAGACTATGTTAGCTTTAGTCTTCCTTTGCTAAATATAAATTTTGTTTGCCTTTGGCATCTGATATTCTTTCCTTTTTCTGATATTAAAAATTCTTCATTGAGGGAGGACACTGTTTCTTTTGTCATTCAGGGGTTAAAAAACAATGCTGGCAAACTGGTGATATAGCTTAGTAGTAGAGCATTTAGCAGGGGTGAGGCCTTGGGTTCTATGAATCCTAACTTGGGGGAGAAGAAAACTTAATCCTGAGAATTCTAGGAAAAGTCTCATATCTTTTCTTTTTTTTTTTTTTTCCAAATATTTGTTTTTTAGTTGTAGTTGGACACAATCCATCCATCCATCTATCTATCTATCTATCTATCTATCTATCTATCTATCTATCTATCTATCTATCTATCTATCTATGTGGTGCTAAGGATCAAACCTGGGGCCCTGAACATGCTAGGCAAGCTCTCTACCACTGAGCCACAACCCCAGCCCCTCTCGTATCATTTTGCAGAGTGCCAGCACTTGCTTGTAACCTGATGTCTCCCGAGACTGAGGCAGGGAGATCTCAAGTTCAAAGCCAGCCTCAGCAATTCAGCAAGACTCTAAGCAACTTAGTTAGACCCTGTCTCAAAAAATAAAAGGGCTGGGGATGTAGCTCATTGGTTAAGTGCCTTTGGGTTCAGTCCCCAGTAACAAAACAAAAACAACAACAACAACAAAAAAAAATTGACAGTAAAAAATTGGTAGTTGTTTGTTGTACCATTAAATGCTTGAGTCTAATTTTAAAGACTAAGCTAGGTAATTACTTAGAAGTGGCTATGTAATATAAAATATACTTTATTTTTTTCAGAGATCTACAGCGAATAACCCTGCCCAGCATTAACCGCCTCAGGCATTTCACCAATGACACAATTCTGGATGTCTTCTTCTACAATAGCCCCACCTACTGTCAGACTATTGTGGACACAGTAGCTTCTGAAATGAACCGAATATACACACTTTTTCTGCAGAGGAACCCTGATTTCAAAGGGGGCGTGTCCATTGCTGGTCATAGTTTAGGTAACAAATGAATTATTTGTAACCAGGGAGGAATATGACAGTTTGAGAATACTTGTTTTTATGATGCATTGTCTTTTATCATTATCAAATTCAGAGGTCTGAAAGTGGTCTATGTTGAAGAATTTGGAAGGGTTGAAAGGGTGGTGGTGGTAATTTGGAAACATTCCCTTGCTTTGTAGATTTGCTTACATGTATAATTAATTGGATCATGCCTTTTTTTTATTTGTATAAAAGATAGCCATTTAGTGCTAATGCTTAGAAATTGTCCCTTCTTTCTTCTATTTTACTTATAGGTTCGCTTATATTGTTTGATATCCTAACAAATCAGAAAGATTCTTTGGGGGATATTGACAGTGAAAAGGTAATTTAGATGTTCAGTTAGGTCCTTAATGTAGTATAAAATATTAAAGCATTTTATATTTTTAGATTTATTTTTTGCCTTTAATTGAGTTTAGTATCATAACATGATGTTGAAATTTACATTAATTTTAATTTTAACAGGCTGGTAATTATCTTTCATTTTTGGGTTATAGAAGCAAGATAGTAATATGCATCTACAAATAATTACCGTACTCTAAAATAAACATAGGTGTCTTTTATAAATAATCACTACTGATCTATTTATAGAATTATAGGATCATTGAGCTAATTGGAGTTTGGATGAAAGAAAATGAAGAATGAATTAGACGCAAATTGATATGATTTATAGAAATTCTGTTTGAAAGCAATGGGGGTACTTATTTTTAAACATATATTTTAATTAAATGAATTTCTATGAACATGTATTATTGATTTTTTTTTTTGATTTGGTACTTCACATATACTATCTTGTATTTTTTCCTTTTATCTAAGTGTCCAATTCCTCCTAGAGGACCATGAGTTCTTCTTCCAGGGCAAGTGCTTTGTCTTAGACTATGTTATTTCTTAAGCTCTGTTTCCCTAATAAGAGCTCAGTAAATACTTGTTAATTGTTCATTCCCTCATTCATTTAAAAATGTATTTTCTACTGAAGTTGCAAAAACTTGGAGGTTAGTTTTCATTTATATTTGCATAAGTAACTATTTAAAGTTAATATACATTACTATGGGAATTTAATATTTCAAATCACAAAATATTGTTTAAGGAAACAATGAATTTTGAGAATATAAGCTTTATGATTTAATTTTTAGGGTTCACTAAATATTGCTATGGATCAAGGAGATGCACCAACACTAGAGGAAGATTTGAAGAAACTTCAACTCTCTGAATTCTTTAATGTCTTTGAAAAGGAGAAAGTAGATAAGGAAGCTCTGGTAAAAATAACCTTTTAAAACTTTATGCCAAACCATTTTCAGTATTTTTATCATCACATTTACTAAGAGTCTGCCCTTGCTTTTTAGTCATAAATACTTTAGTCATAAATACTTCGGCATCATTAAAAATGTTTTTAGGGGCTGGGATTGTGGCTCAGTGGTAGAGTGCTTGCCGAGCATGCGTGAGGCACTGAGTTCAATCCCAGCACCTCATAAAAATAAACAAAATACAGGTATTGTGTCCATCTACAACTAAAAAATATTTTTAAAAATGTTCTTTAGCATTGTTTATTTTTTATCATATAAAGTGGTCTTTGCTCTACAGAAGTTCAAATTTCAGTTGAGCCACATTGATATTCATTTAGCAATGGAACAAACATTGGCACAACTTGGAGAAAACAGGAGGGCAAGAATGAACCTCTAACTGAACGTTAACTTTTGCAACTCTTACTTTCTTTTACACTTTCATGATCTGTGTTACTATTTGCTTTTCTATGTTTCTGTTTTTCCCATTTTGGTTGTGTTTTTTTCCTGTTTGTGATAGTAAACATTTACTAAATATCTATTAAGTAAATGAATGTCTATGATGAGTATACTATACCAAGTACTAGAGGTAGAATGGTAATAAGACCAATATGGTTCCTGATCTCATCATGTATGTAGTTAGGAAGACACATTAAATAATGACACATATAATTAATTTCAATTATGGTAGGAACTAATAAGGAAAAGTACACAGTGATATCAGAATGTATAACAAGATGAGTTAACCAAACTTGAGAGGGCAAAGGAAGCCCTTCCTAATAAGATGAGTGGCAGTTAAGTTGAGGTATTGATTCTGTTTTGTGTATGCTTCTGTGTTGGCTATATTTTTTCACTTCTTGTGTCCATTAGTAGGAGTATAATCCTCAGAAATGGAACATCTAATTGAGCATGGAAATCAAGAGGGTTTTCTATCATGAAGTCAGTAGATATTCAGCTTCTCTAGGTTATTGTTTTTTAACAGTAGCAAAATGTTATCTCTTGTTATCATTGACATTTTAGTTACTGACACTTTCTATTCTTCTTTAGGTTGTTTTATGAATAAAACAGTCTTTCCTTCTTGAAGTTATTAATGATGATGTACCTCAAAAAGCCACAGCAGTATAGAGCAAAGAACAACGGAGTGCCTAGATTTTATCCCTCTCAGGGAACAGGATATTTAATTGATTTTATTTTGCCTAGAAATAAAAAATACTTGGTTTTCTATGCCTAGGCTTTATGTACAGACAAAGATCTTCAGGAAATGGGAATTCCCTTAGGACCAAGAAAGAAGATACTAAACTATTTCAGGACCAGAAAAAATTCAGTGGTATGTGCCCAACATAGCTCATGGGCCTAAGCAGTTCTTTTGACATCTATGGTGTATCCTTAAGCTTTATGAGATATTTACTCTGAGGAGCTAAACAGTTTTTCTTTCCTTTTCTTTTCCTTTTTTTTTTTTTGAGATGGGGTCCAGGTATGTTGCCCAGGCTGACCTAAAACTCCTGGGCTCGGGAGAGCCTCAAATCTAAGCCTCTTGAGTAGGTGGGACAATAGGGGCACACCACATGCCTGGCTAGCTAGGCAGATTTTGTTTTTTTGGGGACAAGGTCTCACTATATTGCCCAGGCTGGTCTGATTGGTGAGCCTCCTGCCTTGGCCTTTCCCAGTACCTGGGATGACAGGCACATGCCAAAGTGCCTGGTTTAGCTAAGCACTTTTGATAATTGATCTTTGGGTCTTCTTTTTGAAAATAAACACATTTTCTTTATCTAGAGCCTTAAAAATGTTATTAGCTTGGGGAGTCTTACCTCCCCAGGATTACTCCTGCTTTCTGAAGAACCAGCTTTATTGAGATAAAATTCATGTCAGATATCATAAACGTCACCATTTTAGAGTGTGTAGTTCAGTAGTTTTTAGTATATTCACAAGAGTTTGTAATCATGAGCATTAATTCCAGAACATTTCTATCACCTTTAGAAGAAAGCTCATACCCCTTTACAGTTACTCCTTATTCCCTTCTGCCCCAGCTTCTATCAACCATTAATCTATTTCTGTCTCTCTGGATTTGCTTATTTTAGTTATTCCATATAAGAGAAATCATATAATATGTGACCTTTTGTGATTGATCTGTTTCATTTAACATAATGTTCTTAAAGTTTATCCCTGTTTTAACAGTTCCACATTGTTTTTTTCTGGCCATTGTATTTCTTTCCATTGTTTAGTAGTTAACTCTTTTCCAAATTTTTAGCAGATGGCTCAGTTCCTTTTTTTAAGACCCAATTCTTGGTTCAGTATTTATTATATTCTGTACCAGTATGACATCTTGTCACAGAAGGTCATAGAATTCCTTAACAATCCTTGACATTTCTTGCCACAATGCTTTGCTATTTTTTTTTCTCATAACAAGTGCATAAATTTTCAGCTGCTGTCCAAAGGACTTTATGTCCTCCATCATTTTAGAGCATACAGGAATGTTAATTGATAATTAAGGCAACTACTGTTGCTAGTGGTGTTATCTTTTTTTTTTTTTTTTTTTGAGGGCTTCTTCCTAGAATTATTGGCTACCATTTAAAGACGTTCCCAAGTATCCTTTCAAGCCAGTAGAAACCTGTATAATCATTTGATTATTTGAACTGTATAGTAGCTCTACCTAACAATTGTCTGTTCTTTAGGGTATTAATAGACAAACCACACAGTCGGCTTCAGCAGTGAATATCTCCAAAGAATCTGAATTCTGCAGTAGTATTGATAATACTAGAAATGATGAATATCTAGATGTTGGCATTGGGCAGGTAACAATATTAATATTGTTTGATTGTTCTTTTTACTGCTTCTATTGGTTTGGTAGGAACAGATGTAATTTTTGTATTAGTGAGAGATGCTTCTATTTGCTCCTTCCAGGTGTCTGTAAAATATCCCCGGCTCATCTATAAACCAGAAATATTCTTTGCCTTTGGATCTCCCATTGGAATGTTCCTTACTGTTCGAGGACTAAAAAGAATTGATCCCAATTATAAATTTCCAACATGCAAGGGTTTCTTCAATATTTACCATCCTGTAAGCATCCTGCAGTTATTGTGGTTTTACCTGAACTTGAGGGCTTATTGATGAAGAACATGTGACTTTGTATTGTATTGATTTGTTTTTTTCTATACTATTGTGTAGTAATGAGAATTTATTATATTAATTTGGAAGTGGTGGGTCAGAACAACTGTACCTTTTTAAGAAATTAAGTGAACTTATAAATTTTTAAAAAATTTATTTGTGGTACTAAGGATTGAACATAGGGCTGCACACATGCTAGGCAAGCACTTGAACTTATACTTGCCTAGGATACAGCTTCTCAGCCTGTATCCTAGGCAAGTATAAGTTCTTTAGCACAGATAAGTATAGCTATTATTTTTCCTATGTAGTTTGATCCTGTGGCTTATAGGATTGAACCAATGGTGGTCCCAGGAGTGGAATTTGAACCAATGCTGATCCCACATCATAAAGGCAGGAAGCGGATGCACTTAGGTAAGTTTGTGTATAGAACTTGATAATTCTAGACCTCCAGCCAATGGACCTCATTCATCATTCAGTCTTTTTTGTTGTGTTATAGCTTAAGTCTTTTAAAACATTCAACATTGTTTATTCATAAACATTTCAGAATTGAGAGAGGGCTTGACCAGGATGAGTATGGACCTTAAGAACAACTTGCTAGGTTCACTTCGGATGGCTTGGAAATCTTTCACCAGAGCTCCATATCCTGCCTTACAAGCTTCAGAAACTGCAGAAGAAACTGAAGCAGAACCTGAATCAAGTTTGGAGAAGTCCAGTGGTCAGTCACACTGTACACATTGATTATCAGCATCAGGCCAAATCAGGGAGAACTCCATGATGTGGAGTTCTTATTTTCCAAGGGCCTTCTTTCCTTTTGTATTGTGTACTATTGAGTCCTAATTGACTTTCATCTCCGCTAACCTTTTCTGTTATACTAATAGCCACAAATTGGAAAAACATGTGTATCAGGGAAAATGTCCAGAGAAGCTATTAACTAGGCTTGAAAACATTCCTCAGTTTGAAACTATGGAAATGATGTTATGAGCCTACTTTGGTACCTTGCTTTTGCTGGAGGAATATTCATATTTGTGGATCAGTTTTAATTTCATTGCTGGGAATGAGCTAGGATACTCTACTCAGTTTTACTCTTAGTTTTCAGTTTTCTAAGCAATATCCTTGTTTGCATTTAGTTTATAAACTTAAGGCAAGTTACTTAACTGTTGAAGGTACAAGTAATGTGATGTGATGAGCAAAAGAAAAGAGTTTGGGCAAAATTTGTGTGACTGGAGGAGGATCTTTTAAGGAGATTGAGAGGAAGAATATGGAAAATTGCTCTCTGAATAGAGAGTAGCTCATATGAAAGGAAGTAACAGGACAACCCTAGAGGTTTGAAAGCTCTTTGGTATTTATGATAGCTCTTTCATATCCAGATGTTAATGCGGATGAGACCTCTACAGCAGTTAAAGAAGACGTCCCTCCCATCAATGTAGGAAAGCTGAATGGAGGCCAACGCATTGACTATGTGCTACAGGAGAAACCTATTGAAAGTTTTAATGAATACTTATTTGCTTTACAAAGCCATCTGTGCTACTGGTGAGTGTTGTTTTTGTTTCTGTTTTTTGTTTGTCTAATTGTTTCACACATATTTGATAGATGTTGAAAAAAGGAGGATAAACCTGTGTGCATTTGGGATTAGAATGATTTCTCTTAAAACAATTACAAAATAGCATTGTCATATCATTTCAGGAAATATCATTGAAACACTTTGTGATATTGTTTTGCAATTTTCATAGTCCATGAAATTAATGATGCCAGCAATCATTAATTCAGGTATCTTGGTCTTAAAATTAAATCTTTTTTGACCATTTAGATGCATAAAAATGAATTGGAACAAATATAGTACTGTTGCTGGATGTATTTGGAGAAACCCATTTGGAAATATTTACAGTAGCTAGATCAGAATTAATCATTATTAAGTGTAATTAATTACTGAGTGAATTATAGAACAAATTAATGTTGCTTATTGACTTCATATAGTATAATGCAATGCAACTTAATCACTGAAAAAACTGAAGAAAAAGTAAAGCTCGGTTGGTGTGATGGTACACACTTGAATTCTCAGCTACTCAGGAGGCTGAGGCAGGAAGATCAACTATAAGTTCAAAGCCAGCCTGTGGAATTTAATGGAATTTTATCACAAAAAATAAAAAGGGCTAGGAATGTAGCTCAATAGTAGAGCACTTGCCTAGCCAAAAAAAAAAATAAATAAATAACTGGGAAAATAAGATGGGTCATGGATAAGTGTTTTTAAAAATGTAAGCTTTATTTAAAAAAGTTTTTTTTCTTTTAATAATTTTTTAGTTGTCAATAGAATTTTATTTATTTATATGTGATGCTGAGAATTGAACCCAGGGCCTCACATGTGCTAGGCAAGCATTATACCACTGAGCCACAACCCCAGCCTGCAAGCTTTATTGTTCTAAAATGAATTTTTCTTTTCTTTTTGGTACCAGGGATTGAACCCAGGGGCACTTAATCATGGAGCCACATCCCTAGCCCACTTTTAGTTTTTATTTTTTTAAGACAAGGCCTTACTAAGTTGCTGAGGCTGGCTTTGAACTTGCCATCCTCTTGCCTTAGTCTCTCAAGCTGCTGGGATTACAGGCATGAGCCACCTCGCCCATCTAAAAGGAATTTTTCTATGGAATTCTGATAAAGGATAATTGCCTGATGTAATCAATATATTTTTATATGATAAATGTGACAGAAGTCATAACATAAAATCAAAGTGTAATTTAGTAAAAGAAGTCTTATATGGGGCTAAAATAATGCTCTTTAAGAATGATTTCTGCTAGTCTGGCTTTTAAAATTTCTGAGTGGACAGTATATTTATATGATTTGAAATCCAAAGAAAGACAAAAAATGAAAAGTTTTTTTCATTTTGTTCTTTGTTAATGAGTTCCCTCATGTGCAACTGTCATATTTTTCTTAAAGTTTCTTCTGTCAGTCTATTTAATGCATACATAATGCAGGTGTGAATGTATGTGGACTTGTTAAAAAAAAAAAAAGGTTTCTTTCTGCCCTTTTGTAATCCCTTCTTTGCCCATTCTCCAGGGAACCGTTAGTCTCTGTCATGTGGATTAATTTGCATATGACTTATTTGAAATTATGCAATATATATATATATATATATATATATATTAGCATAGCTTTTTTGAGATTCATGTGTAGATAAATAGTTTTTGCTGTTGTTTGTTTTTTGGTACTGGAGATTGAACCTAGGGGCACTTTGCCACTGAGCTACAATCCAATTCTTTTTATTTTTTATTTTGAGATAGGGTCTCATTAAGTTGTAGAAACTGGCTCTCAATTTGGGATCCTCCTGCTATGTTCAGCTTCCCAAATCACTCGGGTTATAGGTGGGTGTGACCACATTCAGCTTATTTTTTCCTTTTTATTGCTAAGTAGTGTTTCATTATATTGATAGACCACAATTTATCTCTTCATCTGTTAATGGACATTTGGGTTGTTTTCAATTTTTGGCTATTAAAAAAAAAACTGGTAGGAGCATTTATATAAAAAACTTGGTATGGACATTTCCTTCCTCCCTACCTTCCTTCTTCCCTTCTTCCTGGTTCCTTCCCTTCTTTCTTTCTTAGGATTGAACCCAGTAGTGCATTACCACTGAGCTACATCCCGAGTCCTTTTTTTTTTAATATATATTTTTTTAAGGTGTAGATGGATATAACACAATGCTTTTATTTTTATGTGGTGCTGAGGATCGAACCCAGGTCCCGCCAGTGCTCTACCAAGCACTCTACCGCTGAGCCACAATCCCAGCCCCCCTAGTCCTTTTTATTTTAAGATAGAGTCTAAGTCACTGAGGCTGATCTCAAACCCTGCCTTAGTCTCTCAAGTCACTAGAATTACAGGCATATATATCATGCCTATCTTATATTTTTTAATTTTCTTGGGTAAATACCTAGGAGTGGAATGGCTAGGTGTCATATGGAAGAGTATTTTCAAAAGAAACTTTCAAACTGAATTGCTATGGTAGTTGACATTCTCATCAGAGTTCTAGTTGCTCCAAATCCTCTAAAACTCCTTTCTTTTTTTTGGTACTAGGGATTGAACCCAGGGGCACTAAACCACTTAGCCATATCCCCAGACCTTTTTTGATTTTATTTAGAGATAGGGTCTCACTGAGTTATTTAGGGCCTTGCTAAGCTGCTGAGGCGGCTTTGAATTTGTGATTATCCTGCCTTTGCCTCCCTGTCCGCTGGGATTACAGGTGTGTGCCACCACAGAACAACTCTTTTTTTTTTTTTAAATTTGTTTTGTAGTTGTAGATGGACAGACTGCCTTTATTTTATTTATTTATTTTTATGTGGTGCTGAGGATCGAACCCAGTGCCTCAAATGTGCTAGGTAAGCGCTCCACCACTGAGCCATAGCCTTGATGATAAAGTTTCTTAGCTATTCTGAGAGTGTTTTCATATATTTATTTGAAATCTATGTCTTTGATGAAATGTTTCTTTAGACCTTTTGCCCATTTAAAAAATTTTGTGCTTTTTAAAATTTCAAGAGTTCGTTCTTATTTTAGTTACCAGTTCTTTTCATATTTAAAAAAAATTATTAATTTTTTTGGTCCTATGGATTTAACCCAGGAGCACTAAACAAGTGAGCTACATCCCCAGCCCTTTATATTTATTTTTTAAGTTTTGAGACAGGGTCTTGCTAAGTTGCTTAGGGCCTCACTAAGTTGCTGAGGCTGGCCTCAAACTTATGATCCTCTTGCCTCGGCCTCCCTAGTCACTGGGATTATGGGTGTGTGCCACTGTGCCTGGCTCAGATTTTTTTTTTTAAGATATGGCTTATTTTTCTGTCATTGGCTTTGAAGAGAAGGAAGTTTTTGATTCTGATTAAGTCTAAATGATTGACAGACACTTGTGCCTTTTGGATATATTTAAGAAACCTCTGCTGAATCTAAAGTCATTAAGTTTTCTCCTCTGTATTGTTTCAGCTCTTATGTTTAGGTCTGTGATCCATTTTGATCAAGTTAATTTTTGAATATGGTGGAAAATAAGGATACAGATTTATCCTTATTTTCCACCATATTAAAAAATTAACTTGTTTCTCATGTAGGTCTTTGGTTCTAGCACCATTGTTGAAAAGTTTATCTAGTTGGAATAACTTTAGAATTTCTTTAGTAAGTCAGTTGATACACACACACACACACACACACACACACACACACACACACACACACACATCTGGACTCTGTGCCATTGATCTCTTTATCTACATGTCAGTAGCATAGTCTTAATCACTGTGGCTTTATAGGTCTTTAAATCACGTAGCATGATTTTTCTAGTTTTTTTTTTAAGTGAAAATTATTTGGTTATTGTAGGTTCATTTCATTTCCATATGTTTTAGAATCAGCTTGTTTTCTTTCTTTCTTTCTTTTTTTTTTTTTGATGCTGGAATTGAACCCAGGGCCTCACGTGTGCTTGACAAACATTGTGTGAACTATGGAGCTACCTCCCCAGCTTGTTAATTTCTATAAAGAAATTTGTTAGGACCTTGTGATTGCTTTTTGTCTGTAGGTCACTTTGGATAACATTTTATCTATACAGAATTGACATTTTAATATGGGATCTTCTGAGCTGTGAACATGTATCTCTCAATTATTTAGGTCATCTTTAATTTCTGTCAACAGTGTTTTATAGTTTTCACTTTTTATACTATGCACACTAGAGTTTTAAATTATTCCTTTATCATTAATAATCTAGGGCTTTTTTTTTTTGGTACTGCTAATTGAACCCAGTGTACTTTACCACTAAGCTATATCCCCAGTCTTTTTATTGTTAATTTTTTTAAAAAAAGATTATTTTAGTAATACATGGGCACAATATCTTTATTTTGTTTATTTTTATGTGGTACTGAGGATTGAACCCAGGGTCTCACATGTGAGAGGTAGGTGGTCTACTGCTGAGCCACAACCCCAGCCCCTTTATTGTTAATTTTGAGACAGGGTCTCACTAAGTTGCTTAGGGCCTCACTATGTTGCTGAGGTTGGCCTTGACCTTGAGGTCCTCCTGCCTTAGCCTCCTGAGTTGCTAGGATTACAATCATGTACCACCATGTTCTTGGCTTTGAGCATATTGACATATATTTAAGGGCCTTTTAAGTTTCCTTTTCTAGGAGTTGTCTGTACCTTTTACTCCCTTTATATAGAAATGTTGATTTTTTTTGGTATTGATTAGTCTGCTATATGAGTTGCAAATACTATTTTCCCAGTTTGTCTTGTGACATTGTGTGTTGTGTGTGTGTGTGTATGTAATTTTTTTGGAGGGAGTACTTAAAGATTGAACTAAGGGGCATTTTAACCACTGAGACACATCCCTAGCCCTATTTTATATTTTATTTAGAGACAGGGTCTCAATGAGTTCCTTAGTGCCTCAGCAAAGGTGAGGTGGCTTTGAACTCACAAAATTCTCCTGCCTCAGCCTCCCGAGCTGTTGGGATTATAGGCGTGTGCCACCATGCCCTCTCTGAATTGGTTCTGATAAGCAGAAAATTTTAATTTTCTGTTGTCAGATTTGTTAATTTTTGCTTTTTGGCTTCTTGAATTTGTGTTGTAACTTAGAAAGACCTTGCTTTCCAAAAAAAAAAAAAAATTCCTTATTGCAGTTTATTCAAATGTTTTCATTTTTTACAAGCAAATCTTTGATTAACTTCACATTCATCCCAATGTAGTGTGAGGACAGATCCAGGTCATTTTTCTTTCCAGTTGTCTTGATGATAGATTTGAGATTCTAACTTTATTAAATTTTTATAAATGGAACTATTTCTGAACTTTCTATTCTTTTTCATCTGTTTGTTTATGCACAATTTTAATATCTGATACAGCTTATTACCTCTTATTGGTGTAAGCATTTTTAAATTGGATCTGTGTATGGGGTTTATGGAGGGATGAGGGTAGTCTGTAAATCCAATAAAATGCTATAAATATATATTTAATATATAATAATGTTTATATTTAATTTATATAATATATAAATACAATAAAATTCTATTTGTAATTTTGACTGTATATGAACTCCCCAAAGAGGTTGGAGATGTAGGGATATATTCAGTGATAGAGCACTTGCCTAACATGAATGAGGCCCTGGCTGCAATCCCCAGAACTACAAAAGAAAACAAACAAAAAAGGATAACATGAACAATTGCCTTAAGGTCAAACATTCCTATGTATTTGTGTTTCATTTTTTGAGTTATGTATTCCTTTGAGAATATAATGAATTTTTTCCCAGGACACACCACATATTCATACACAGTCAAAATAAGAATTAATAATGGCAGCCAGCTTGACTGGTCCAGATCCATGTCCTGCAAGGTGCTCACCTCCACAGGTTCTTGGGTACTTTAGAGCCTCCATTTCCTATCTTCCCCTCTCCTCAGTCATCCTTGGAACACAGCTTCCTCTCAGGTATCTTCTCCAGGTACTGCTCCCATGTATCAAAGGCCACATACTCACCCAGGGTGGAGCAGAAGACTCTTCTTGCCTCAGATTAACCACTTTCTTGCTCCCCAGTAACTAAGCCAATTGCCTTGATTCCAGCTTCTTGTCACTTGCCTATGTTGGCCATGGAGAGCTGGTTGGCTCTTCCCAGCCCTTGGCTGCTCTCTGAGCTATACACACCCCCAGCTGGGGTTCTTTTCCCAAGACCACTGTGAACAAGAGAGCTTCAAACTGCTACTTTGCCTGCCTCCCAGCAGCCTCCCCCCAGTACTTGCCTGTCCTGCATATGATTGAACCATATGATTGTATTGTATTTTCAAAAAAGTGAGTAAAGTTTTAAAATTGGGTATTTGCTAATAAACCCCACTATTATGTATGATTATAATGCACCAATAAAAAATACTGCTCTAATTTTTTTTAAAGTAAGGGTGACAAGTCAGGCACTGTGGGACATACCTCCAGTGACTCAGGAGGCTGCCTTAGCAAGACCCTGTCATAAATTAAAAAATAAAAGGGACTGGAGGGTATAGCTCAGGGATAGAGCACCCCTGGGTTCAATCCCTACTACCCCCAAAATTAAAAAAAGTAATAAAGTGAAGGTGATAAACTGGATGGCTCTTCAGTATGGTCTCAAGAGTGAACTTTGTGGAAAGGTATAGTTCTTGGTCATTTAATAGCTTTGTGTGTGTTCTGCAGTCTGGGGCTTAAGCCCTGAGCTTTGTGCCTGCTAGGCAAGTGCTTTTTGACTGAGTTATACCTTAGCTTTTTGTATTTCTAAACACGATACTAGACCATCTTCCAAACCACTGCCACTTCTGAGTCTCATTGTTTTTTTGCAATAGTAAAAAATGAACTTGAAAGATGTTTATGTGGGGAGGCTGGGTTGTGGCTCAGTGGAAGAGTGCTTGCCTAGTATGTGTGAGGCACTGCATTCAATTCTCAGCACAGCATATAAATAAATGTCTATCAACAACTAAAAAGAGGGGCTGGGGATGTGGCTCAAGCGGTAGCGCGCTTACCTGGCATGCATGCGGCCCGGGTTCGATCCTCCAGCACCACATACAAACAAAGATGTTGTGTCCGCCAATAACTAATAAATAAATAAATATTAAAAAAAAAACTAAAAAGAAATTAAGAAAAAAAAGATGGTTATGTGGATTAAATGAAATAATATATGTAAGGCAGTGTAGCACAAAGTGTTAATTCTATCTTTTCTCAATATAGGTTTTTTTCTCTGTTTACAGGGAATCTGAAGATACAGTATTGCTGGTCCTTAAAGAGATCTACCAAACCCAGGGTATCTTCCTTGATCAGCCCTTACAGTAAAAATGACCTATCTGACTGCTTAATGTAAGTTTTTGAATGTCATGTATACAGCATAATGCTTACATATTAACATTTTATAAGGAAATATGGAGCCTCAAGGTCTTTATAAATATATCTTTCTGTTGCCTGTCCTAGATCTAGGCTATTATTCATGTTTAAAGGAATCCAGGTAAAATCATGGAGAAAATGCATAGTAGTCCACTTAGAAGAGGATTAATGTGTATCTAATTTGCTTGAGATTTTGACCAGTGAGATCTGCTGTCTTTTATTACTTAAACTTAGATGATCAGAACTAATAAGATTCTAAGTATCAACATGGCAACAGTTATCATTTTAATTACAGATAGCCCATCATGAAATTTAAAGTAATGTTTTAGTTGTGAAACTAGAAAGCCTGTACATTATACTTTGGCATCCTCTATGGTTGCCTTCCGGTTGTGACTGCATGATGACCTCTTCTCCCACTCTCTCCCCTAGACGGACATTGAGGGATCCTTCCCCAGAAAACCCACCTGTTTGTTGCTGCAATTTTCTTCTCAGCTGCATCATTTCCTGCATGTTGCCTGCCACTTACCATTGGGGTCTTTGGAAGATAATCTTCCTTTTTGGAAGTGAGTGGAAAAGCAAAGGGAAGACCCTGTTACTTTTTATGTGGGCTACATATAAATACTTGCCATTCTTTCTTTATGGCTGGAGGTTGTTTGCATCAATTACTTCTTTGATGATAGCTTATAGGTGCCACACTTGATTCCTTATTATGAGATGGTCTATGGTCTGTGTGGGGTTTGCTAGATATTTTTCTGGGGAATTATTGCTGTCTTTAGAAAATGTTCCAGTGTAGAAGCAGATTCTTGAGATATAGAGGGCATTTTGGAGATTTTACATCTCTTAGTGTTCTCGGCACCTGAAGTCTAATTCTAATTCTAAGAGGATATGGTGATGGGTGATTTTTTTTTTTTTCCACCAGCATTTCCTTCCTGTGTGTACTGTATGAAGGAAGATTGGAATGTTGTTTAATAAGAGTATTGTTTACTCTCTTAACAACTGAACAGACGAACTTATTGCTAGGAATCTATAATGCTGTCTGTTGTTTTTATAACCAGTTGAGCTCTATAAGTCTAAAGTGGACAACTGAGTTCACACTAGGTACATATTTATTTTTTTATTTTAATTTCTGTGATACTGGGGATTGAACCTGGGGCCTTGCACATACTAGACAAAAGATCTACCACTGAGATACATCTCCAGCCCTAGGTATATCTTTATAAAACAAAGATGTTATATATATTGTAGACCTGCTCTTTTGTACTATACTTTAAACTGAGGAAGTCTAGATGAGATTTGATTTAGTTATTTGACAATGATAGCTTCTATTCTTGTATACATATATTTTTTTCTATTCTTATATTGAGGGTAAAGTTATGAACGCTGACAAACCTGAAATTACACAGCATTTTCAGGCTGCTCAGGTTATAAATAGTATCTTTAGTGGTGCCTTCGTGGTGAAACAGAATTTAAAGTCATCTGCCACTTCTACTTGGTTGAAAGTGATACTGTGATGTCCTTTTAAAAAACATTTTGTAAACATCATTGCGTTCTTAAGTATCCTAATCCAGAATACTTATTTAAAAGGCTGTTGGTTGGGGGTGGTGGCACACACCTATAATTTCAGTGACTCAGGAGGCTGAAGTAATTGCAAGTTTGAGGCCAGCCTTGGCAACTTTATTGAGGCCCTAAGCAATTTAGCAAGATCCTGACTTAAGATAAAAAAGTAAAAGGACTGGGGATGTAGCTCAGTGGTTAAGAGCCCCTGTTTTCTCTCCCTGGTACCAAAACATAAAAAATAAAATAAGACTCTTGGCACAGGCAGTGTTAGCTGAGCACATAGGTTTGAGGAGCAGCCACTGCAGTCACTATAAGTTGAGTCTGGAACATGCAAAGTGAGATTTATCTTAAAGAACACAGGTGTGACTATAGACTAATATTTTTGCAAGCATCTACTCACTGCATTTTTTTAAGGTATTTTCTTCCCCATTAGTCAGCATTTGCCATTTTCATTTCTTTTTGATAGTCCTTTATGTTTCCTCTCAGGTTTTCACAGGCCCTTATTTATTGAATGGCAGAGGAAGGCAAGCCATGTTTTGTTTTCTATAATTTATTTCTTGTAAATATATCATGACATCCAAAGCACTGGTATTAAATATTCCCTGATACTATCCCTAAGACAGTAGTGGTTTTTATCCTTTTCTGAACAGGAAAGGAAAAAGGTTAATACTGTCATTATGGAGGTATAGAGGCAAAGGTGGGGTAGAAGTCAAACCTGGTCAGCATCGTCGGCTTATGGACTATAATACTGAATAAGCTACAAAGAAGTTTCAGAAACATGGACTACTTTTATTTTCTTTATCACATAAATTGAATAAGAGTTATTGAGTTTTAATTAGCATTCACTATATATTAAAAGGTAGGCTTTTATCAAGTTACTATCTGCAAATGTTTACTCCTCACATTAGCAGAATAGGTACTCTTTTTTTAAAGAGTAAACCAAAGGACAACCAAGTGAGAGTCCCTGTAACCAAAGATGGATGGCACAACCCTGGTGAGCTAGATAAACCACTATACTAAGAAATGCTTTTTTTTGGGTGGCAAGCTGTAGGTAACTATAAAAGACCTTTATATCTCATCCATCCACCTATGGTATTATGGCTGTATTACACAAGGTAATAAGCTTGATTGAAATACTTTAGTCTTACATTATTTGCACTGCTTCATTTGTATCATGTGCAATCTCTTGACCAAGCCTACTTTTAAACTCTAGTAAAACATCATTTTGTACATATTTCTAGCTGCAAAATTAGTATTGCTTCTCAGTTAAAGAGATTATTTGCATGGAAACAACAGCATTATTAGCTTTCTAATATTTTGCACTTTTGAAATGTTTGGTTTTTTATGTGATTAAAACTTTAAGTATTGAAATAAAACTATATTGACCAGTTGCCTACTTTTACATGGCTTCATCTACCACAGAGAAAATCAATACATTAACTATTTTCTCTTCCCATATGTATTACAAAATAAGTTTAAATAATAAACATTTGGGGCAAAGAACTGATATTTATTTAAGTTCTTTCTCCTTGACCAGTGTTTTCATTGTCATAGGCAGATATAGTTCAGAATTTAAAGGTGGCAATTATAAGGTAAATACAGAAATGATTTTTTGATATGCATAAATGTCAGCTAGTACTACACATAATAGTTGATAAATCACTTATGTCAGATGGGGAATCCAATGTTTACATTACGTTCCAGTTCCTGGGTGGTACCACACAAACAACAACAAAACACACATTCATCATTTTATTTGAATATCAGGTTTAATAAAGGAAGAAGTGTATTGAAAATGTGTTATAAAAAGATATACATAAGTAAAAATCATTTAAAATATAATTACAATAAAGAAAACAACAGCTAGCTGTAGGAACTAGATCATCATTTCTAATGATGTCCTGTAACTGTTTCTTGTATCTTCTTTTGAAGAAAAGATAGAAAATGATTCATTTGTCCTCCAAATAATTTCTGTAACTTATTTTCTATCTTAGTTGGCAGATATGGATTTGGACAAGAAGCTCATTAGCACAGTTAAAGAGAAATGAGGTAGAAAAAAATCATCTGTTGTTAGTACTGAAACTACACTCCTGACCATTTTCTTCTTTTTTGCTGTTCTCTTAGTAATTCAACAGATTGTTTATGCCCACAGTGTTCAAAATGGACAGCAACACCAGATGCCTGGACTTGGATAGATGTACACAGGAGTGGTAAATTAGCTAAGATTGGACATTTTCCTATTTAAGGTTTAATGGAATTGTCATTAGAGAAAGTATAGAGAATCAAGATAATTTGGTCATGCCTTTGATCTTAACATTTTGATTTATGAGAAACAAAAAAAAAAATTTTTTTTTTTGATACCAGGGAATGAACCCAGGGGCACTTAACCACTAAGCCACATCCCCAGCCCCTTTTAAATATTTTATTTAGAAACAGAGTCTTGCTGAGTTGCTTAGGGATTTGCTCAGTTGCTGAGGCTGGCTTTGGCTTTGATCATCCTGCTGCAGCCTCCTGAGCTGCTGGGATTATAGGTATGTGTCACTGGGTCCAGCTCACAAATATGATAATTAACTAGCTTCTAGGATAAGAATAGGGCTGTGTAAGTCTTTGAGAAAAGACCCTTTAAAAAGTAGCATTTAAATTAAATATTAGAACACTAAATCTTAAGATTATCAACCTAATGGATCGTATGCATAAGCCATTGGAGAACTATTGAAAAATCCCTTTATTGAATGGGTGGCATATAGTGGTGGAAAAGAACTTTGATTCCTCATGGTAGATCATGTCAAGTAGGGCAAAAGTTCATAATCACATGGAGGCTGAATACAGTGTGGCTTATGCCATCACTTGTACCTTGGAAGAGATAAAAAGGCCAGAATTCTTGTTTTGTGCTTGATTCTAAGGTTGATTTGCCTATTCTCCATTGAATTTAGATTTGACTTAAATATCCAAACAGTAAGAATCACCAGGCTTCTTCTGAAGAGCAGAAAGTGCATGTCTGTCAGGAAATGGTTTATGGCATTCTTCGTCAGTCAGAGGAGGATAATACTGTCTGTAGCAGACATAGGCAAATGTCATTCCAATCATGGATCCAACTAGTACATCTGAAGAGTGAGGAAATATAAGGTATTTTTAAAAATATTTTTTAAAATTGTAGTTGGACACAATACCTTTATTTTATTTACTTATTTTTATGTGATGCTGAGGATCGAACCCAGTGCCTTGCATGTGCTAGGCGAGTACTCTACTTCTGAGCCCAGCCCAAGGTATTTTCTTAATCATATTAGAATTTTAAATCTCATTAGACACCAGACAGAATAGAAGACTTGGCCTTCCAGGTTATTCTTACTTGTAAGTCCCTGCCCCCCCTCTTTTACCATTCTTACTCGTAAGTTCCCCCCTCCATAGTTGTGGTTTCTTTAGGCTTTCTTAATTTTGTCATATAGTTATAGGATTAGCATAGTCAGATTGTTCTTTAAACACATCAGAACACACCATTACTTTACTTTGTGCAGATGGGACTAAATTAGAATTTTTTTAATTCACAAGAGTGACAAAGATTTATGAATTGCTTGCTATTCGTTGACCTGTACCATTTCAGTAGTCCTAGAGAAAGGAATAAACTCTTTAGGAGTTGCCTCTCTTTGCTCATTCTTTAAAATATGGCTCCCAAGGAGTGAACAATACTATTGAATTTCTTTTGGAATTGTGGCTTTTCTTTAAAGATATGCTGTCATTTGGAATGTTACTAGCATTCATCCTAAATTTCTTTGAGAAATGATAAAATACCAAAATTTTTGTTTCTGAACAAATTATATACAATAAGCTTGATTTTTAAAAGAAATAGATTAATTTGGCAAGGGCTGGGGTTTTAGTTTAGTGTAGAGTGCTTGCCTAGCATGTGTGAGACACTAGGCTCAATTCTCAGCACCATATATAAATAAATAAAATAAAGGTTCATTGACAACTAAAAATATATACATATATTTTTTTCTTTTGAGATGGGCCTTTGCTATATTATCTAATCTGGCAACTTCTGGGCTCAAATGATCCTTCTGCTTTAGCCTCCTGAGTAGCTGGGACAGCAGATGATGTATACCACCATGCCTAGCTTTAAAACTTTCTTATAGATGCAATTTAACTGGAACTTAACAGTGCTTCAAATAATAGAAAAATTAGTACATTCTGTTTCGGTAATCTCTCTTTAAAAGGTTAACTTTTGACTTCCATATATCTTATAAATGTATACTCTTAATACAGAACCTAGACTACCCACACTTGTTCATGTTCAATCATGCAACATATTTAGTGAGAAGGCATTTAGTGAGAAAGCAAGTATCCTTAATGTCAGTTGTTAGGGATAAAAATGAATAAAACATGGAAGCTTCCATGGCATGAATACTTGCTTACCTTGCCAGTGATGTTTGTAGTCACAGGTGCGGGACAGTGCAATTACAGCTGCAAAAAGTAAAGGTGACAGAAAGGCACAGAACCTCCAAGATTTCCCACGGCCTTGTGGTGTGAAGCAGTGTAACTTCCCTGCCAGGTAGAAGGAAGCAAAGGCCAGACCAGCAAATGCAACTAGGACAGACAAAAACCTATAAGTATTTTTGTATGTTTTTTTGTGGTGCTAGAAATTGAACCCAGGGCTTCACACAAGCTAAGCAAGCATTCTACCACTGAGCTATACACCGCCAACACTCAATTCCAAATACACTAGGGAGTACAAATATATTTCATAACTTTTTGCATATTTCTGGTGTAGATCATTGATTGTGAGGAAAGAAAAGGGAAAATAAAGGACTTTATTTTGTTCCCAAGTTAATATTTTTTACCTGAGGATAGGTTAGAATAGCTCTATGATTTTAGGCAGGTTATTTAACCTCTTTATACTTTTGTTTCCTCATCTATAAATGGGAATCTTAAAAATAATAGTACCCACTTTAGTGGGATATTGCGAGCTATAAATGAGGTACAAATTTTAAATGCTGCAGAGCACATGACACATAGTAACTCTTTAGTAAAGATTAGTTATTTTTGGGGACAAGTACAAGATTACAGGATGTAGGCAATTAATATAGTAATTATAAAATGTGCAAATCTCATGGATATAAACTACCTCTCTGTACTCTAATATTTACTGACATACAAGGTTCAGGCTTATAAAATCATAGGGTTATTAAAGAAGAAGGGAATTCTAATCTGTAGGTGTAAGAACAACTGTAGTTGAATGTTCTCATCCCTACAAGCTTTCTAGGTTAAACACATTAATAAGCATTCAAGTTGAATCCATATGAAATTCATACAGGAAGAATGTCCACTAGGGAAGCTTTTGCGACCCTCATTCACCACATCTTTATCCCCTGTACACATCAAGTCAGAATGGGCTAGTCCATCTGGGAAGCAGCGGTAAAAGAAATCTGGGCGTGGCCTGGAAGAAATAAGCATGATTTGAACATTTAAACATCTAGAAAGTATTTTTCAGTTGTATCAGACATCAATATTCCTTTTAATTGTTGGTATATAATGTCCCAGGCAATATAACTAGAGTAGGATAATTACCACATAAGAAAAACCTAGTTCCATGTCTGAAATTTAAATGAGAAAAAAAAAAGTGACTTTAGCATGCAATTACATTTTAGGGCAAACAAATCACACTTCAACTTTAGAGATGCACTAAGGCCAAGAACTGGGCTGATTGTTAGTGGGAAATGCTTGCTGTTAAGCCAAAAAAGAGTCCACTTGTCGTAATCAGCAGGACTGAGGTAGGACGAAGTGCTGAATGAGAAAGATTAGACTGATGATAAATGAGAAAAGGATGATAAAGATGTGTGATGGATTGCTATTCCTGGTCTTTCCTGATGAGGTGAGGACTGGGGCAAGCACTGGGGTGCTAAGTCTTATCACTTACCTTCCCACTATCAGTTTTATTGTATTGGTAAAGACACCAGTCAGAGCTAGAGCAAGGCTGGCAGCTAGAAATAAAAGAAATTGTTAGTGGTATCTACGTGGGAGGAATAGCGTATCTACTGCCTCATGAAGACAGCAGCAGCTCATGAACTTTTTGAGATAGTCCAACCAGACCTGAGCACAAAAATAACTATGGTGCTCAAGGGCCATCCTTTGTAGTAAAGGGAAAACTTCTGTACCTAGCCAGAGACATTCCTGAGGTACAAATAAGCCAGTATATAAGGCATACCTGTAAGTTCTTTCTGTCTCATGGGGTTGCATGGCATACAGGTAGATATAATTGCTTTAGCAATGTGGAACTCTGGTTCATGCACAGGGTTCTAGTGCCTGAACTCTACCACTAGGAAGCATCTCATTCCTAGCTCTAAGAAGACATCATCATCAGAAAGGGCTAGCTCTTACCCAGGCAGGCTTGTTTGCTGTCTGCTGTATCTGCCTTCTTGAAAAATTTGGCCAGGAAGATCACAGACAGTGGAGAGAGGAATGCAATGACCTGAATCAGAATATGTCAAAAGCAAAACAGCAAAACCCCACATTAGTTGTTAAAGTTGCTCCTACAGGTAGAGGGATGGACATTACAGCAGAACTTCCAGAGCAGAAATAATTCCTATATGTAAGCAGAGGTCTTTTGGTGGGGGGCGGGGTAGCTGGGAGCTGGCAGTTCCACCAGTAAATAACATCCACTATTCTAAAGGACCAGTTACTGCGCCGCTGGGGAACAGGGGTTCACAGAGAATCCATTTGCATCCAAAACAGACTTACATCTTGCTCTCTAAATCTTGACCTTAAATATCAGGAAGGAAATTTTTGAGCACATCAACCAAGGGAACAATAAGTTCCCCACAAAGATAATGTGGGGGCCAGAATGACCACTTTTTGCATCCTAGCATCAAACAGTATTGTGATAGGCAAAGGATAGTTCCTCACTCACAAACATCGGCTTGGTAGGGAAATACTCGGCTTCCACATATGGATTCCGGTAAAGCCACATCTCCTCTGGCTGGATATGCCTCTGGAAGGGAGGGAGAAGTTCAGTCACCCTAAGGAGGAAACAAAAGCATAGAAGCTTCTTGGCATGCTGCTTTCTCCCGGAGGACCCAGCTGCCTGGCTGGCGGATGAGGCAGGCTGCCACCTCCAAGGCAGTAGTGTCTCCCACTGCCTGTTAACAGGTGCCACGCTCTGGGATCCGACCCGTAATTCCTTACAGGAAGGCTGCGAACAGCAAGACTCGCACACCCACTTCGGCCCCAAAGGCAGCGGCTGCCTTCCCCATCCGGCCAGCGCGCCCAGGCGTTCGCCGTGCTGACGTGGCCGCTGCTGCGTGGAGACGCTGCGCCAGGGAAGAGGCTGCCTGCAACCCGCCTGGCTTTAAGCGCCGGCTGGTGGGCGCTGCGGGAATGGCAGGAAGCCATGGCCGTCAGCCTCCTTTCCCCAGCCAGATCTGCTATCAGACGGTGGCTTCTAGGAAGCAGGAGGGGCCCCTTTCAGGGCAGTCACCTAGCACAGCAACGAAAGCCAGCTCAGCAGGGAGCTGGTTCCACTATTGCCCAGCCAAGCTGCAGGTCACCTTTGGGTCTCATACCAGTGGGATGAAGATTGATCAGCATCTCCCTTGGGGACGTTCACCAACCAGGTGGTACGTAGATGGTCTTTTACCACACCAAAGCAAGAAGCAACGTTCTCTAAGGATATTTCCTCTATGAAAAACAAAACTCACCTTTTAAGATCCAGTTTCTTAGCAGTACTGCAGCATTTTGAAGGAAGAAAAGTTGGATGAGGTTGGATGTTTTGTGTTTTTAAGCCGTCCCTCCCCTAACACACAAAATCACACAATGCTGGCCTCCTGTCCAATGAGGTGTAGCAAAAAATTACAGGCAAAGAACAAGCCCACATATTTAATTTGGAACATACAGGACAATTTATTGAAGTCAATCTCAAGCAAAATCTGAAATCAGTGGAATGTCATTAAAAACCTTCCTAAATGAATCCTCACAGAAGCAGAAAACACATTTGAATTCCAAAGTATTTTGTAAAATAAAAAAGGCAACATTTCAGTAAATATAATGTACAAAAATTATATGTTCCTACCAGCATACACATGAGTAAGAAGCTTAAATATTACAGGCAATTCTAAGTACACTAGTCAACAATGAACTATATACAGGTTAACCAAGCTTTGCACATTTCACACTTTGCAATTAAACATAGGCCAATCAACAAAATCCTCAAAATATTATATATCTTGAAGTCTATGTGGCAACATCAAGTCATTATACAGTAATGCCCTAGTGGAACACCCCCAGGGAAAGTTAACACTAATCCCTAGTGTCAAGAGCTTCCAGCAGAGTCTCAGAAACTCAGAAGAGATTGACTTTTAGTGAATATTGATATTTTGTTATTAAAGACAAGTCTCAAGTGATTAGGTAAAATAACATTTCACAGGATCTACAAAGTTTATTACAGATAAACAAAGTACAGAAATAATCTACAAAGGTCATTATCATAAAGAACATGAGAAAACGAAAACGGAATCTGTAGATATCTGTTGTGCAATATCACTCAAATGGGTACAAATGAATTTCTCATATCAATTCCAAATATGCACACATATTTGTATATAAAAAATGATCTATTTAGCCAGTTGTAATCATTTAGCATCTTGGTTATTTAGTGGCAACGTGGTCCTTAACACAGGATATGTAGACAGAACAAATGGGACAATGTCAATGACAACAAAGTCAAAAATTTTATCCAGTACACTTCTAAACTGACTAGAATACCTTGTAAATACCTTATATAGGCAATCTGATGGGTACTTGAGAGCCATTTGCACACATCAAGAGTCTTTTGGCCAGTAGGGAAGGGGAGCAGTGGAAGCTAAGGGTGCTTTCTCATTCAGTGGCAGATGCAGTCATGTCACTTAGGAAAACTAAGTACTGAATAATGACTTTGGCAGCTATTCTGTTTTCCCTTTATGCTTACATGTTAATGACTTTTGGAGTCCAGTATAATTGCTATGGACTGACAAAAACCCCACAAAAAAACAGAAATGGTTTTTGAAATACAAGGGTTACACATAGCATTTTAGGAATGTAACATAAGTGCATCCCTCCTGCCCTTATAGGCATATAGTAAAAGAAAATAAGTGTCTGGGGATAGGGTTAACAAAAAGAACATACATAGGAAATATTTGTAAAATATGTGACTAGTATCTCATGCAGGAAGAAGTCTCTTCCTTAAAGGTGCACAATAAATCTGAGTTATCTCCTGTGGACACACTCCTATTTGCAGAATTTTGTCTTTAATCCAAGATAAAGAGGAAAGAGACTAGGCTATTTGTTTCCAAAACAGTATACAAAACGAAAAGTTTTCTACTCCATAAATTTAAAAAAAGAAAATTAAAATAAGGAGAGTCTTAAAGAGTTTCAAGTACTTAAAAAACCTGAATTCAATGAAGTAGAGGTCTCAATGTTAAAGTGACTACATCGTACCTGTGGTAAACATTATCATTCCCCTCCCTTACCCTAACATAACATTTTTTTTCCCCAGTACCCCACCCCAGACAAAAGTTGGTAAGATTTCAGTATATACAAATTCCCAACTTTTCAATATTTGTTAATTCCTTGCAAAGCTGTCTACTTATATCTGTTGCTTAATCCATCTGAAAATGGAACAAAAAAACAAACATTTTGTTTGTCTTCAAATAACTAGAGACCAAGTTTAGATGGCCCTAGGCTGAAGGAAATTGTTCCATTTGATCACTGCAGCAACTTGGACAAGTGGGAGGAAGGTGGCTAGTTATATCAGCCTTGTAAAAAGTAATTCAAGTTTACTCTGTACTGCCCAGCAATAAAGTAACTTTCCAATGCCATTGTACCTCATGTAAAAGTACATCACAAAGAAGCTTTCCAAGTTGTAAGGACTCCAAAGAAATTTGTTTTCTTATCCTGTTTGGATGTGACTATGGCAGGTAGCACCTTGACTTTATGGTGAAGGCTAAAAGATGACCTTTGTATTTAAAAATAAAATGAAAGACACGCAACAAGTCTGGACAGTCCAGAAATTACATTCTGAATAGATGGCATCTCTGATTCCAAACTGTAGGTCTGGTTTGACCCTGTTAGGAACATATCATGCAAGAAACTACTCAAAAAAAGAAACTGTTTCATGAATCGGGAAAGTTGCCCAACAGTCTGTCCCAACTAAGAGTACTTTACAAGATTTAGCTACTCAATATCTCAGTTCCACATTATTTACAGGCATGTTGCCAAATTCTGTGTGAAAGCAATCCCCCACCCACCTCCAATTATCTTTTTAGTTTTCAGATATGTTCCTGACTTGAACACACAGAAATCTCTAAGCTTCCATAATCCTAAAACTCAAGCCTATTTATTCTTTAGCTTAAACCAGATCATTTTTTGAGAATTAAAAAGCAGAAACTTATTAAAACAAAAATGAAAATAAACCCGACTTCACTCTAATCTCCAGTACTGATTTGACAATAAAGAAGTGAATCACTGGTTCCAGCTGCTTCAGCATGCTAGGAATGAAGGGCCATCTTCCCCCTCCTTCTCTGCCAGCCTCAGGCAGCTCTTTTGATTCCTCAGAGTCATTGTGGTCCAGTCCCTGCCTCCACTGCAGTGCGTGTGAAGGTTTCCCACAATTTCATCTTTAGCTCTTACTGATCTAATTCCTGAAGCTTTTATGCTGATGATCAAAAGTGTTATGTTCACTTCTTCCTCCAAAGAATTAACATGAGGTTAAAAAAAAAACACTACTATTATCCCATAATGTAAGTTATTTCATTTTTGGACAAGAATAAAAACCATCCACTTATTCTCTGACCACATAAAGATTTAAAAGTTAATAGCTACTAACTTCAGACTGTAAGTAAGCCGTATGTCTTTTGGAATATTTCACTGGCATAGCCCAGGCAAGCACAGTACATGTATACTTATGCACACATAAAACACAATTTTCTTTCTGCTTCCATAAGATGTGACTTTAAAATAGATAAATAGGTCAACATTAACACCATGGAGATGCAAGGAGAGGTCCTTGGCACTGGCATGACTAAAACCACTTTTTATACCATAAAAGATGTTAGAGCTACAGTTAGCTATTTTGTTTTCTACCTTGATTTCTGAAATGATAGAACAATCCTATTAGTGATAAAAAAAGTTAAAGTCTCTGCAGAGCTCTATTATAGATATAAAAACAAAATGTGACACAATGAAGATGCTGCATAAAAATAGTTAAATCTAAGGTATTTGCAGTATTATAGGATGTACCCTGGCTTACCATATAAAAGTCATCAGATATTAAATAGCACTAAGTCCAAAACAAAACAAGAAGATACAATTTTATGTTGGATATTGTTTCAACAAGAGTTACATTTGGAATATTAAAAGAAATCCTTATGTAAGTTTAAAAAAACATACATTTATATCTATATAAAATAAATTTTAGTATGTTAAAACCTAAGTTTTCTTATTTTTTTCAAAGAACTATCTAATTGCTCAAGAGCAAAGTTTAGTGTTCTCATGAGCTACATTTCATGTTACTTGTAGCAATTAGATTTGATAACATGTACCTCTTTCTTTTGGGATCATATCTAACCAACAGAATTATTGGATTCCCAATAAGTCACCTCAGAATGAATTGCTTCTATCAGCAAATGGCAGTTTAGGAGCTTAAAAAGGATTTGTAGTGTTGTTGCTTTTTTTTTTGTGATTATGTTTTTTTTTTTTTTTTTAAAACAAGAGAATCCAGTATAATTGCACATTTATATACAGGGGGGGGGGGAGGGAGGCAGGCACAAAATAGCTTTTCTTTTCAGAAAAGAGCTCTAAATCGATAAGGAACTAGAACACACTTAACACAACTGAAGGAATGCAGTAGAGCATCTACTTGCCCTATTTTCATAAGGTTAATTAGATACTTCTTGAAGGCAAAAAAATTCTACCGGGTACCAGCAACTGCAAACAGTCAAAATTCATGGAGAAAGTTAACAATCATTCAGGCTAACCATAGACTTCTATTTAGTACAGTGTTACAATAATGTCTAACAATAATTATTTTATCCAAGAAATACTGGATACTGTGGTGTGTGTGTGTGTGTGTGTGTGTGTGTGTGTGTATTCATTACTAAAAATTAAATGCAAGTGACTTTTGTGGGCAGACAACTTGGTATACTTTTATCAATAAGACTCAAGTATTAGAGTCAAACAATTTTGCTAACATTGGCTTTCCTGGGAACTTTCTCCAAGAATTTCCTAAGATGAAGTGTGTTTGTGTGGCTTTTACATACCCTGTAAAAATAGAAGTTACTCAACGAGGGCAATTTTTTTTGGTACCAGGAATTCAATCTGGGGGGTGGGGGGACTCAACCACTGAGTCATATCCCCAGCCCTTTTTATTTTTTATTTTGAGATAGGGTCTCACTAGGTTTCTTGCAAATTTGCTAAATTGGTGAGACTGGCTTTGAGCCTGCAATCCTCCTGCCTCAGTCTCCCAAGCTGCTGGGATTACAGGTGTGTGCCACCACGCCATCCAAGCACAATTAAGTATTGGATAATATTAATTAGAGATTGTTTACATATAACTTGGGGATGCCCTTATTGCCTATCCCCCAAATTAGGAACACAACCAAAAAGATCTATTCAAAATACAATTTAGACTCACTTATATGGCATTACCAGGAAATATGACTGAATGGTGCTGACAACGAAATATTTGATTAGGAGAGGAAAACAGAAAATATAAAATATCCATAATTCCAAGTCAAACATTAGACTGGACATTAGATGGGGCTCCTATGGTCCAGCTTTTGTTCTGTGCCTTTCATCTCCCTTTAACTGCCTTTATCAGTGTGTCAAAATAACAGGAGTGACCATTCCACCTATGCATTCATATCCACATATGCACTCCACCAAAATGTTGTCAATGGATAACATTTTAAAGTCAGTGAGCACACCCACTCCTTTTCTTCCTCCTAAATAAACAAATGAATGAACAATCAAACAAAATACACATTATATACCTTTCTAGGTAGAGTTATCATATCACAAAGCCCCTCTGGTTTAAGACCAAAGACAGAAAATTCACCAGGGCATTTGTTTTCAAGAGGCCAGATTTAATACTTCCAGACAGCCCTTCTCTAAGACTATGAAAAACATTCTGAAGGGAAAGAGAAGGTAGCCTACTTACTTCTCAGTAAAGAGGTATATAAAGGTGATCATTTCTGGAGGGCTTCCTCTGATTCCTACTTCACGCACGCACGCACGCACACACACACAACACACACACACACACACACACTATTTGAACTACACATCTTGAAGTTCCTAAAAATGAAAATAAATAAAGGAATGATGGCTATTTTTGCTCTATACAACCAAGAAACGTATCTTAAACTTTAAATTGATCTTATTAACAAAATTTTCCTTTCTCTTTGTTTTTACTTTAATAAAAGCAAAGACATCTCTTTTCCTAGCTGCAAAGGCATTGAAGCACAATAAAAGGCAAGAAAAAAAAAAAGGGAATTTAACCCTCCAGAGAAGAATCCCCACACCAAGAAAAACAAAGCAAAACCAGACACCACCAACTGCTTCTGCCTGTGTACTCTGGTTTTCCATTTTTGCTTTAATAAGGCAGTTCTGATGGCAAAGGCTATATGCGCTGCAGCAGTCTCTTCTTTTTGAATGTATTATCTACTTGCTTTTTTCTTTGCATTTAAACAGAAAGGGGGGATCATCACCCATTTATTTATTCTTTTACTTCTTCTCCATGATCTTGTGATTCCCATTTACATTTGATCTTGCTCCAGTATTCTGGTGACACAGGAGATAAGGGGTCATGTTCAGAGCAGCAGAGTCGGCCTTCCAATGCAGAGGGAACCAGAGCTCCCTTTTCATGATCTTTACAAAATGAGTGTGGACAGAACTCACAGAAGGAAACGGCTGCACTGCTGCACTCATTGCACTGATGCCATGGGCACTCCCACTTTCCTAACACAGGGTGTGGGAGGAAGGAGGAGAGCACTCGGGTTAGTGCCTGTCTTGATTACCCAGGAAAACCCAAGACCCCACCCTCCACTCTGAGTGGTGATTGAATTCGATTGAATACAACTCCAAATACCAGCCAAACATACACCTAGTAGTGTTGTTTTGTATGGATGTGAGCTAAACGCCATAGGTACAATAACCCACCTATGGTAATACTCAAAAGAAACTGATCCTTGCTGCCACACAGGGTATCCCAGTTCACCTGCATAATTTTATTTGCTATTGTTGTTTGTTCTATTCAATGTCACTTACTTCATGGTTCTACTAAGGAGAGTAGAATGTACTCTGATAAACACACAGTTGCCAAAGACCCAAGCAGAGAAAGGGCCTTGCAGGTCTAGCTTACCATATGGTGGCTGAGTCAGGTTAAGGCATAGGAGGTGGTATGCTTTGGGACAGTCTTTTTTGTCACACATGACCAACTCTCCACCATCTCCACATTGAAAACAGTAATCTTCTTGCATCTGCTTTGGTTCGGTTTTGATTTTTCGTCTCTTCTGCTTTAACTTGGCACTTTTCGCCTTCTCTTCAATTGTTGCTGCACATGCCTAGTAGGAAAGAAGGACCACAGTTTCAGTGATCACAGATAGTGTAGGAAGCATTAAATAGAAAGGAAAACCCTTTATTAATTTAAATTCATCTTCTGTACAATTCCTAAAAACACCAGGAGGACTTTTCCTATAAAAATATTACAATAAAAATAAGGCTTTGTTTTCTTTGACTTTTGAAAAGGCCGTTTTGTTTAATTGTAAAGGTGGTGATAAATCCAAACAACTTTTATTAACTAATACTTAGACAACTTGTGAATTCTTTCTCTTTTCTTGTGTGTGTGTGTGTGTGTTACTGGGGATTGAACCCAGGGGCACTCTAACACTGAACTATAGCTCTATTCCTTTTTTAAATTTTATTTTGCGACAGGGTCTTGTGAAGTTGCTCAGACTGGCCTTGAACTTGTGATCCTCCTGCCTCAGCTTCCTGAGTAGCAGGGATTACAGGAGTGCACCACAACAGCAGGCTATGTGAATTTCCCCATTAAGTTCTATAGTTCACATACTACAACATTCACTATTCAGCAGTCTTAGTATATAGTTAAATTAATAAAAAAGTTTCAAGAGGATTGCTAATTTCAAACAATCAGAAATACGAATACAATTCAGAACTAAAAGATCTTACTAAAATAGGATTCACTAGAAAATCAAAGTGTCTAAACTATTGGTAAACATTCCTGATGACCCACAAAGTAGAACAGGTGTCCATTTGACAGCTTTTTCCTGAAATGGTTATAAGCAAACTTCTGCAGCCCCATTTCTATTTTCTTTTGGCTAGGGGTGCTCCCCTCCACAACTGACCTTTGGTCGCACTCCTAAAAAGCCACTGCAGTTATCTGCCCCACAGTGGCACTCCGTTCTGCCATTGCCCAGACAATCCAAGTTATAATTAAATGTTAACTCCATCCCTAAAATATAAGAAAAATAATTATGCATACTCAAATCATGAGGAAGAGAAAAGCTGTCAGATATACTTTCATACTGGAAGATGCATAATTCTGACATGAAGACTTTTTTCCCTTCCCATAATCCACCCTCATTGAAAACAGTGATGAATGAAAAGAAAAAAAAAGGGGGGAGGGAGACAGTAAAACATCTCCATCAACAATTATGACAACACTAAATATCCTAAAAAGAAGTTATATTCTTTTTTATAAAAGTGGCTGGAATAACGTAATAGGGACTAGGAATCTGCAACCTGTGATCAAGAAAAGAGCATCTAATTTAGCCTTCTTTTCTAAAAGCTAGTCACTCCTGTTTCTAAATGAACAAAGTGATCTTGGAATTGTGATGATGCTATTTCTCATACATAATGCTTTATGTTATAAATAGAAAAAAACTCAAAACAGAGGTTTACTATATACACCAAACATCCAGGGATTCAAACTAGAGCCTCCTAAGCTTCTTGCTAACTGGGCTTGACCAATCTACATAGTTCTAGAGAGTTTAAATCTGTCTTAGCTACAGAATTTCTCTTCTCACCTTTTTTTTTTTTAATTTCACAAAAAAGAATCTTAGTTTTGCTTTTAAGATCTATATAGAAAAGGAAAAATGAAAGCAACAGCTCTGGCTTTCAAGGCTTTTTATGTCTAATTTGAAACAAAATGATCTTTCAGAGTAAAAAACAATAACAAAAACAATACAACCAACTGGTTTTAACATAAACTTATTACTTCTAATACATTTTAAAAAGAAAACAACAGCTAAGCATCTGGTTACATTATACAGACAGCAATCATTTAGAGAAGTAATGCACTAGCATCATAGACACACAGAATCCTGCCACATCCTCTCTTATATAAAGGCTCTTGCTAAATTCTCTTTTCAGGATATAATTTCTTTTTTGGTAGTGGGGATTGAACCCAGGGACACTTAACCACTGAGGGCCCTATCCCCAGCCTTTTTTTAATATTTTACTTAGAGGTAGGGTCTCACTGAGTTGCTTATGGCCTCGCTAAATTGCTGAGGCTGGCTTTGATCTCATGATCTCCCTGCCTCAGGCTCCTGAGCCCCTGGGATTACAGGTATGTGCCACTGCTCCCAGACAGGATATAAACTTTTACCTTTCATTGACAGGTAACAATTTCAAATATAACGTGAACATTTCTGAATGAATATTTAGGCATCAAACCTAAAAGAGGAGATCAGGTTACTTTTTTACCTGCAGGAATATCACAAAGGGCAAAAAGTCCAACTCGAACATCTCCATTCACTGTCCACTTCTGTGTTTCACAGTTTGGATTACAACTGTGGTTCATAAAACGAGAATAATTTCCTTTTGGGCCAGCATCAATTATACGATCCTTCAGGAAGAAAAGAAAGGTATCCTTGACATGAAGCTAAATATAAGTCTATTTTAGAAATATCCAACTTAGTCAGGGGTCACAAGGCAACAGCATTTTGCTATCTGCTGGTGTTTAACAACTGATAAGTCTCAAAATGTGACACTCTGTGCAGTTTACTAAGTTCTCTAATTTATATGATGACTTTCAAGTCATAGTAATTAAGATAAACCATAATTCAGTTTCTTTTTAAGTTTACTTCTAGAAACAAGCAGACCACCAAATAATGCTACTTAGATTAGCAAACCATACAGGTAGGTATTTTCTAATTAGGAAACTTCAAGTTCAGATAACTACTCTAGTATTTTGCTGTCAGCCCTCTTTCTTGCTCAAAGCAGGAAGCAAAACTAGTGTGATGTTGATGCATTTAGTATAAAAATGTAAGAAGGAAAAATGAGAAATCTCCCCAGATGAAAATCTGGATATTTGTTTGATGAACAGACTACTGTGTGGGTCAGACTTTCCAGTAGTACCTATTTTATTTTCACTTATACTGAAGTTCAAAAATATAATAAAAAGATGAACGCTTAGGCCCCTGAAACTGAACTGAGAATCTGGAACAACATTCCCACATTTTGTCAAGCTGGCTGAAGGGACCTCGGTGGTAAGGATAGGTAGGATTCATGGAGCCAGACTCCAGCATCGTCAAAATTGGCATTTTAACTTCTGTTCATGAGAAATTTTTTGAAAGTTATGAAACTTTCAAACAATTATATATCAGGCAAAATACTTTTTAAATGCTGTATCTTTTAATTTATAGTGGGTATATATTTTTAGTAGTGCTAGGGATCAAACTCAGGGTCTCACACATATTCAGTATGCTCTAACACTGAGCTGTATCCCAAGCCCTAATCATAGTCTGATTTTTAATTTTAGAGATATCCTGGAACACAGAAAACATGGGTACTAGTCTTGGCTCTTAAATGATAACAAGATATTCATTCAACAATTACTTACCATTTCTGGACCTCAGTTTCTTGTCCTCTATAAATCAGAGGACTATTGAAAAGATTGTATTATATGTAATATGTAGGTCTTACAATTATATGTGTTATTAAACTGGCAGTTTTACTACCATTTTTCTTATGACAACACTCATTTTCCTAATCATTAAAAATATAAATATAGAAGTTTAGACTTTTTGTTAAATGAGAAATTTAATGGTGATTTATAATTTAGAATCACAGAGCTAATTCTTCCCTTCAGTGATAAAGAATCTGAGGGGCTGGGACTGTAGCTCAGTGGTAGAGCACTCTCTTAGCATGTGTGAGGTACGAGGTTCAATCCTCAGTACCACATAAAAAATAAATAAATAAAGCCATTGTGTCCATGTACAACTAAGGAAAAATATTTTTAAAAAGGAACTGAGGCCCAGGTCTTTTAGAATATCCAGGAACTAAAATGCAGATCCAGATATGTAAACCTATTTCTGGTTATCTTTTCATTCTTAGTGTTTTCTTATATGACATGTGCAAGGCTTCAAAAATGATTCATTTCGTATTCTAGAATAATCAGCACATTATAGTTTGCTGGCTATTATAAGTCATTATAATTTGCTTGGGAAAAATCAAAAGAAACTGAATTCAACCTGAAACCATGAAACAAGAACAGAAAATCCCTTTTTCTTACCCAAAAAAAAAAAGGCAATTTTACCTTTGTAACAGTTAACATATAAAAATTAGTTACACTGTTCTCGTGGGCTCGCTTGATTCGCAGTCTGCATTCTTCTTCATCAATTAATTCACCAACATATTCATTTACAAATTCGCCCTGCAGAGAAGCATGTAAATATATAACTAAAATCAGTATATCATATTATAAAATATTGCTTAACACAGCTATACTCGATAATTAACTAAAAAGAATCCTGAAATAAATGAAACCCTGGAAATAAATGGTAATTTATTTATAAATTACAACAGGGGCACTATTTTTCTTGTACAAGTGCCTCATAAAATGCCAATCTACCTGTCTTTTCTTGCTAAGAATACTATTTCTATAGTCAAGTGATACCACATGACATGTTGCTAGGATCTGGGGAAAAAATTAACCCCAGACTTTGAAGCTATATAATTACCACAGACTGGTTTGTAATTATCACTCCAGGTTTGTAACTCTGAGGGGTTGGGAGTAAGAACTGGGAAAGATCTGAATCTGAAACAAATAAGCTCTGTCTTTGTTTTTAAAACGTTTTTATTTTGAAGTAATTTTAGATACTCATAGGAAGTTAGAAAAAATAGTACAGAGATATTTGTACCTATTCTTCACTCAGCTTCCTCCATCTTGCAGATCCATATCGCAGTATAAAGCCAGAAAACTGACATTGGTACACAAACCTCAGGCTAATTCCCTTGAGATACAGCCAAGTTATATGTATTAACAGTTTGTTGTGCTGGGGATATAGCTCAGTTGGTAGAATACTTGCTTGGCATGCACAATGCCCTGGGTCCAATCCCTAGCACCCCCCCAAAATAAGCTTGTTTTTTAATTGCTGACTAGTGTTCCTCAGAATGGATATACTAGTCAGTCTAACCATTCACTCACTGAAGAACATCTGAATTGTTTCCAAATTTTGGCTATTACAAATAAGGCTGCTATGAATATTCTGGAAAAGTTTTCATGTAGATAAAGATTTTCATTTTTCTGGGACAAATGGTCAGGAGTGTGATTTGCTGTATCACACGGTAAGTGTATGTTTGTTTGTTTATCTGTTTATTTGGACTGTACCCAGGGGTGCTTTACCAATGAGCCACATCCCCAGACCTTTTTATTTTTTGAGACAGGGTCTCACTAAGTTGCTAAGGCTAAGCCTTGCTAAGTTGCCAAGGCTGGCCTCAAACTTGTGATTCTCTAGCCTCAGCATTTAGTCACCTGGCTAGGATGGGCGAGACCCAGGTTCGATCCTCAGCAACACATAAAAATAAAGGCATTGTGTTGTGTTCATCTACACCTAAAAAATAAATATTTAAAAAAATTGTAGGAAAGGCTGGGAGCAGTGGTGCATGCCTGTAATCCCAGTTACTTGGGAGGCTGAGGCAGGAAAATCGCAGGTTTAAAGCCATCCTGGGGGTGGGGGCAAGGGGCTGCTGGAATATAGCTCAGTGGTAGAGTACCCCTAGGATCAATCCCAGAACTGCAAAACAAAACACTGCAGCAAAAAATGATAGGCTGTAATTCACGATCTAATATTTTTTCTGTAAGTATGAAAAATAGGCTGGAAATGAAGCTCAGTAGTTGCTTATACTTATTAGCATGTGTAAGACCCTGGGTTCAATTCTTAGCATCCCTAAAAATTTTTCCAGAAAAGAAATCACTATATAACAGGAAGTTTTTTGTTTGATTCTGGCACACATTTTCAGTAGTCTGTTATGTATGAAAAGGGGAAGGACTGTGTACATTCAATTTCATATTTGTTTTTATTTTTTAGTTGTCGATAGACCTTTATTTTATTTATTTATATGCGGTGCTGAGAATTGAACCTAATGCCTCACATATGCCAGGCAAGTGTGCTACTGCTGAGCCCCAACCGCAGCCCCTTATATTTGTTTTTTTATTGTGAATGTAACAAAAATCATTTCCATGTTGCTTTAACATCATTATGATTATGCTTTTCCAAGAATGAATATTTATAGCTATTTTGTAAAAGGCCAATTGTCTTACATTAGTAATACTTCAAATGCTAAAGGGAAGATCAGTCCAGATTGTATTTTCTTTTCCCTTGATTATATTATTAACTTAATAAGTTATTTTAGAATAAATACAACTACTATTAAAAGGTTGTAACAACATTAAACTTGATGGATTTCAAGACAGCCCTATAAACTTCTCCAGAATCATAGAAAACATTTGTATGTGTGATATGCATAGCATTAAAATAATATAACTTTGGTACCAGGGATTAAACTGAGAGGTGCCTAACCACTGAGTCCCCAGCCCTTTTTATTTTGTATTTTGAGACAGGCTCTAAGTTGCTTAGAGCCTTGCTAAGTTGCAAAGACTGGCTTTTAACTTGTAATCCTCTTTCTTCAGCCTCCCAAACTACTTGGATTACAGGCATGCATCAGCAGGCCCAGCTCATTATATAACAATTTTAAATGTACTTGACCTTTTTGTTTTTGGTACTGGGTACCAAACATGGTTTAACACTAAACTACATCCCCAATCCTTCTTAATTGAGACAGGGTCTCACTAAATTGCCAAGCCTGGCCTCAAACTTGCAATCCTCCTGTCTAAGCCTCCCAAGCAGTTGGGATTTCAAGTGTGTGCCACTGTGCCTGGCCAAAGTTCTCCTTTTGAAACCTATTTTGGTCACAGTGACATAAAACTGACTAGTTTAAATATGAGGTATTCCCCAAAAGCTCCTATTAATGCAGAAATGTTGGGAGGTGAAAATATTGGATTATGAGAGCTGTAAACGAATTAATCCATCCTAATTAAAATGGAGTAATTGGGTAATAACTTTAGTCAGGGGATATGTTTGGAGGAGGTATATCCTGGAAGAATGCATCTTTCCTATGGGCCCTTCCCTGTTCCCTCTCTCTGCTTCCTGACCCCACATTGAGCTGAGCAGCTTACTTCTACTGGGCCCTTCTGCCATGATGAACTGTCTCACTTTGGGCCCAGTGTAATGGAGCTGACCATCTATGGACTGAGACCTCTGAAACCATGAACCCCAAATAAACTTTCCTTCCTCTAAGTTGTTTTTGTCAGATATTTTGGTCACAGTGACAAAAACTGGACTTAACAAACCCAGGTTTGATAGACTGACTCTCAAAGTGGTCCCTCTAGTCTAGCCAGGAGCAGTGACACATGTCTGTAGTCCCAGCAGCTTGGGAGGCTGAGACAGAAGGACTGCAATTTCAAGGCCAGCCTTAGCAACTTAGCAAGGCCCTAAGCAACTTAATGAGACCCTGTCTTAAAATAAAATAAAAAGGACTGGGAATGTAGCTTAGTGGTAAAGTACCCCTGGGTTCAATCCCCAGTACCAAACAAAACAAATAAACCCCTCAAAACAAACAATCCAAAACCAAATCCCTGCCTTCTGGTGTTCATGCCCTTGCACAAACCTCTCCCCTTGAAAGTGAGCATGACCTGTGATTTGCTTCTAACTAATACAATATGGTAATAATGACGGTGTATATGTGTTGTGTAAGTTTACTACTTAAGACCTTAGTGTCTATCTTGTTGGGAGTCTCCCCTCATTCACTGTAAAGAAAGCAAGTGACTATGTTGGGAACCCCAGGTGGAAATGTGGGCAAGAGCAACTCCTGGCCAACAGCAAGAAACCATCCCCCCCAAACAAAGAAACACCAATCTGAAGCTCTCAAGACTTACAGCTACAAAAAACAGAGTTTTGCCAATAGCCACATGAACTAAGTAAGGTGGATCCTTACTTAGCTGAGACACAAGCTGAGAACATAACCCTGGGAGACTGGTGGGCACCTTGGTGTAACTCTGTCAGATTCTAAGTAGAGACCCAGGCTAAGCATTGCCTAAAATCCTGAGCTTCATAAACTGTGAGTTGCTAACTTGGTGGTAATATTGTTATATAGCTGTAATAACTAATGCACCAAGTCAGATGGAGGCACTCCCTACTAAAATCCGTAAGTTTCTCATCCCATCGTCTACAAGGCCCCATAAGATTTAACCCCTGGCTACCCATCTCACCTCATCTTTTAACTACCACTCCACTCCTTGTCACTCTTCTCCAGGCTTACTAGTTTGCCTTTTCCCTTCAGTACTGGGGACTGAACCCAGGGATGCTTTACCACTGAGCTACATGCTCAGCCCTTTTTATTTTGTATTTTGAAACAAGGTCTCATTAAGTTGTCAAGGTTTGCCTTGAACTACTTGAACTCCTCCTGTCTCAGCCTCCTGAGTCACTGGGATTACAAGCATGTACCACCACACCTGGCTTATGATAAGGCCTTTGAACTTGCTTTTCCTTTGGTCTGAAATGCTGTTATGATAGATCTACATGGTTTTCTACTTTACACCTTCAGGTTAAATGTCACCTCCTCAGGCTTCCTAATCAATTGAAAATAGTAATCCCTGTCATTAGCCATCACCCCTGCCTTTTTTTTGGGGGGTGAGGGGAGGTACCGAGGATTGAACCCTGAACCATATCCCCAGCTCTTTTTAAAAATTTTTTATCTTGAGTCAGAGTCTCACTAAGTTGCTTAGGACCTCACTAAGTTGCTGAGGCTGGCTTGAAATTCTCTTACCTCAGCCTCCCAAGTCGCTGGGATTTATAGGCATGTACCACTGCATCTAGCAGCCATTCCCTCTTTTTTTTTTTTTTTAATTTTTTAAATATTTATTTTTCAGTTTTCGATGGACACAACATCTTTATTTTTATTTTTTTATTTTTATGTGGTGCTGATGATCGAACCCAGTGCCCCGCGCATGCCAGGTGAGCATGTTACCGCTTGAGCCACAGCCCCAGCCCAGTCATTCCCTCTTATAACTTTATTTTCCTTTGCAGCATTTAGTGGTCCTTACATTATATATCTGTTTACACTACTGAAGTATTCCTAAGCAACACAGTTTTGGTCTGTTCCACCCCAACCACTACCTCTATCACATCCTACCTTCTTAATGCTCCTTTTGGTCCTGAGGCCCCAGCCTCTTCGCTCTGTTTTGATGATCTCTGCATCTGGATATAGCCTCTTTGTAAAGCACTGGTTCTGACAACGATCTCCAGCTGGGCAGACCTGTGGGTGACACTCATACTGTAACATTCTGTTCAGACACTCTGATTCCAGGCCACAAGGGTTTTCATCAGCAGGCTTGCAGTTACAGCGGGGAATCTCTGACAGGTCAGCAACCTGTATCTGTACCTTTCCTATTACTTTGTTAGCCTAGAAAACAAAATCACAAAAGAGAGGGAGGCCAAGGTAAGCAATCTACTAGCAATTTGAACAGAAACATCCCCCCAGCACTGTCCTGCCAAAAGCCCATGCTATACAGGCCTCTGCTAATATCTTGTGATGACTCTAAGCAAAGCTCTTTACCTTAATTTCTCTGTGAATAAGCTAAGAATAATAACTCTCCTTGGTCAACAAAAATATCCAAACCTGAAAAATGAATTGTTTGTTTGTTTATCCTGTGTATTTCTCCTTCCACTGGTTGATAAGCATGCTTATCTGTGGGCTCTTTGAAAAAAGAGGCTAAACACCTATATTCTCATTTGGTTGCAGGATAACCTGGTAGAAGAAGAATGAGATTTCACATGAACTATGTTCCTCCTAGATTTGAGAGGGCTTATCGAAGTTCTAATCCTCCCAGCACTACAGCTAGGGCTCCCATCTGATGCCTTCAACAAAAGCTCTAAGTTGGTTTTACAGAAGACAGGCTGATAATTAGCAAAAGTTTTCACAAGTTAAAAAGGGCCTTTAACTACTGAGAGAATAATGGATTTCACTTCTCTATCAAATACCAGTGTTTTCATGGGTAAGACTCACTTTGATGTGTTTGTAAGGAGGAGGTTTTCTTGAGTTTTTTTCAATCTCTAGTGCTTCTTTACTTTCTCTTTGTGCTTTCAATTCCTGGAAACGTTTTGCAGCTTCTTCCAGTGCTGACAATAAGACCAAACAAATTACATAATTACTGAAATACAAACACACATGGTCAGGGTAGTAGTTTTATACTATCTTCCCAATGCTCTGCGTTTGCGTTTGGCCTGAGATTTTCTTTCTAAAATCACATTCTGGAAATTACCATTCACCACCAGCATAGGGTTATAATGCAATAGAATATAACTCACTAAACATTACAGCTGTGTGCCCGCTGCTGCCTCAGAGGCACTCTACCTCAATGATAGAGACCTCCAAGTGACCCTAATCGTAGGTGTTTACTTTGTACTAGATTTAAATTCATTTCACTCTTACCCAGAAAGCCAAATTTCCTGGCAACTTTTTGTAAAAGCAGTTGTAAAGCTCTTCATAGGAAGCTTTTACTACTCTTGTGGCAAAGGAGTTTCCCTTCATTATGAAGACTATTTGCAGTATAATCTTTGTTTACAGAAAGATTGCTGGGGGCTGAGTTGTGGCTCAGTGGCAAAGCACTCGCCTAACATGTGTGAGGCACTGAGTTCAATCCTCAATATCACATAAAAATAAATATATTGTGTCCAAGTACAAATACACACACACACACACCCACACACCCACACGAACAAACGATTGCTGAAGAAATTCTTTTCACATATACAGCAAAGTCTACTATTCTTAAATTCATTTCAGACCGGGTTCTAATATGACTGGAAGTTAGTGGATGCAGGATCATTAAGCCTAGTGAAAATTCTCTAATACTAGATGTGCTGTGTGCAAGTGAGGAGATGTGGAGAAATCTACACTGGAGTCCTGGTTCTGAGTCACTGTAAACATCATACAACTCACCTTTCTTGAAGGTCTTGTTAATACTAGTCTGTCCCTCAGCAAAGCTTTTGTCTCCTTCAACATAAGGGAACACTCTGCCCTGGTGTACCCAATAGTAGTCATGAGAACCAAAGAAGAACACAGGAAAGTCCCCCAGGTCATGTTTAAGGCCCTGGATGTTCAGTGGCACAGATCTGGGATTGCAGATCTCTGCTGGCCACCATCTGAAAACAAAAGCAATTTTAGACAAAGAAAATGAAACCTTCTTTACAAGGTTGACAAGAATAAAAAGGGTTTTGTACTTTGCAATTTTCATTCAGATTTTAAGACCACAAAAATCTTTATTTTTAATCCATCCAAACTGTGCATCATGTGAAAACATTAATTAATTAAATAGTGAACATATACTATACAAAGTTGGCCCTAAACTCTTGTCTAGTTTGTCTTTAAAAATCAATATTTGACATTTACAAAATATAGCTCATGAAAATATTAAAAAGTTTAATAATAAAATCAGAATGGTCCAATACTACTCCAATCCCAATTTGATCCACAAAAGTCATGTTTCTCCTACACTTGACATACTTAATGCTTTTCAAGATATCAAAGATTATTTATTTCTAGTAGTCTGGGAATTATTTTTAGAATAAAGTACTTCCATAATAAAGCATGGCTACCCCCATGAAAATCAACATTTTCTGAATCTCAAATCATTCAGGGCAAACAGTTCTTAATCAAATACAATAGGTTTTATCTCCATTGGTATTTCAGAATCTAATTCATCTTTGATCCAACAAACATGGGATTGGAGCAGAGTGAAAATATAACTTTCACATTCTGATCACTGAATACTACAGTAATTGCTAAATGAAACCATCTGCAAGGAGCATTGAACAGTTTTTAGCAACTGGACAAACCAGGAACTGAAGGGTGAAGCTAAAGATCAGAAAATGGGGCCAATATATATATATATATATATATATATATACACACACACACATACACACACATATAATTATAAAAATAGCATGTGTGTCTTTAAAAAACTAAAGCATTTCAAAACATGTTATAGATCAGAAATATGTACAAGTATTACATACAATTATTAATTTTTTTAAAATTAAAATGATGCAAAAGTGTATAAGAGAAAAGTAAAAATGTCTCCTTTTGTAATCTTATGCCTGAACCTATTAACATTAGATGCTACTTCTTTCTAAGTATTAAAAACACATGTATCCAGAGCTACACTTTTCAAAAATTATATAAATAAGGCCAGGCACGATGGCAAGTAACTAGTCCCAGCTACTTGGTAGGCTGAGACAGGACGACTGCTTGAGCCCAGGAGTCTGAGGACAGTCTGGGCAACATATGGAGACCCTGCCCTGAGAAAGGAAAAAAAAAAATGCATAAAATGCAGAATACTTAATATGCATTTTAAACAATTATATATCACAGATATGTTCCCATGTTCTTATATACACCTGCATTATCCTTTATTGCCTTCATGTTATCCTACAATATGGATATACTTTATTTGACAAATCCCTTATTAATAACTAAGCATTTAGGTTATTTCAAAATTTTACAATTAGAAATAACTACAGTGAACATGTCATTAAATAAATGTTTTGCCTGCTTTCATTTTTTTCTTTAGATAAATTCCTTGAGGTGGAAATGCTACACTTATAATTTTCTTAAGTATATATATTTTTAGATGTAGATGCCACAACCTCGGCCCAGTTACTGTTTTGATATATGATACCAGACTGTCCTCCAAGAGGCAATTATTTCCCCATGCCTTCAATGGCCACAAAATTAGTAATCTTTTAAATCTTTGTCAATCTTTTAATTGAAAAAAAAAAAGTTTTATTGTGTATTTATTTTTGGTAAATCTGAGCATTTTTCCTGGGATTATTTTCTACTTGCTATTCTTCTGCAAACTGGTTTGTTTTCTTATTTGCCTCTTTTTCCATAGAGACATTCATTTTTTCCTATAGAATATGGACCAAAAAATATTTTCCCTTGATTTGCCTTTTAAAACTTTATGACATCTTTTGTTATATGGTATAAACTTATTTAAATATTCAAACTATTAAAAATATTTTTTAGGTCTTAGAAGTTTCTTGTCATATTTTTGGGGGGAAAAAGAGGGGAGGGGCCTTTATGACTTTAATGTCCCTGATCCTAAATAAAAATGAAAATTTGAAATAAGTAAACAAGCAGCATATTTAAACAAAACAATATAGCTCTTACTAAAACAAAATTACAATATGGCTGAAATTCTATAGAAATATATGTAGCTTAGGATTCTAATTGAAAAGCACAACTCTTTTGTGTTAACCTGACTAGTTTCTATTTTCTTTGAAAAATAATTAATATATGCCTCAAAGTGCAGAATTTAAAAAAAATGTATGCATATATATTTAATGAAGGCTGCTTAAAGCCTTAAAGGAAAAGTTTTATTAAAATAATGACAATCACATATACTTCTTATTTCATTCACTTAAGAAGTAAAGATTCTGGGCTGGGGATATAGCTCAGTTGGTAGAACGTTTGCCTTGCATGCACAAGGCCCAGAGTTCAATCCCCAGCGCCACAACAAACAAACAAACAAATAAAAAAACTACTAAAGGTCCTTATTGAAATAAATCTCTTTTTAAATTATAAAAAGCTCTCTAGACACAGGTTAGGGCTTCTAGCCAGAAAAAAATGGGCCAGATTCAGGGACAAAGAGAGCTATTTCGTTCAGCATATAAATTCTTGATCTTATTAGAGGCCAGAAATCAATATAAATCTAATTAAAACACAAAGAAAACATCAATATATATGATGTTTTCTTTGTGTTTTAATTAGATTTATGTTGATATAAGACCTTTTATCCAAAATCTAGTAGTATATAGTTCATTAGTATAAAATAATTTTCAGAATCTAAAAGCAAGTCAACCAACAAATCTTAAAAACAACGAAAACAAACAAAAAAACCCTAAAGAACTCCAATAACAACATAACCTTTCCAACCCTCCAAAAATTCAGATTGAAAACCTGTTTCCCTTTTTGGTTTTTGGAGAGGTAGGCCTATGCTCTCTGCCCATCTCCTAGCTACTCTGCATCCAAATAATGAACCTGGTCTGAACACTAATGGAAAACTTCCTCTTTGCCCTTGGAAAACTTGCCTGTAATTTCCCAATTTGACCCAAACAATCTGCTTGTAATGTAGTTTCTTGCCAGCTTTACAGTCATCGCAATTCCAGCAGCCTTCTGGCATTTCTATGCTCAGGCATTCTGGGTGGAAGGAAGCTGGGCACGATTCACAGCAGAGCAATCTTCCACCTTGAAACAAATAAACAGTCTTAATAACTGAGAAAAGAGGAAACAGAAAAAGAAAGGAGAAAGTTATCTTTTAAGTGCATTAAATTTGATTTAAATTGGGAAATAACAAAGGGATTGAGTCATATCTATAGCAATGGATTAAAATAGGAAACCATGAAAATATTTACTTTTTTTTTAGGGTTTCAGTGACTAGAAGCTTAGAGTTTCATTAATATAATAATATCTTGACTTTGCTAAAATGTGAGCTATTGAGTTTAGCAAGCTAAGACCCTTTTATATATGATGAGAGAGATGCATAAAATGTTTAGACTGAATAGATTTGGGAACAAGTTTTTCAAATAAATGAGTAGCCATTTTCTTTTGTTTTTCTTCAGAGCTAGGCAAGAAAGCAATAGTCATCTTTCTATTTTAATCCAGTGCCACACTTAACTAAATCCCTTTACAATAAAATTAACAAGAATGAAAATAGCCAAGTGGTTGATCAGTACTTTTGCTTTCTGTAAAAGAATACAAAATAGCAAAGGAATATGGATTCTCAAATTGGTCATCAGTATCATTACCTTAGCAGTAAAGATAAAGAAAATCATACGGGCAGCATAGCAGTGGTTTGCAACTTTTCATCACCAAGGATTCCCTTCCCTTTCTCATAAACCCATGTTTTCAAATACTGTATCAACCAAAAAAACCTGCATTTCAAAATTAACAATTTCTATGATTTTCATCAAGCAAAGAGATATATAAATGCTAACAAAAGATTTTGATCCCAATAAGGAATATTATTACATTGTTAAAATCATAGCAAAACATAAACTCATGCACCCTTATTTTATATGTGATTATTAGATTTTCCAAAATAATTAAAAATTTTTGTTTACACAAATCTTTTCTAACTTAAAATTATTGAGAACCACTGCTTTATAGCACAGAACTAATTTTCAGTGTAGAATGAAGTACTATATGCAAGGACATCCTGTCAAGTCCTTATTAAAACTCTTTTCTTTTGGATACACAAAATGATCTTTGAATTGATACCAAAACAGGTGTAGCAAAAAAAAAAAAATTAAATACAAAGAAATGAGATTAGGTATTTCTAATATGCATTTCAACAAGTGAGTGAAAAGGTTGTTAACCACTGAAGATGAATATAATAGACATTTATTGAGAAAAAAAAATCTTTCCATTGGAAAATTAGGTTTATAGCCCATGAGTATACTGAGTTTAAAGTCTCATAAGCAAAAGGTTAAGAGCCCTCTATAATAACTTGATTTACATGCTCCAACCTATCAAGTTTTCCAGAAAATCTTGTCTTCCTGAACAGACTTTCAAACTTCTGATTAACAGGAAAAAAAAAAGAAAATCCATATATAACTAGTAATGAATTAAATTACTATATTTCCTCTGCTTAAAAGCTTTTACTTAAATCATCAGGATTTTTCCTTTGACTGCAGATCTAAATATGGATTAATTGGGTCAATTCATCAGCCTAGAGATTAGTTTCCTGAATGCTCTAAGCCTAGGTATGGAATTCTGTAAGTTTAAAGTAAAATGAGTTTATTCATTTTGCCATTGGAAAGGAATGACTGATAGGGAGAACTGTCTTTGCAAACAGCTTTAGAGGACAAGTGACTATTAGCATTGATGTGGAAAAGTCAGGCCTCTCATTTTTAACTTTATGGAATTTTCCTAAATTTTAAGTCCTATTTCAGAGGAAATACAGAGCCAGAATCATCAGTGAAAATCATCATGATAAAAATGTTAAAAATACATAGGGAAATAGAAAAAATTAAAATATGAATGATCTGCCTTGGTGCTATGCAAGAAAACTGCTCTAGAACGCAAGATAAATAAGATATAGTTCAAGCTAAGCAGAGGGCTCAAAATAATTTCGGTTCATGTAAAGGTTAATGTTGAGTGCTGAAAACAAAGTAACAACTGAATTAATCTAATTTTATGTAGGCACCAGCAGGGAAATGAAGCATTTCCTAACATGCCTCAGATGGACTAATTTTATTGCATTTTGGAGTAAGTCAGACCTGTGTTTATCTTTGTTTGGGAAGCAGGCAGTATCACCAATAAGGTGATATCTGACTTCAACAGAAAACAAACAAAAAGCCAACACTTTTTCCATAGTTCTAATGGGTTCTAATTAACTTATTTATACTTTCTTTTAGTTATGAGTTGCCACTTTAGATATCTGACAAACAGCAAAGATAAATCAAACAACATAAAGAACAGGGGTGGGGGAGCCCATTTCAAATATATTTAGTGTGTGTGTGTGTATACATACACACACACACACACACTTTAGTATAGATAGTTATGAATGAATTTCTTTTTCTTTTCTTTCTTTCTTTTTTTTTTTTTTTTTTACAAATACTAAACCTGGCCCCCAGATCGTAATGGGAATGTATACAGGAGAAAGCCTTCACCTTCCAAGTTCATTGACTTTTTTTTCCCCCTCTGAGACAGAAACTCCTCAAATAATATATTATTGTTCAATCACTTTTTCCTTTTGTTGCAAGTATGCTATGGAAAGCTAAACATAGATAAAGTCTTCTTCCATAGATGAAATTAACTGGGAGAGATATATAAATGTATACACACATATAAATTCATGAGTATATTTACATGTACATTTAGCTCTTGGTTTTTGTGAATAAATTATCCATCAGCAACTCAACATCCAGTATTTGAGGTATTCCCCCAATCCCAGCTTCCTAATGTGTCCTAAGACAAGGGCAATTAGTTTTCATGGCATCCTAGCAAAAATTAAGAAACAAAATGACAGACTTATTCTAAAATCAAAGTTTTAAAAATCTGCATCTTGTTTTCCTTCTTTTAATAACCTATATTGTTATTTAGTTGACAGTAACAAATTATATCATGTCTATTCTCTTCTACCGGGAATGGTAGATCTACATGTATCAGAAATTAGAGAAAGAATCCTTAAAATATTATTTTATATTGAACAAAATTCTAGTCTTTCTATTTTAATAACCTAACATATATGGAATGTGTGAAAACTTATTCAAGGATTAAAGTAAAAGTTTGAAATAATGGAATTATTTTAAGCCCTTTTTAATAATTTTGCAGCCAATGAAGACACAGTCACAACCACCAAGGCAGAATTTACCAAAAGCAACAGATGGGGTGCTTGACAAGCATACATTTCCCCCCTTCATTTAAAGAGAGAAAAATAGGAAATGCAAAAATAAAAGCAAGAGATAAACTATTTTGATTATTACCTTTCTCACATTTCTTTTTGGAAGCTGACGAAGAAGGAATCATAGGTAATTTCATCAACTCAGCACGATTTGATTCATTCAGTAGGTAGTGGGACTTATAGGCATATGAACTGAACATGGGGTCTGAATGGTCCTGAACTATCAGCCCTATACAAAACAAACAGAAAGAGATGAGCTCCAATGAAACTACCCATGATTCCATGAAGAAAAAAAAAAAAACAATACCTATTTTGCAGCTATGCCAAATTGGGGCTAAGGAAGAATATGAAAAAAAAAAAAGAAGAAAGGAAAAGAAAAAAGGTCTGACAGAAAGCCTTTTGTAGTTATTAAAGGGGAAATAGAGCTACTCAAAACCTTATCTCTATTACAGAAACCCCTATACTGCAGAAGAAAGGTCCCAAATAAGTTCAAGATACACACATGGCATTTAATATCATAATGAAAATTCCCGAGGAAAACAAAGCTACATTCCTTAACATTTAGAAGTACTTGAATAACAACCCAGAGAATGAAATGACATGTCAATTAGCAAGAAATAAGGATCATTTACATAACATAAATCCTGATCTACCTTCAATATGTCAAGCAGAACTTAAGGTATACTTCATTCTAGCTTTCTCTGCCAGGAAATGAAATTTTTCTCCACCAATATGGTACATGATTTTAAAAACACCAAGATCACTGTAACCCATCTATGATTCCCTCTTCTCTCCCTCCCTGCTCCTTCCCCAGTTGTGTCCATAATGTAGTTATAAGCCACCATGAGCCAGGGACAATGACAACAAGGAAAACTGCTTTATATCTTAGTTACCAGTCAGTTTACAATGATCTAGGACTTTTGAACACAAATCATAAAAGCAATTTCACTTAGAAATAATTTTGAGAGGGAGAAAAGAGTTTTGTTTTAAAAAGGGTTACCATTTACTTTTTCCTGTGGATGTTATCTTCATTTGATGCCCTTCACTGAGATAGATTCAAGAAATGTCTCTGAACCAGACAATAGAATGGAACTTGAAATTGCTAATAACATAAGAATCTCCTAAGAAAAGTTATGTAATGTCGAAATAAATTTCACACTTTTAATAGAGGGAGGTGGTATAGTATAAAAAGTCATAGGCTTTGAAATATGGAAGATCAGGTATAAATGCTAACACCAGTGTGACCTTGGGCAAATGATCTCATCTGGGCTTCAGTGTTCTCATTCACATAAAATGGGGAAATAACTTCTCAGGGCAATTGTGCAAAGACTTTCAAACAGTATTTACTGGAGCTTGATTTACATTGAAAAATGTCTCAGTTTCTCTTATAGCACCTCAAGTGACTCTGTTTATGAATGTAACTATACCTCCAAATCCTGAAATCTCTCAATCTACTTCTAGACATTTTGGACATTAAGACATTAAGAACTAACTTAGCTGGACATAGTGGCACATGCAATCCCAGCAATTTGGGAGGCTGATGCAGGAGGACTGCAAGTTTGAGGCCAGCCTCAGCAACTTAGGTCCTAAGCAACTTAGTGGGACCTTGATTCAAAAGATAAAAATGTCTGGGACTGTAGCTCAGTGGTTAAGCACCCCTGGGTTCAATCCCCAGTACCAAACCAAACCAAACAACAACAATTAAAATAGTGACTTTAGATACCTAATAGCCAAGAACTTAAAAAAAAAAAAAAATCCTTTATCAGGAGTGAAGAATTCTAATTCTGTATGAGGAAAGAAGCAAAATAAGCTAAGTTTTCTAATACCAAATATTAATGATTAAAATGTTATCTTTTTGTGTATGATCTTATAAAAGTAAGGTCTCTTAAAAGGGTGACCTTTCTAATAATCAATACAGATTATTTACTTCTTTTTTTTTTTTTTTTTTTAATTTTTTTTTAAGAGAGAGTGAGAGAGAGGGGGACAGAGAGAGAGAGAGAGAATTTTAACATTTATTTATTTTTTCTTAGTTCTCGGCGGACACAACATCTTTGTTGGTATGTGGTGCTGCTGAGGATCGAACCCGGGCCGCACGCATGCTAGGCGAGCGCGCTACCGCTTGAGCCACCTCCCCAGCCCCCAGATTATTTACTTCTGAAAGACTTTTAAGCATTCTCCAATCCCAATATCTAACATATTTAAAATAAAATTTTGCTAAGTGCTGGAAAGGAAAATGAATATGATTTCTATTGATTACACAAAGTTTCAAAAGTTAAAATATCTGAGAACTAAATAACCTTTCTTAAATAGGCATTTAAATATAGTCAATCAGAATATTTGCCAAATTGATAAGATATAAATACAGATTTTGTTCTTTATTTTTTAATATTTATTTTTTAGTTGTAGTTGGACACAATACCTTTATTTTATTTATTTATTTTTATGTGGTGCTAAGGATCGATCCCAGGGCCTCGCGCGTGATAGTTAAGTGTTCTACTGCTGAGCCACAACCCCGGCCCCAGATTTTGTTCTTAACATATGTTTTTTGCCCTCATCTACATTAGTCTCAAGCTTTTAATCAAAGTATATGTTAAATTTAATACAATGGCTAGAGTTTTTATAAATGGACCATTTTCTATCTATCCTAAATTAAAAATACCTGTTTTAAAGATTTCCCAATTATTGAATGAAATAGCAAAAGAAAATATTGTTGAATATACTTAATATATTGTTGAATATACTGATGGCATTGGATTCAGAATATACCCCAAAGTAAGCAAATTTATAATAGTTATAAACTTGAGGCTTAAAATGTTGGCTAAATTATATTTCCTTATTCATTGCCAGTAAGAGTACCTTAGAATGGTAAAATAGAAAAGGTTTGAAAATTAATAAGAGACTATGTGTTAAAAAAGAGACTATGTTATCACTGCCACTCATCTGAAAATCTTTAAAGCTAGGCACTCAACTGATAATTTAATAATTCTTTCCTATCTTTATGTTCTTTCGGGAGGAATGAAAATGAGAAAGGCATTAATGATGGCTTTTAATTTTTTATTTGCCTACTTAAATCCTTTCTGTCACCTGTTACAATGTGGCATGAAACAATCTTAGCCCTTCTCCTCCATGTAGCAGCCAGGTTTTAGAGCAGGACATTGTTTTTCTTTACAATTTACTAGCCAGTTAAACTATGTTTCTACTCCAATGGCAGCTAGCCAGCCATATGTACCACTAACCCAGCTGGCTACTACACAAAGAACCACCATTTAGTTAATCTTTCATTGTCTACCTATTTTCTCTAAGTTATATTTTTTAAATAAAAGAAACAAAATCAAGACAACCTAAGATCTGTTATGCAATCTAAATCCTACTTTAAAAATATATTTATATAGTATTGTCACCAAATTAACTCTCCTTAAAACAAAAACAAAAATATGCTTTCATCTTTAATATAGTACATAATCAAACAGTACTGATTTACCTTAGCGTCCTTTCAAATATTTCACACAGAGGGACGTTCAGAATACTTGGCACTTATATTAAAAATACAACAAAACCAGTACTGGGGGCTATAATGTTTACTAATTACAAACAAGAAGTTTCCTTATCATACAAAGCTGGATACTGCATATTACAGCCAAACTAAAGAAGTTCTATTTTATGTGTTCCAGGAGAACTCAAGTTCACTGACCAATCTCCCAAACCCCAGGACACAATATTGTTTCAATTGATCAATCTTTTGGCCTACTTAAGTATCAACAGCTGGTAAATGAGAAAGCTTGCATTGCTGGCTCTTAACTAAGCCACCACATATGTTGTCTTGGCTGTGTCCCATCAGGCCTTCTCAGTGCCAGACCAAAACATTATAAAATACAACATAAACAATCAAAAAATAAATGTGCTAGTTTTGCCTTCCAAGTGAAGTTTCAATCAGTTAAAAGTCTGGATTGAAGAAGATGACAAGGGACGTATTTACTTGGAATAGAAAATTTATTTGTGGAAGGGAACAGATTAATCTTTTGATTAATAGAAATATTAACCAAATAAAAAACTAAGAATTTATCTGTACTTCTAAGATATTTTCTCAAATGCAGATTTTGGCTTATTGAAGAATTCATACTCTTTTAACAATTTGGATGTCTAACACTGTAAAAGGGACTTAGATGCTAGAATGTTCATCTCTCTCAGGGACATAATAAAATGGAATTTGGAACTGGAAGGAGATTGTACTAGGTGGCCTGAGTTTTCTCCCAATGCTGAGACCCATTTTAATGGAGAAATATGCCAACAGATTAAAAATAAAGACAAAGGACTGACACTCACCTCTGGCACAAACGAAACAAAAGCCTACATTTACAGCAGAAGAAGAATTACTGCCCCGTTTGGAATGATTACTACAGATGAGAATGTAGGAGGATACAAATATGCTTCCAGCAGCAATGCAAGCATCTCCAGAGTGATAGGCAACTGGACATCTCAAACATCTCATCATGCGTCCTGTTTAAAGACAGGTCAACAAAGAATCTGTACAACAAAGCATTGGCTGGATATAAAATCAGACTTTTGTAATTAGGCTGTTTGGGTTCCCACATGACACCAGTGATTGGAATAGTAAAAACTTTGCTTCACTAGGCTTGCTCTCTCATTCCTATGCTATATGGCCCTTAAATACAAGCCTAATCATCATAAAAGAAGTGTTCAAAGAAAAAAAAATTAGTTCTAATGTTGGAAAGATTGGTGATATGCAATCTGGCACTTGTATAGGGATTTTCAGGGTAGTTTTGAACATATGGAATTTTCTTCTCATGGTCTGAATTGGCAACTTTATTTTCATTTAACATGTTACTGATTGTGTTGAGGTTTTTTTTTTTTTTTTTTTTTTTGGTGGGGGGGGGTACTGTAGATTGAACTCAGGGGTCCTTAACCACTGAGCCACATCCTCAGCCCTTAGAGCCTCACTCTAGCTGAGGCTAGCTTTGAACTCATGATCCTTCTGCCTTAGCCTCCTGAGCTACTAGGATTACAGGTGGGTGCCAGGGCGCCTGGCTGATTGGGTTGAGTTTTTATGCCTAGAGATACACACAGGGACACTACTCAATGGTTTGTTAATGTGCTTAATAGATTATTTGCCACTGCACTTTAAACAAAAAAATTGTTGTGTCCTTCTTCAGCAGTGTTACCTTTACTCGCTTTGTGGATATCTTTCTCCATAGAGCAGGCAGAGCAGCAGTGCTGGGGGCAGCGGAATCCTTTTGATTCAAAGATGGCAGTGGGGAATTTTCGGACACAGGCTTCATGATAAAACTTCCCACAAGTACCAACAGAACAACGTTTCACATCTTTACCAGACACCTTACATGAAAAACATGGGTGTTGTCCTGAAAGATTGATGAAGAATACAGATTAAATAAAATATAATTAAAGCATATTCCTTTCAGATAGAAGCAGCAACAGACATCAAATAGGTGTTCCTAGAAGATCTACTATTACATATAAGAAATTAACATATAAAAAGAAATATTTAAAATAAATGGCTAAATTAAAAGAATTTCATAAGTTCTGCTGGGATAATTAATAATCAATTTGGAGATACAACACTAAAAACAATTTAGATCTCCAAAACTAATTTCTTAAAAACCTCAAATAGAATTTTTTTAAATATCTGAGAGCAGAGAGTGGCAAGGTCTTTGCCACACAAAATGAACAAAAGCCATTATCAAATAATAGAGCAATTCCATTTCATAACCATGGACAATTTATATATGTAAAACCGACACAAAATGAAAACTCATACTCTGAATAAAAAAGGCAGAAAATTACAGCTAAGCATATTTTATTTAACCTGTAGAAAATCAAGTACAAAAAAAGTTAAAATTACTCACAGAAAAGACAATTACTTTCAAAGTGAGCTAACTCTGAAAGAGAATAATGGAAGCCAGAAAACAACAGAATGCTATCTTCAAAAAGCTGTAAGAAAATAATTACCAAGCCAGAATTCTATACCCAGTAAAATGATTAAGAATCCAGTAAAATCCAAGTTCACTGAGGAGGATTAATAAAACATGGTTCTTTGAGAAAATTAAAACAAATATCCCTGATATGAGTAATAAAAAATGAGAAAAAGCAATAATGTTAAGTGATATCAGAAATAAAAAATGGAACATCACTACAAATCCTACAAACATTAAAAAGATTAAAAGGATTTCACTACATATTTGCTAATAATAATTGGTTAGATGAACAGACCAATTCCTAGAAAAACAGAACTTACTAGCACTGGCACAAAATAAATAGAAAATATGAATAGTTTTATGAACTATTAAAAGAAATTGAAACTGTAATTAAATACCTTCCAACAAAGAAAATTTTAGGCCCAGATGGCTCCATCGGTGGATGTGCCAAACATTTAAAGGAAGAATAATGCCAATTATGATAGAAATGGAATAGAAAAAAAGGAACACATACAAGAAAACAGATGTGGAAAAATATGCAACCAAAATGGCTCAGGATTATGTTTTGTTCCATAAAGAGTTTACCCACCCTATGGAGAAAATATATGCAACATACATAGCAAAGATAACTGAAAAAGACTTATGAAGAACCATAAATCAAAACAGAAACAAAAGCAGCCTAAATAAAAGTGGGTAGAGTATAAATAGGCAATTTACAAACAGTGGAAAGAAAAAGAGCCAAAAACATTAAAAATGCTCAACTTCAGTAGTAATCAGATAAATGCTAACTGAAACCAGTTATGAAATAAGAAAAAAAACCTAAAATGGTTATAAATACCAATTTTAAAAAATATTTATTTTTTCATTGTAGTTGGATACAATATCTTTATTTTACTTATTTTTATGTGGTACTGAGGATCGAACCCAGGGCCTCACACTTGCTAGGAGAGTGTTCTACCGCTGAACCACAACACCAGCCCCCCTCCCCGAAATAATACCAATTATTGATACAGGTGTGAGCAAACAGGCACTCTTATATTCTGATAGTAGAAATTTAAGTTGTAAAGAACTATCTTAGAAGGCAACTGGGCAATAGCCATTAAAATAAAAGAACATTCACTTCCAGTGCCCTAGAAATTCTACTTCTTAATAAGTACTTAGTTAAATTTATATGTGTAAAAGTATGTTGACTGAATAACTACAATTGCAGAACTAAAATCAACTCATATGTACTTCCATAGAAGAAGGGTTAAATATAACTATCCTATAGCATACTATGGAATACTATCAGCAATCAAATAGAATGCAAATGTATTTATAATATTGTATTGTATTCCTATAATACAACAGTATGATATGTTTTATTGAACATATGTGCATAAACGTTAAGCACACACACAAACATAAAAAAATTTGCAGGGCTACAAAGTGACAACACTAGTCGGATCTGGCAAGAGATGGAAAAAAGCAGGAGTCTAAAATTAAGAGTGGTGATCAAGGCCTGGGTGTAGCTCAGTAGTAGATTCTGTGCTTAGCATGCACTAGGTGCTGAGTTTAAACCCCAGCACCAAAACAAAACAAAATGACCATGGTAGAAATCAACTAGACAGTACAACTTTTCATACAATACGTTCATATATTACTCGTATAACTAGAAATGAAGATAAAATACTAAGTGTAACACTGTAAGACAAAAATGGACAAGAGACATGAACAGAAAAGTCACAGAAGAGTGAATAAAGATATAGGAAAAAAATGCTTAGTTATAAACAAAGAACTGAAATTTACTGTAACAAACTTCTTAAATGTTTATTGAACATCTGGACATCATCTTTTGGGAAGTGTTTGTTCATCTTTAGCCCATTTTCCTTCAAATGCTTATAAAAACTAGAAGGGAAAACTACAAGGAATAGTTTTGCCTTTTTTTCCCCAGAGGACTAGTTGAATTGCAACATTGTTCTTTGGTTTTGCAAGTGCCTTATCTTTACAATTATCTGAATTATAAAACTTTTTTAAAATCAGTACTTACAAATGTAATATTCATATTTTTTTACTGTCTTTGTTGTAGAAATAAAGTACTGTGTTTTTCTTTTCTTATTGCTGTCCTGTTGCATATATGTAACTTCAAATTACATTTTAACAGGTATATATTTTGGAAGGTAATAGTATTTTTAAAAAATGACTTTTAGGGCTGGGGGTATGGCTCAGTGGTAGAGCACTTGTATAGTATGTATAAAGCCCTGGATTCTATCCCCAGCACCACACATATACACACACATTAGAAAAAAGAAAAAAAAGTAACTTTTAGAAGTCTTAAAAATAAAAAAAAAAGTATTTTAAGGGCAGGAGGTTTAACTTTACAGCTTTGCCTAATGCATAAAATACTCTAAATAGCTAGTTGCAGTGGTGCATGTGACTTGGGAGGCTGAAATAGGAGGATCTCAAGTTTGAGCTTCCTGGTTTCAATTCCTGATACCAACAAACAAACCAACAAACCAAAAAAAAAAAGAAATAATCAATAAGTAAAATTATCTGTATAGAGCTCTATTTGTAATCTCTATTACACATTGTACTCAAAAAGACAACCAAAAATGCTTTTTTTCTAAAAATCATATGTGGCTCAAATAATAGAAAGTTGTAGTCTAACTAATTAGGTACCAATCAAAAAAACCTAAGTAGGTAAACTTTTAAAAAGAACTTATTAGGCATAATACTTTTTTACATGTACTTATCTTTTGATAAACAAAGGAAAACTGCCTAAATAACTTTAAAAAAGTTTTTCTGGTTTGAAAAATCCAAGTTCTCACTCTTAATAAGGTGGAAATGTGTGAAATCAGTATCCAAACTAATTTTCTTGTCATAACTAAGGAACACTTGTTTTTCATAATTGTGGTAAAATGCATACACACACATAAAGTTTAATACTTTAATCATTTTACATGTAGTTCAATGGCTTTAAAGTACATTTACATTGTTGTACAACCATTATCTCTCTCTCCAGAACTTTTCATCACCAAATACTGAAACTCTGTGTTAAAAAACTCCCCTTTCTCCCTCCCTATGACTTTGTTGCATTGTTTTAATTTCTTCTTCTTTTTCTTTTTTTGTACTGAGGGTTGAACCCAAGGGCACTTAACCACTGAGCCACATCCCCAGCCTGTTCTTGTATTTTATTTAGAGACAGGGTCTCACTAAGTTGCTCAGGGTCTTGCTAAATTGCTGAGGTTGGCTTTGAACTCGCAATCCTCCTGCTTCAGCCTCTAGAGCGGCTGGGATTATAGGCATGTGCCATTGCGCGTGGCTGTACTATTTTAATTTCTGTCTCTAATACTTTATTCTAAATACCTCATATAAATGAAATCATATAATATTTGTCCTTTCTGCTTCCCTTATTTTACTCAGCATAATATCTTTGAAAAAATAAAATTTATCAATATTATTTTGTAACATAACAATATCTTCAAGGTTTATCCATGCCACTGAATATATCAGAATTTCATTTCTTTTAAAGGCTTACTAATATTCCTCATTAGGTTGGGTTCAATGTAGCTTAGTGGTAGAACTTTTGCCTAGCATGCATAAGGTGCTTTGATCCCCCAAACCATGAAGAAATGTAACAGTAATAATAATATCTCTCTGTAGGTATATAACACATTTTGTTTATACATTCATCTATCAACAAACATTTGAGCTATTTCTATCTTTTGACTATGGTGAAAATGCTGTTATGAACACGGGTTTATACCTACCTGTTAAGAGTCACTGCTTTCTATGCCTTAGGATATACCAAGATGAAATTGCTTGGCCATATAATTCTATTTTTAGTTTTTTGAGAAACTACTATACTGTTTTTGATAGTTGCTACATCTTTTTATATTCCCAACAATAATGTACAGGATTCCAATTTCTCTGTATCCTGACCCATACTTGTTTCCTGTTTTTTGATAATAGCCATCCTAATGAGTGTGAAGTAGCATCTCATTGTGATTTAAATTTGCATGTTCCTGATTACTAATTATGCTGAAAACATTTTGATGTGCTTTTGGCCATTTGTATCTTTGAAGAAATGTTTGTTGTTTGCTTAAATTCTTTGCCCAATTTTGAATTGTTTCACCTACCAGGTATATGATTTGCAAATGTTTCCTCCCATTCTGTGGCTTGCTTCTCTACTCTGTTGGTACTGTCACTTGGTGTACAAAAGATGAAGTCCAATTTGTATATTTTTATTTGGATGTCTATACTATTGGTGTCATATCCATGAAATCACCACTAAATCCAATGTCACAAAGCTTTTTCTGTTGTTGTTGTTTTCTTTTTCTTTTATGGTGCTAGGTGTTGAATCCAGGGCTTTGCACATGCTGGGCAAGCACTCTACCAACTGAGCTACTTTCCTAGCTCCATCCTCCATGCTTTTTCTTAAGCATTTCAGTTCTTACATTGTCATCTTTGATCCACTGAGTTAATTTTTGTTTATTACACTGGTAAAGGTCCAACAATATTTCCAGCATCATTTGAAAATGTTGAAAATTTTCCTGCGGAATGGTCTTTATACTCTTGTTTAAAAATCAGTTGACTAAATATGCAAGTGCTTATTTCTGCATTTTCCATTCTATTTCATTAGTATATGTCTCTCTCTATGCCAGTATCACTTTGTTTTGAATTCTATAGCTTTGTGGTAAACTTGAAATTCAATTTTGTTCTACTTATTTTGTTTTGTTTTGTTTTTAATTTTCAGCAAGAACCAGACAGTATTTATTGGGGGTCCAGTCATCACCTGAAAATCAGAGAATTGTTTTTTTTTTTTGTTTTTTTTTTTTTAAATGAAAGGATCATGACAGAAACAGGGCTCATCATTGGTAGGACTGTGCTGGAGACAGAAACGGACTCTGTGACCTGGCGCACTCAGTGCAGGTACGGGGAGTTCCCCAGCTCCATGGGCAAGGAAATCACTTCAGCCACTTCATAAGGAAGCACAGAATGAACAAAATCTGTCAAGGCTGGGATCAAGGAACTTTGGGTTTTAATCATCATCAGTAACTCACTGTCACCTTTGATGTTTCCCATCCACTCATAGATGGATATAATCTGAGGTTGATGCAAGCTGCTAACTGCTTCTCCACCATGGCTCTGGCAATCTCCTTGGTGACCTTGTCATTGGAGCAAGTGACAAAGGCTGCAGAAACTGATCCTGGAACATAGCTAGAGCCCAAGGCTGGTGTGGGCTGGGATGGGGGCTTCCCAAGGCTGTGGACAGGAGTGCTTGGGGTAGCAACAGAAGGTGGGAGGCCACAGGCAACAACACAGGCATCCAAAGAATGGACAGAAACAGAGTAGCCTGGGTGGCAGGCATGTAATAAGAAAACAGCACACACCACGTGACAGTAGCCCTCTTCTTGTTTTTAAAGCAAAATTTCTCTTAAATTTCAAGATAAGTATGTGCCAAATTAGATCATATTTAACTTTTTTTTGTGTGTGTGTGTGTATGTTTGGTACCGAGGAATGAACCCAGGGCCTTGCCCCATGCTAGGAATGTGCTCAATACTGAGCCACATCCCGAGTCCATTTTTAAATTTTATTTTGAGGCAGTGTCTTGCTAAGTTGCTGAGACTGCCTTAAACCTGGAATTCTCTTGCCCTGAACTGAGGAGTGGCTGAGATTAAGGTTTTGCACCACCACAGCCAATTTATATATGACCTTTGTTTTCCCCCATTGCTTTTTTTTTTTTTTTTTTGGTTCTAATTAGTTACAGTAGAATTCATTCTGACATATCATACATAAATAGGAGTGTAACTTTTCAATCTTCTGGTTACATACAATTTGTTGGCAGAATTCTATTAGATTTTAAACTATGGAGAGAAGTCCTATGAGTATTTTAACATGAGTTATGTGGTCCTTCCTATTGTAGTTCAAATCAGGATTTGCATACTTAAACACTTAAGGGGTCAGGAAGGTTACAACAATGACTGGAGTAACCAGGTTTTAGAAAAAGAGAATGGTGTGGAATTTGGGGAACCAGAAGTACATGCCCCCAAATGAAAACACATTCTGAAGGCCAAACAAAACAATGTGAAGATAATTTAACCCCAAGGCTGCCAGTTGGAAAATTGTTCTGAAGTTTTACTATATCTAAATGTGATAAACTAAATATTTTATATAGAGAAAAATATGAAGTTTTTACAGCTTCTGGAGTTTAATTTATATGTGTGTTTGTTATGGTTTGTATATGAGATATCCCCAAAAGCTCCTATTTTAATGCAGGAATGTTCAGAGGTGAAATGATTAGATTATGAGAGCTATAACCTAATCAGTGTATTAAAACAGATTAATAATTTGAACTGACTAATGGGGTAGTAACTGTAGGCAAGGAGAGCAGGGCTGGAGGAAGTAGATCACTGGGGGGCAAGCTTTGGTTTATATTTTGTCTCTGGTGCCTTGCTCTCTTTCTGCTTTCTGGCTGTCATGAGCTAGGTAGCTTTCCTCTGTTGCACCCTTCTGTCATGATGTGCTGCCTCGCCTCTGGCCCAGAGCAATGGAGTTGGTTGACCAGGACTGAGACCTGTGAAACCATGATCCCAAATTAAATGTTTCCTCTTCTAGGTTGTTCTTGTTAGGTATCTCCATCACTGTGACAGAAGACTAACATAATGTGTGTATATATATGAGTATGTGTGTTAGGATATATGACATGCAATGTACTTTCTACTTAGCCAAGGCAACAGAAGGCAATGGAAAAGAGCAAGAACTCTGGAGTCAAATTGCCTAGGTTTATATTCCAGCTTCATCATATGCTACCTTTGTAACTTTGGGCAAGGTAATGAACTCTCTCTCATTTTCCCTTTTCTACAAAATGGAAATAATAATGGTACTCATTTCATAATATTACGAGGATCAACTGACAGAGAAAGATAAAATGCACCTAGCATTTAGTAAGAGTTCACTAAAAAAACCCAACTTTTTGTCTAAAAGAATTTTAGAAGCATACATTCAAATGAAAAAGGAAAACATCTGTGATTATCCAGATAAAAGGGGGAAAGGAGTGTAGGAAAATTATTAATAAAGAGTCAAAGGAAAGATCAGCATATCACATGTAGTTGATATATAATTGGCTCTTAGTTCCTCAGAGTTAAAACAAACCAAAACCAAACACAAACCAAAAGACCACATAAACTCAATTCCTAGAAGCACTATCATGCTATCTCCAGTAATCCTTCCCTTCCTTCCTTCCTTGTACTGGGGTTTGAATCCAGAAACATGTACAAGCCAAGCAAGCATTCTATAACTGAGCTACAGCTACTTCTCTAGCTTTGCTCAGTCTCCTGAGTAGCTGGTACACAGGTGTGCACCACTGTGCCTGGATCCAGTTTTTTCACTTGTTACTTATTAAACACTTACTTCCTGATTTCTGTTAGTTTAAAAATAATGGCTACATAGAAAAGAAATATAGGGCTGGGGATGTGGCTCAAGCGGTAGCGCGCTCGCCTGGCATGCGTGCAGCCCGGGTTCGATCCTCAGCACCACATACAAACAAAGATGTTGTGTCTGCTGAAAACTAAAAAATAAATATTAAAAAATTCTCTCTCTCTGTCTCTCTCTCTCTCTCTCTCTCTCTCTCTCTCTCTTAAAAAAAAGAAAAGAAATATAAACTAGCAAATTTCTTTCATGTTATTCCAACAAGTATGTATAGACATAAGAAATAAACAGTGAATTCCAAATTTAAAAAAAATTTCTGACAGCTCCATTTTTCCACTAAAAATACAATTATCATGGTTATGGTTTTGTTTGGCACTTATTCTGATCTAATAAGGTGAAAGGACTATAGCCCAATTTATTGAGCAAACACCAAAAACATCCAATCCATCTGAAAAATAACTCAATTGTATAACTCATCAGATTAAACACAAATTCATCTTGATATTTTGATACATGTTATGATAGGAGGAAGTTTCATTATTCTTTTGATATTGGGGATCTTAATCACTGAATGGCGTCTTAATTTGTTAAATTACTATGGGAGGGGAGGAAGGGAGCCAGATAAAAGTGATAAGAGAAAAGGATGTCATGGGAGTTGTTGCCACTGCATATTCCTCCCCAACCATCTTTTCATATAAGCTTACCAGTTTTACATTCCATGCAGATGAACTTTCCATCAGGGATTGATGTCAATCCCAGGCACTCTAGGTGAAAATGTCTGTAGCAATCTCCTTCACAAGGAATCAGAGAGTCACCAGAGCTTTCACAGATCTGCAGTAAGGCAAAAAGTAGTGTTCTTAAACTTTAGCAGACATGTGAATCAACCAGAGGGCTTGTTAAACCCAGATCACTGGGTTCTTCTCTCTCTCCCCCAAAGATTCTGATTTTGTATCTTAGGGTGAGGCCCAAGAATTTGCATTTCAAACACTGAACTAAACAGCTACTTCTACTTCTAGACTCAATTTGGTATAAAGTTTAACAGTCATAATTGATTTGTTATGATTCTCCCTTTGGGATCTGTGTACTTTTGACATAGGACAAAACAGTATTTTTCATAAAGGGTAAAAATGTATTTAAAAAGTTAAATGGGGCTGGGATTGTAGATCAGTGGTAGAGCACTTGCCTAGCACGTGTGAGGCACTGGGTTCGATTCTCATCACCACATATAAAATAATAAATAAGTAAAGACCATCAATAACTAATAAAAATATTTTTTTTAAAAGTTAATATGAAGCCAAGTACAGTGGCACATGCCTGTAATCCCAGCATCTTGGGAGGCTGAGGTAGGAGAATCACAAGTTCAAAGCCAGCCTTAGCAAGGCTCTAAGTAATTGGGTGAGACCACATCTCAAACAAATAAAAAAATAAAAAATGCTGGGGATGTGGCTCAGTGGTTATGTGCCCCTGCATTCAATCCCCAGTAAACACCCCCCACAAATAGTTGATATGAACTCAAATTTAAGAAAATGTTTTTGAAACCAGTCATCTGCCATTTATTTCTAATTAATATCGCAATGAAGATTGACACTTGAATGTGAATGGTAAGTATTCCAAATCAGGGAAGAAAATGGCTAGAAACAGATTTTGGATCTGAAGCTTTAAAGTAATATTATAATTTAGAAAAACAATGCCTGCCGTCTCTATAGGAGATTAAGTATGTTACTGGCAGAATATGAGCACAACTATTTAGAGCCAAAGGATCAGTCACCTGCCTACCTGACACACAATGTCCTTCTTACTCGTTCCAACACCTCTTCTAGACAAACTTGAATCCATGGACTGCACATCAGAAACATCTGCATCTGCAGTAGCTGAAGGGCTATCTACTTGTTTTCCAAAGCCTACCTATATGGAAAACATAACACATTTTTAAGAGAAACAAAACAAAAAATTATCTTGAAGTTAGATGCAATGAAAATCCTATTAAGAACTGCTGAAAGAGATCCTGACACAATCTCTTTTCTTTCTAAACCCCACATGTACAGTATGTCTATTATTTTGGAAGAAACTGCATTTAAAATTAAAAAGCAAACTGTTTCTGTTATATAAGAGATCAGCAAAATTAAGACATTTACAAATTACAAAATAACCAAATTGATTTTTTCCCCTATGAGTGCTTTTAAAATTCCCCAATTTCCCTAAATAAGTCAAGCAAAAGCACTGTTACTTTGGTTGGCAAAGTAAGAAAGAACTTTTTGCCCAGAGCCTTGAGCATATTTACCTGAAGATCACTCAGTCCTCTAGAATCGGAGTCAGATGTGTCTCTGTATGCAGAACTAGTCACTTCTACATCAGTTGAGGCGCGACTCCTTTTCTTTAGAGGTTTACAGGAATCTGAAATCTCGCTGGCACCTTAATACAACACATCAAAATTAATCCTAAAACAGTACTTAAAGTTTGCTTTAATTTTTTTGTGGGAGAATATTTTCTTTCCCCAAACTCATCTTTAGTGTGGGAAGGAAAAAAAAAAAAAAAAAAAGCACAGCTCTCTTTGTAACACTGAAGTCACAAATCAAAACTTCATAAGCTTCTGACCTTTCTGGTAGTGATTTAATTTACAACCGCTCTCTTAAAACATTTAAATCAGCTCTCCTGCTCTAACACTATTTTCAATCAACAGAGCCTAAATTCCAACCTGAAATTCAATTCTATCAAAACTGCAGGACAGCTGTTTGATTTGGAGCAATTCAAAGAACCATTCAATTTGGAGGGGGAAAGACATAAAACCCAACACATTGTGTAGCTTACAAATATGGTCGCAGAGACATCTCCATCTTGTTTTTATTAGGGATGTGACAAATCTTTGATTTGTATTCGATTCGTACACGGATAGTGCCATTTTCCCCTGAATTTTGCCATTCAGTTGATTATTGCCCCCCAAATAGATTTTGGATGTTCATAATTGTTCATCTGAGACTTCCTTGGTGAAGTGGCATTTATTATGACCATTATTAACAAGTGCTGCAGCACATCTACATATGTTATGCCATTTAGGAGGCACATTGCTGAGGGCTGTAAATGGACAATCAGTGTTCAAGTGCAGCCAAATCACGAAGAGCTGGATGAGAGAGGCCTCTATGTGGAATTTGTACGGAAAGGAATAAATATGGTAAAAAAAAAAGGCAGAGAATAGTGTGGAATTTTTTTTTTAAAACTGTGTGTAATACAAATCCAGCCAAAACAATAGTGCAAAAAGTTACAAAGCAACAATCTCTTGGGCTAATGCAGTATAGGCTATACAGAAACAGCCACGATGAAATGTGCAGGTCAGGCACGGTGAATACCAAGGAACCAAGGAGATGGTTAATATTTCCACCCACAGTTTGTGTTTTGAATTTTTTCCCCAAAATTTCCATACAACAAACAGACATCTAGACCAGCCCAGCAAGCTATGGTGGAAGTGTGCAGTCCAGAAGAGACCCGGGAGAGACAAGTCTCCTGAGGCCATGAAGATCCGCAACAGGCTGAGTGGGAGCAGCACTTGGTGTATAGCCATGTTCTGTGGTGAAGGATGTGGGCCTCGGGAGACTGCTCAGATTACTGGAACCTCGTTATCACATCCCATTCTACAAGGTTTTCACTGAATGCTTCCTGACAGCTATAAATGAGGGTGCCTGCCCATGTTACCGCTGATTAAAAAACACAAGTACACAAATCTATCTCCTTCATTGCTGGTGTATGGACCCAGAACACCACCACAAAATATTTCCTTGGCCTAAAAGATCACTGGATTAACAAGGAGTTTAACAGAGGAACAGGAGTGCTGTACTGAGAGGCTTTCGAAGGGAAACACAGGTACCGCCATTTCCGATGAGTTTCTGAAAATGCTAGAAAAATGACAGACTGCCAAAGACAGCTGTCATGCTGTTCTCCATGATAACGGCACTAATGTTAAAAAAAATAAGAGCTTTTAATGATTGCAATGTATACAGGTTGGGTTGTTTGGCAAAACCCTGCAGATGTGCATTAATGATGCTTTATTAAAAAACAAAAAAACAGTCCATGTTGGAATTGATCAGTGTAAGTTAAACGGTTGTTTTTAGGCTGGACCCATGATTTAAGCTGTACCCATCCAGCTCAGACCAAAAAAACAAAAACAAAAACAAAAACAAAAAAATCATTTGAATGTTAAAGCAATTGTTCAGAGTCTTGAAGAAGAAACCAGGCAGGAGAGTGCCAATAATGATGATTGGCAAAATTGAAATCGAAAACAAAGAAACTGTTTTTCGAGCCGCCGACAAAGAAATCTTGCATGGAGACTACAAGTCTGGAGTTTCTGGGATGAAATTGTACAGGAATCTCAGTCCACAGTTTCCTCAATCGCTGCGGAGACGGAGCTGTCACTGAATCTGACAGAGCCCTGCACTCCCCGGTCCGCCGACCCTGTGGAATGGTGGAAACACAACGCAATCAGGCCTCCTAATCTCGCAGCGATCGCGATGTCTTTTCTTGGAGCTCCGCCAAGCAGTGTTCCCTCCGAGAGGCTGTTCAGTTCTGCTGAGGATCTCCACGGAGACCATCGCTGCAGACTTCTCCCCGAGAATGCAGAGAGGCTGGTGTTTTATTTTATTTATTTATTTTAAATAATGCAATTTGCCCAGAGTAAACTACAGGTATTAAATACAGTTTGAGCTCACCAAAAACGCATGAATCATGCTATGGAGTTTGTACTGTAGTCAAATTGCACACAGAAAATACAGATATAAGTTTAAGGTTTCTTAAACTTTGTGCATATCTCAAATAGATTCACATAAGGTTATCTAAGAGTGGCTATAAATATGCTATGGGTCATTTTAATTTACAAAAAGATTTTACAGCACTGTAAAAATAAATGTGGCAAGATTTTTTTCAATCAGGTTGTTTTGTCTGATTTGTCATAGTCCATGTTTGACAAACATTAATAGCTACTATTCGGTATTCAGTCGAATACCAAAAAAATTGGATTCGTCACATCCCTAGTTTTTAAGCCAGTGAAACCCCAGAATCTTATGGAGAAAAGTTGGAAACAGTATCAATGCTAGATGGTGTTCTCCAATTTACCAAAAACAAGTAAGACTTTTCACGTGGAGGTACAGAGTAAGATCAACTCTAAAAGTCACACACACGCACACACAAACATCGGGGAATACTGCAATTTCACACTGAAGAGCAACAACAATGATTTACAGAGACAGACAAAATACATGAAGTACAAATTAAATAATTCTTAAAAATCGGTTTAATCAGGAAATGCAAAGCAACACTATAATATTAACTCACCTTTCTGTAATCCAGTCTTCACTGTTGCCTGAGGAACTGTTTCAACCTGTTTGGACAGAAAAAACCAGAATTAACAAGGAATTTTTTGATTTTTAATTTGCAGAGGGAAAAAAAAAATAACACTTTCATCAATCTAAGTAGTGAAGAGTGATCAATGTTATCTGAAATCTGAACTCAGTCCCATCTTGTGGGTCAAGTTCCCTGTCTCAAGGTCAGAGAGGATTTAAATCCTAGCTGCCTGTGCTTAATACTAAGTGACAACACACAGCCACATGCTCTCTAGCAAAGTCTTTTCCCACCATTCCCTTGGTATATGAAGAAAACAAGATACTTTCCTCAGTGTCTGGGAGGCAGGAGAGGGTTGTTTCTGCAACCAGCCCGGATGTTGCTATAAACCCCTCCCGCCCCAAAGACGTTAGGATAAATTTTTACTTACTATGATACTCAGGTTAATGTAACTCACGCCACTTTAAGACCCTTCCGCGCCTGCACTCACAGCTAAGTTGCTGGGAATCAGGACCCTCTCTGTAGAGAGTGCTACAGGGCTCCATACAGCTGGAAGCTCAATACTTTTGCTGCTAGTACAAACTTAAGAAAATAAGTTTGTGATATTGCAAAAGCACTTTCTTGAGTGTCTTATGAACAGTGTCTTGATCCTACATTAGGAGAGCGAGATCAGAAGTTATTCTGCCAATGTATATGTAAAACACGTGGTAATTTGAGGATTGAACCATTGGAATTAGAGAAAGGATGCTGTTTGGAAGAGTTCCTGTTTAAGCTATGAACTGAATTTCATGTTTCTTTAAGGATGTGGTGAAATATGCATGTTGAAACACATTTTGTAAATATTTAAGGATTGTTCTAAACTTTTTAAAAATTTTTTTATTTTTTTTACAACAGGTTAAAAAAACATACAACAGAACGCTTTTTATAAGATACAATTAGTCATACAAATATAAAATCTTCTAAACAATCACTGGTATTATTCTACTACTTACTATGACACAGTGGCATTAACAATTTGTCCCATTTTTTGTACTCATTCTGCTTATCAATTTTAAACTAACTGGTCACAGACTGGCTTTGGGAACCAGGTGGCAAAATCACGACTTCATTTTGTTAATGAATACGGTAAATTTTCAAGAGCTTAGAATGATTTTTTGGAATATAATTCCTAAGAATGAAGGTTAATATGATAAATTAAAGTATTATATTTAAATTTCAGTTAAATATTCTGGAAAATTTTGTTTTACATGCTTATGATACCATAGAGCACCCAAAAAGTTAGCTTTTAATTTTGGAAGTTTAAAATTATAAAGGCAATATTTTAAATAGAAAAGTCCACACTCTTTCATATTTAATGGTTTTAAAAACTATAAAACTTATTGGAACTGGGCTGTAAAAATGGACATTCTTTCTCTTCAAAAAAATTAAGAAAATTCTGATTGTGAGTTTAAAGGAGAAATGTTTCTAAAAATCTCTTTGAGAAGGTAATTTAACACATATATTATTACTGGCTTGATTACACAAATTGAACATATTCAGTCAAAATGTACTTCCTTTTTACCTGTATATTGTTTATCTGACAATATGTTACCAGGTGAGTGTCATTCCATTGGGAAAATAATATTCCAAAAAATCTATGATATCAACAGAAAAACCAGATCATCTATGATTATCTGCTTCTTAAATATAAGAATATAAGTTAATTTGATTTGCTTAAAAAAAATACATACCAGCATCTTAAACCAAAAATAAAAATAACAAAAAGGGAACTCAATGATGGTTCCAAATAAAAATCATGAAAACATGAAATTATTTTGCTCATAACAGAAATATCAAAATAAATGTGAGGGATTTTTATAAACGTCTTGCACCACTGGCTTCCCATTTCCTGAAGCCTGACTGTTTTCTGTGAAGATGCTTGAAGCAGAATCACAGGTATGGTTATGTTAAAACTGTGCACTGGACCCCACCAGGCAGAAGTGTAAGACAGTCCAGAAAGGAAATAGAGGGTGGGGAAGTTTCTCTTTCTTTTAAAGTATTGAAATAAGCCACAACATTTACAAATATAATGTTTTAACTCTCTACATGTAGGAAGCCAACCTGCTCCTTTTTGATCTTCTTCTTTGGCACAACCTCAGCGGATTTCTCTGATTCAGAACGAGTTCTAATTGATCTTCTCTGTTGCTTCTTTTCTACTGAGCCTAAGAGATGATTTAAACACAGAAACAAACAAACACTCATTTAAGGATGGCTTGATATTTGTGTAGTTAAAAGTTAACAAGATTCTTTGCTTTTCTTACCCATTACTTTTGGGTAATTATACATCATGAAAAAACTGTTAAATACTTGACTATAAAAATTATTTAATATATATAATTGTAACAGTGGGTAAGCCAAGACTGGGATCCACAAAGGAAACTTGTTATACAAATAAAGGGGCACTTGGGCTGGGGATGTGGCTCAAGCAGTAGCGCGCTCGCCTGGCATGCCTGCGGCCCGGGTTCGATCCTCAGCACCACATACCAACAAAGATGTTGTGTCCGCCGAGAACTAAAAAATAATAAAATTCTCTCTCTCTCTCTCTCTCCTCTTTCACTCTCTCTTAAAAAAAATTTCTCTCTCTCTCTCTCTTAAAAAAAAAAAAGCGAGGGGGGGGGGCTGGATTTTTTAAAATTATAAAGTCAAACCAAAACAGCAGAAGCACAATTTAATTTTGAGGACAGGTAAAAATGCTTATAAATATAATAAATATAAAGTGTAAATAAATATAATTGAAGAGATGAAAGGACTAAAGATTCGGGTTGAAAATTCCTGTTTAAACCAGGAATTATTGATTTAAAATATAATCTGGTCCATTATAGTGGTACATGCCTATAATTCCAGTAACTTGAAGGTTATGGTAAAAGGACTGCAAATTTGAGGACAGCCTCAGCAAATGACTGAGGCCCTAAGCAACTTAGTGAGACCCTGTCTCAAAAAGGGCTGGGAAGATAGCTCAGTGGTAAAGCATCCCTGGGTTCAATCCCTGGTAATCACCCACCCCCAATTCAATCAGTAGTACACATTTTGTATCCTAACAAGTAGACTGAATCAATTTTATAGGTAAAACAGTTAAGTGTTTAGTGTACTTATCTAAGTTTTGCTATCCTTATTAATAACCATAGTGAGAAATCAGGGAAGGCACCAAAATGTGACCAAAACCAAACCACTGCTTTTACTATCAAGGGACTTTAATTATACTTTAGAAATATCAGTAATGGAAAGCAACTTGAAATGAATTATTAAGCTTTTTAATGATAAATGATAAAACAAGAACTAAGATTTTCAAACAGTACAGTATTTTAAAAACTCACATGGACTTTATTTTTGGAAAAAATAAGTTACACTGAAGACCACAACTGAAAGAACACTAAGTCAGGGATGATTTTGTTCTGTGACCCTCAGTACAGCAGCTATTCTCTTCACTACTTGGACCACCTGACTGGTGCTTCCTTCTGCTTGCCTCAGAAAGAAAATATTAAGAACTCCTATAAAATCAGATGGAAGCCAGACAATATGGAAAGCATATGGAGATTCCTTGAAAATCTGGGAATGGAACAACCATTTGACCCAGCTATCCCTGTCCTCGGTCTATACCCAAAGGACTTAAAAACAGCATACTATAGGGACACAGCCATATCAATGTTTATAGCAGCACAATTCACAATAGCTAAACTGTGGAACCAACCTAGATGCCCTTCAGTAAATGAATGGATAAAAAAAAAAAGTGGCATATATACACAATGGAATATTACTCAGCATTAAAAAAGGAATAAAATCATGGCATTTTCAGGTAAACGGATGGCGTTGGAGACGATCATGCTAAGTGAAGTTAGTCAATCCCCCAAAAACAAATGCTGAATGTTTTCTCTGATATAAGGAGGTTGAATCAAAGTGGAGTAGGGAGAAAGAGCATGGGAGAAAGAATTGAACTCTATAGATAGGGCAGAGGGGTGGAATGTGATGAACACCATTATCCAAAGTACATGTATGAAGACACAAATTGGTGTGAATATACTTTATATACAAGCCGAAATATGAAAAAATGTGCTCTATATGTATAGTATGAATTGTAATGCATTCTGCTGTCATATATTTAAAAAATCCAATAAAAAAAAAAGAAAGGAAAAAAATCAGATGGAAGAAGCTACTCTGACAGAGCTTTCCAGGTAACCTTTAAATTTTCTAATTTACTGCTCTGAGACATATGTAAATGGCTTCCTTCACCTTAGTTCAAAGCCAAAACAAAGAAAGACCCCACCAATTTGTTTTTGCTGAGGAGTAGGTAGTTTTATATTAGTATATTTTGGAGTTCTGGTTACTTTTTAGCAGAGAAGTCTTCTTCCTTTACTCTCACTATTCTTACACTGATGAAAATGTTTACCAAGACAACTCCTATTCTCATAGACCCACCAGGGTATACCAGAAATCCATTCTTCAGTATAATCACCAATATTCAAGTACTACTAAGGCAGACAAAAATGAAAATGAAACTGCTTAAAAGCAAACAAAAGAGCTGGGGCTGTAGTTCAGTGGTAGAGAGTTTACCTAGCATGTGTGAGGCATTGGGTTCAATCCTCAGCACCACATAAAAATAAACAAATAAAATAAAGGCATTCTGTCCATCTACAACTACAAAAATAAATAAATAATTTTTTAAAAGCAAGCAAAAACCTGTATTTGTTCTGAGGATTACACTATAATTGCACAATGAAGTGCAGTTGAGATTTTATCTACTGCCTTACAGAAGGGTAGGCAACATGACTTCTTTGAATTACTCTGGAAACAGAAAACAAGTACTATTTTCATTTTCCAAGAAAAAAGAGGTGAGCATCTTGGGATCTGGAAAACAGCTCAGAAACTAGTGTAAATGAAAATATAATTCTTCAAACTACAAAAACATAGCAGTGCCTTATATTTGATATATCCCCTATGTTTACTAAGAAAAAGCTCAGAAATGCTTCTTCAACTGTTAACATCAGGTGAGACAAGGCAACTGACTTCTGAAGGGAAAACACGTCTCTTTTCTGACTTTTCCACTACTAAAAGTTATTTTCACAAAAATGCAAAATGGCCATTTAAAAAGACAAAAGTATGCTTTTCAATCACAGATGGTAATCAAACTGAAATCCAGACCAAACTTTAGAGAACCCATTCCTAAAGTAAGGTCCAATCTTAATTTACAACCTAAATTATATGCACCTGCCTAAGGAAGGTACTAAGTCCACTTTTTCCAGATGTAAAAAATTATACCTTCTACTTAAACAAAAAAAGGAAAATGAGAATTCATAAAGTTTAAATCTTACAGTGAAAAATTACGTAAAAATAAAATGTTCCACAGCAGAGGGAAAGGGAAAAAATAAACTCCAGTAAAATAAGAGTATAATTCACTTTCTCCTTAGTTAGGACTTTAAATATTAAGGTCCTTCAAGTATCACACTTAAATTGAGACAACAATAGTTTAAAGCAACAGAACAAAACTGATATGCCTAACTATGAAAAGTTGAGGCTAAAAGGTATGTTTAATATTGAAAAAAGAGGGGGCAAGGGTTGTGGCTCAGTGGTAGAATGCTTGCCTAGCACGGTCAAGGCCCTGGGTTTGATCCTCAGCACCACATAAAAATAAATAAATTAATTAACGATACTGTATCCAACTACAACTAAAAAATAAATATTAAAAAATATATTGAAAGAAGGGGGTGGGGGACAAAACTCAGTGGTAAAATGCTTACCTACTAGCACTTTATGTTCAAGGCCCTGAATCATTCCCCAGGACTGCACACACACACACATACACATACACAAATTAAATATAATATGGACATATTATATAATTTACAATACACCAGAGAAAGAGGAAAGCAAACATTTCTAATTATGACTAGTTAATGCAAAATATAAGTCTATTTTCTCATTCCTTCAACATTACAATTTCATTTTATTAAATGGTATTTTTTGTATTATGTATTTTGAAATTACACAAGTTACCATCCATTTTCTGAAACTTGCTACTCCCTCCTTTTTAAAATTCAGTTTCCTTTCCCAACTAGATATTGCATGAAGGCATACTGTTTAATATGCTTCATCCAATGTATGTGTTCCATGTCCTCTGCACTACCTCTCCCTATCCTACAGCCCCCATCACTTGTTTTAGGAAGCTGACTCAAATACTTTTCTGAACAGTGACTGTTTTCATTTAGCTTTTTTTTAAATATATTTTTTAGTTTTAAATGGACATAACACTTTTATTTTTTCATTTATTTTTATGTGGTGCTGAGGACTGAACCCAGTGCCTCACATGTATCAGGCAAGCACTCCACTACTGAGCCACAAATCCAGCTCCTTCATTTAGCTTTTATAAATCAGAATTTTACTTAAATTTCCTTGCAAAAATATTTGTAACTTCATGCCTCTCCATCACAGGTTTGCCTGAGTTACTACCAATTAAAGAATATTACTTCATGTCTTAAGACTCTGACCCTTCTAGAATATTATTTGATTACTATAACACTGTGATCAATAAAATGTATATTATGATATAATAAAATGTATGTATTTGGTCTCTGCCTCCTGGTTCCTGGCCCAGAGCTCCTTAAATTTCTTGTAATTCCCTAAATAACAGGAATTCGAGGTGCATCTTTTGTTTTAATATTTGATCTTTGACCCCAGTTTCCCACACAGAGCTCCCAATCTCTTGGGATTTTTCTAGATGGCCATGTGTCTTCTGTTCTAATAATGCAACTCTTGGTGGACACTTAGGAAGAGGCTGGTCACCAGAAAGACAAAGCCACGATGAAAAGTTTTCCCCATCCTCCAAGAAGAGGAGATAGGCTGAATATGGAGTTAATAACTGATTGTGTCTATGTGATGAAGCTCCTATAAAACCCCTGAACCATAGGGTCTGAAGAACTCTGGGCTTAGGAACACATGGAGGTGCCTGGTAGAGTAGTGATCCCAGAAACTACATGGAAGTTCCATAACCCTTTACACTTGTTTTGCCCTATACATCTCTCCTATACTGCTGTACTTTTTGTAATACCCTTTAAATTAATGTGTAAACGTAAGTACCTTCCTGAGTTCTGTGAGTCACTCTAGCAAATGACTGGACCGCAGAAGGGTATTATGAGAACCTCAATGTATAGCTGGTCAATCAGAAATTCTGGAGAAATCTAAAGGAGAGGCAGTCTTGTGGGACTGAACCCTTAACCTGTGAGATCTGACACTAACTTCAGGTAGAAAGTGTGAGAATTGAACTGAATCATAGGACACCCAGGTGGTATTAGAGAATTAGTATGGGGGGGGGAACCCCTACCTACCTACCTATGTAGTTCAATTAAGTGTGTTGTCAAAATACAGTAAGACAGAAACAGTTTATCATTTTTGTTTTTTCCTGTTATATAGTCCCTTCATTGATTCCAAAAAATAAAAATAAATAAAAGAACAAAGTAAAACAAAGTCTCTTTAAGATTTCAAATACCAAGCCAATTAATACTTAACTGTTTTCTTGATGGCTATGTGAAGCAGTATTACAGAAATACTACTGATAAAAAACTGTTATAAAAACCAAACCACCAGTCAGTTAAAACTCTTCAGAACCTTAGTAAGTCAGTCTCCTTAAAAAATTACTTTATGGTGGTGTACACCTGTATTCCCAGCTACTTGGAGGCTGAGACAGGATATTATAAGTTAGAGGCCAATCTGGGCAACTTAGCAAGGCCCTGTCTCAAAATGAAAAGGGGTGGGTTTGTGATTCAATGGTAGAGCACCCCTGGGTTCAAGTCCCAGTATTACAAACAAACAAACAAACAAACAAAGACACAACATTACCAAATATAGGCATTTTTTCTTTAAGAAAGTATAAGAGTCTCATTTTCATGTATCTCTTAATTAGAGAACAGGTTACATTAGGACAGTTAGGTCCCAGGCACCTGTAGCACAACTAAGAATAATGAAAAATGCTCTGGCATCTGCAGATTGTTTAATAGAGGATAAAGGAGGAAATGGTAAGAATATGCTAAAAGTACTAGAAATATAAAACTTTTATTCTCATGGAAAGAGAATCAAATGGTGCATTTACTCATACATATTAAGATTTTATTGCTATAGGTTAATAGAACCAACCCATTATTTAAACTCCTGTAGGAAAAAAATAACTGTTACTATGGATAAAGCTCTCTAGCTTCCAACCCGTTCTTTCCTAATGAAATAGTTGCTTTTAAAATTCAACTTTTTTGTTGTTGTTTTTGGGTACTGGAGATTGTACTCAGAGGCAAAATCGATCACTGAGCCACATCCCCAGCCCTTTTTTTGTATTTTATTTAGAGACAGGGTCTCACTGAGTTGCTTAGTGTCTTGCTTTTTGCTGAGGCTGGCTTTGAACTCATGATCCTCCTGCCTCAGCCTCCCAAACTGCTGGGATTATAAGTGTGTGCCACAGCGCCTGGCCTGTAATTTACTTTTGATAACAGAAGTTTCTTGGAACAGAGCTACCATGTTATTTGCAGAAAAGAGACTTCTCAAAGTGAATCTATATACTACTCATTTATACCCACCTGTTAGACCAGATGTTGCTTCAGGAGATGATATATTCTGTGTTGGTTTTTCATTTCTCTGGTTTGGTGAAGAAATTATAAGCCTGTCTTGCCCCCTGACACTTATTTCTGTTTTGTTACCAATTCCCTTTAAAATAAGGCAAAGTAAAAATAATTGATTATCAGGCAAATAGCATCATGGACTTATAAAGATGTCTTACCTTGATCATAATTTGCTTGAATTTATATGGCCTTTAATTACATTTAATGTATCCTAGCTAGTATTGAAACAATTTTATTAAGGCATCACAGTATATATTCTAAAAGGTACAATGAAATGATGTGGAAGGTAAAAACTAAGTCTAGACAATAAATATTCCTTAAAAATGAGTCTATTTACCCTATTTTCTGTCATAAACAGAATATTTTCTAGTCTGAATTATTTCTTCCTTTACATATATAATAGTAAGATAATTCCAATCATTTTCTTTCAGCAAAGTAATAAAAACAGAAAAACTGACATGGCTTAAGAGACAAGAACATCCTTAGATACAGAAATATCATTCATAATGATCAAAATGTGACCAAATAAACAATTTGGAGAAGACAGAGGAAGATACAATTAATTGAGGTCTCAATTTAGGTATTTTTAATGTAATGGAATAGAAGTAAAGAAGTAATTTGTTAATGTATATTTTAAAATAGAGTTTTAAAAATTCAATTTTATCTCAAATCTTAAGTAGCATTCTTGGGGGAGGAGGAGTGATAAAATTTGATTTGTGCATACAGAAACAGATAAAAGTAGCTCTAAGAATAAAGCCAATTCACATTTTTTAAAAGGTGCAAAATATTCATTTGTCATGAAAACAATCAAGTAGAAACTGCAAATTAAGCTTCTGCAAGTAGTTTAGCCTTACTGAAATCCGTTGAACTTATGGCAGAAAACGATTAATTAAGAAAATATATTACTGCTGGGCGTAGTGGCACATGCCTGAAATTCCGGCAGCTTGGGAGACTGAGGCAGGAGGATTATGAGTTCAAAGCCAGCCTCAGCAACCTATCAAGGCCATAAATAACTCAGCAGACCCTGTCTCTAAATAAAATATAAGAAAAGGGTTGGGGATATGGCTCAGTGGTTAAGCACCCCTAGGTTCAATCCCTAAGTACCAAAAGAAAAAAAAAAAGAAAATATATTGCTGATAGGGCATTCCTATATTTAATTAATTATTTTAATGTCCACATGACTATGTTTGAAAAAAATAAGCACAGAATTCTTTAAAGTACATGTGTGTGAGCTACAATTAAATCAAAATCATAAACTCAAAATTTTGGGATGTTGGTGAGAAGGTATATAGATAATACTAAAGTTATGAAAGAGTTTTAATGTCTTGAAGCTAAAGTATAAGTGTATTAAATAGAGGCCCAGGGCAGCCTGATGGAGACAATCAGTTTGTAGAGGCTATTTCTACCCATTACCCAAGTTATCACTACAATTAATTAAGGGAGGGACAAACATAGTACTGGAATTTCTCTAAAATGCAGTTAGACAACCTAAGCCAAAAGGGGTCTAACAAAACTTCTGGTACAACAGAACAGGCCAGCAGGCACAAGTATTACAGTAGTTTTTATAGCAGTGGCTAATTCAGATAACTGAAAAAAATAATTTTAATAAGAAGCAAACTTTGCAACAATAAAAAAAAACCTTAACTATACAAACTAGAAACAGGCAAATTGCCCAGTTTTTTCCCATGACTTTTGGGAGCTAAGCTCAATTTTGGCTGCATAGCTCAAGATTAATCAACTACAGATGGGAATATTACAAAAGAGGAGAGAAAAAACAGAAGAAAAACAATCTTTTTGCCTATGTATTCTTTGTGGAAAGAGTAAACATGATTGTATATTTTAAATGTGGTAGATACAAAAAGCATTTAAATATGTCCTTATGTTATTATTTTAAACGCCAAGGTTAACTGTGTTTAAAATACCCTTCCCCAAGAGTCCATAAAAAAAGGAGGTTACCTTTGTGGAATAAACAAATTGATCGATAAATTTCCCATCTCCTGTCGCATTCTGAAGAGCAAATACTTGTTCAATTTTCACAACTGGAGACATGTTACATTTCTGTAAATCCAGGCTCCCTTTGTGCATTGTAATGGAAGCTGGTAAGGATTTCCGAGCAGCTGCAGTTTTCCAAGCTATTTTAACAGGAGGTGGTTCTTCTTCTTCCACGCTTGTGTGCCGCCTCTGGCTCTGTCTCCGAATCTCAGTCCTCGACTGTGAGGAGGCCACCTCCCCAGCATCAGTCTGTTCAGGCTGAGAATTCAGCACAGATCTGGGTCTCCGGGTTTTTTTAACTTCAGTCTTGGAAGCAACATTCTTTTTTGCTTGGGATAAAACCTCTTCAGGCTGTTTATCAATATAGATGAAAGTATACTGTTCTATTCTTTCTTCTCGAGTCATTTTCAATGCTTTCTCTGCGTGGGCGATGCCAATATCCCATTGGGCACGTTCTCTCTGTGGTCGGGGTTTCCGAATCTTTAAAAAAGGTACAACCATTATGTGACATGCTTTCATCTAGGAGGTACACTAAAACCAACATATATCCTATTATCTTTCCAGTGTATATTAATATTTTGAGTTCAAAATAACTGAGTGTTCTAACTCCATAACTTGTGACAAATTAGCATTACTCTATATAGCATAAAGGTCTATTTTTATATCCTTCTTTGGACCACTCTGCTGCACAAGTCCCCAAGAGGGAGTCGTCCTCATTCATATTCATAAAAAGCTATCGATAACAAGGGAAGAGAGAAGAAGGATTAGAAAAATAATTACTTCTTGTGACCAATTAACACTAACATTAAAAATGACCCAAAGTTCCTATTTTCTCTCCATTTTTAGGGATTCAGGGTAGGTAAGTCAGGGTGCTGTGGAGAGTGATCACCACATCAAAACTACCTGCAGAAAGCTAACATTTAAAGATGTACTGCTAGTCTGTACCATAATGCAGACAGGACAGAATGAAGCAAAAGGCATGAGCACAAGGAACAAGATGAAGAAAAACAGATATGTTTAAAAGAAAAATAAGCTTGGATCACAATTTCCACAGGCCTTTTAAGTCCAGGACTAATTAGAAGACTATATTGGCAAGAGATAAGAAAGCTCAAGGTGTATGAGATGAATAAAACAGGTATAGAAGTATAGGAGGTGACTGAAAAAATTAGGAGTTATTCAGATAGCTAAACTGACAGAAACTAGTTAATAAAACTGTAGATGGTATTGTCTATGTCAAATACTGATATTTAAATCTATAAAATGTAAACCTGATAAAAATTAATCAAAATCTATGACAAAACTTAGCCTTTAAAGTATAAAAATGTCAAATTTCTGAATCACAAGAGACCCACATTGTAATTAGTTGAATTTAAAATCTCTGGGCTGAGCATGTAGCTCAGTGGTAGGACACTTGCCTAGCATGAGCAAAGCCCTGGATACCATCCCTAGCACTCCCCAAAACCAACCAAACAAATAAACCAAAAATAGCTTGACTAGACAGATCATCAAGAGTTTACATCAAATTTCTATCCACCACCATATAAAACATATTTCCTGGTTTCATCACTTGTATAGTCTTTATTTTCTTAAAACAACTTTGTTAATTAAGAGTAAAGAAGAATTAAAAATCTTTAGGCTGAGGATGTAGCTCAGAGGTAGAGCACTTAACTAGCATGCAAGAGGCTCTGGGTTTGATCCCAGCATTACACACACACACACACACACACACACACACACACACACCCCAAACAAAAACAAAAATAAAAATCTAACACATACACACACATACACACACAATTAAATTTAAATTTTTAAAAAGGAGGAATAATGAGCCGGCATGTCTACAATCCCAGCGACCCTGGAAGCTGAGGCAGGAGGATTGTAAGTTCAAAGCCAGCCTCAGCAACTGTGAGGTGTTAAGCAACTCAATGAGACCGTGTCTCTAAATACAATACAAAATAGGGATGAGGATGTGGCTCAGTGGTAGAGTGCCCCTGAGTTCAATCCCCTGTACCCGGCCCACCCCCCCCCCAAAAAAATAGAGGAATTACTTAACAATGCTAAAGGAGGAAAATGATTAAAAATCCCTGGCAAACTCTACATTTCACTAACATGTGCTCAACATACAATTTACAGAATTGTATTAAGCAGATAGTTAAGGTTTATAAGAGTAATACGTTGTTTATATAACAATGTTTTTATGTAAAACTTATCAACTTACTTACAAACTTACTGATCATTTAGTTATTAAAACTGAGCTTTAAAAAGTTAAAAATAACAAATCATTCTAACAGTTGTCTGAATTCAAGTATGAAAAATTATTCTAAATTATTAAATTCTTTAAAAATATATACCATCAGTTATGGTGGCACATGCCCATAATCCCAGCAACTGAAGAGGCTGAGGCAAGAGAATTTCAAGTTTGAGGCTAGTCTCAGTACCATAGCAAGATCTTCAGCAACTTAGTGAGACCCTATCTCAAAATAAAAAATAAATTTAAAAGAGGACTATAGATCTAACTCAGTGGTAAAATGTTTCTGGGTTCAACTCCCAGTATCAAATTAAAGAACCTGGTATGTACCTTTGTGGGAATTGATCAAATCCAAGCCCCTGGATTTGATCTCCAGCACCCAACCAAAAAAAAAAAAAAAAAAAAAAAATCAGACTAATAAACATATTAATAAGATACTGAGTTACCTTTTGCTTTTCAGAGTGATTGCTGGCTTGTTTGGTTGCCTCAGCCAGTAATTCTTCATATTGTTTATGACCTTTATATTCTCGTACCCGCTTTTCATGAACCCATGCCCTCTCTGGCTGGTTGCTAAAAAATTGAACATGATATTCCCGGGCACCTGTAAATAAAAATTCTTATTAATCATTTCAGAATGTAAGCATCCACATACACTGCCAAAAGGACCTCTACCCCAGGTTCCTCAGTATCACTCCCACTAAAACCCAGATATTTTGAATTATCCAAAGATATATCCCAATACTTACCAATTATACAACTAATAGCTATTGTAAAAATCACTCCAGATGATTAAAATCAGTGCAGCAAGTTATAAAAGAACAAAAGCAGGAAGTCTGCTAATTATCAGATTTATTTTTATTTGCCTCCAATCTTTTTACAAACCAACTAGGGTATAAATTAATAATGTTTCCTTCAAAAAATCTTTTGAGATGTTTCCTCAGACTTTTAAATGCCAAATACTGATCAAGTTGTTCTTCTAAGCTAAATAAATGTGAGGCTATTCCAGGGATTCTGTGAGGTCAAAACCATTTTCATAATAATTATTTGTCTTTCTCATTATGTTGACGTTTACATTTTTGCTAGTGAAAAAACAATAGCAGAAGAGACTGCTGGCATCCTAGCACAAATAGACACAAACAGAAGGCCCCAAACTGCACCACTGTTACTGTGTTTTTCATAGCCATAAAGTGGCACTTTTTAAAAAAAGTCTATTTATCACTGTTAAGCAGTCCAAATTATTAATTTTACTAAATCTTGGACCTTGAATACAGGCCCCTTCAATACTCTGTGTGATGAAATAAAAGAATTAATAAAACACTTTTGCAGATAGGAATATGCCTGTTGTCTTGAGAAAAGACATTAGTGTGATTGAGAAGCAGGGTGACTTGGCCAGGTTTCCATAAATACTATTTTTACTAGAAAGTGTGACTGAAAGAACTATAGTAATTCAAACTTGAGTGTTTGGCAGGTATCTCCTTGAAAATGATCTTTCTTACTTCAAGGAAAACAACACTATTTTGTGCCAATAATAAAATCTGATTTTTCAAGCAAAATTAGAATTCTGAAAAATTTGTCTTTGCTCCAGAGTCTGCCAGGTTCCCAATAATCAATTTTTAAAAGAATATCTGTAAGGGAATGTGTCAATATTTGAAAAAGCCACATGATTCAGGAACCAAGAGTTTTTAAATGGGCAATACATGTAAGGTGTTATAAAATCATGAAAGATAAAAGATTCATACAAAGTGCAAGTAAAACCAGTGAATTTTTATGTAACAAAGTACAAAAAGCTCATTGAAATTATTTCAGATTCTACGTTGTAATTAATCCACCACTTGTTGAGCTTTGGTTTAATATCAAAGAAAAATATCCACAATTATCTAAAAAGGTTATTAAAATACTCTTTCCTTTCCCTACTGAAAATTTGTTTGAGGTAGTATATTTACTGTAACCAAAACAATAAATTATGACAGAATGGAGAAGTATCAGAATCCAGCATCTTCATTAAGCCAGAGACTGAAGAGATTTACAAAAATGTAAACAATACCACTTTTCTCATTAATATTTATTGGGAAAAGGGTTTTTCAAAAAATTTAATTAATATAAGTATTATTTTAAATAAATTAGTATATATTTTTAAAAATTTCTCAATATAAATAGTAATAGATATAACCTATAAAATTATAATTTGTATACAACCAGAGATATGAAAAATTGTGCTCTATATGTGTAACAAGAATTATAATTCATTCCGCTGTCACATATAAATTAAAAAAAAATCTATCAACAAAAACTTTTTGGTAAAAAGAGTCCTGGGACCAAAATACCCAAGAACTGCTGTTTAAGAGCAGTGCTACACTGTGCACTGTGGCAAATATCTATAATTCCAGCTACTTAGGAGGCTGAGGCAGGAGGATTGAAAGTTTAAGGAGGATTGCCAGCCTTGGCAACTTAGCAAGACCCTGTCTCAAAATAAAAAGGGCAAAGGATGAGATGCAGTGGTTAAGCAGCCTAGGTTTGGTACCAGAATGGTACCAAAATAAATAAATGTTTAAAAAATTTTTAAAAAGGAGGCTGGGAATGTAGCTTAGTGGTTAAGCATCCTTGGGTTCAATCCTTAGTATTAAAGTCTTAGAAGCACCAGTGGTACTTTGAAAGCATGGTCCAAATAAGCCAGACTGTAACAAACTAAGTAATAGAGATGACAGTAAGCATTCAGAAACTATGTTATCAATTTGATATTATCGAGACACCTAGACATAAGATCAGAGATCTTGCATTCTGTATTGGAATGGGGTGGGGAGGCTTTCATTTTTTAAAAATAAGCTTTTTAAATTTTATATAAGTATTGATCTATGGTGGACTAAAAACTTTAAAGAACAAAAACTGGTCTTCTATCAGAGATAATTTGAAAAACACTGTTCTAGAGAAAAAGTATCAGATCAATAGAAAAATGAAGGAAATGGATCTTCTCAAAGAGTCCATGATAATTCAGGTAGGGAAAAAGACAAAACACAGATGTGAGTAGAAAAACAATTCGGATAGGCTGAAAGTGTACTGATGTCATCAACTAAAATCTATTACAGTTTAGGTTTGACACATCTTACTATACACTAATGAAAAATTATCTAAGGCATTATTTTGGAAACAAATTAACATTTCATATGCAAAATAGCCTAATAGGAGAGAAACACACACAACCTAGATTTCCACATTTAATCTGAGAAGAAAGAACCAAGCACAAATCTAATTATAAAAAAATCAAGGAAAATTTATCAAAAAATCCAAGTAACTGGGGCTGGGGTTGTGGCTCAGCAGTAGAGCGCTCCCCTAGCACGTGCGAGGTCCTGGGTTCGATCCTCAGCACCACATAAAATTAAATAAACAAAATATATTGTGTCCAACAACAACTAAAAAATAAATATTAAAAAAAAATCCAAGCATCCAATTTAGGGGAGAAAAACAGAAATATAACCTAAACTAATTAGGTGAGTTTGGAGGTTAGGTGGATTGGTATAGGAAGTAGAATTAAAAGAATCTAGCACATAATCTGTTCCCAAAAGTCAAAGTTACTCATTCAGAAGCAAACAGAATCCCAGTGGACTTTACAGTTAAAAACACAAAAACTAGAATTCATAGGGAACATAATATCATTTTCATCTCTATTTTCTTTCTTTCTTTTTTCTTTTTGTGGTGCTGGGGATTGAACCCAGGGCCTTTCGCATGTGAGGCAAGCACTCTACCAACTGAGCTGTATCTCCAGCCCTTCATCTATATTTTCAACTCTTCCACTGAATTACTTACTTTAGAGGAAGAAGGTCAGACAATTTGCCTATTTGTTAGTGCTTCCTTTTTTGTAACTAAAAACTATAAGAGGGAAACAAAAACCTTAAGACATGAAAAACAAAAAAACAAGCAAATCTGTTTCTGAATAATGAACTAAATTTTCTACAGAAAAATGTGAAAAAAACCTTTTTAGGGAGGAATTCTGAGAATTGAACCCAGGTGTACTCCACCACTGAGCTATATGTCCAGCCCTTTTTTATTTTATTATTTTGAGACAGGGTCTTACTAAAGTTGCTAAGGCTGGCCTCAAATTTGGCCTCCTCTTGCCTCAGCTTCCCAAATCACTGGGATTATTGGAGAATGCTACAGTGCCCAGCAAGGAAATGTTTTTATATAAGAAAAATAAGGCAGGACTGGTGTTGTAGCTCAATGGTAGAGCACTTGTCTAGCATGTGTGAGGCACTGGACTTGATCCTCAGCACCATATAAAAATAAATAAACAAAATAAAGGTATTGTGTCCATCTACAACTAAAAAATATATATTAAAAGAAAAGAAAAATAAGGCAAAGATAAAGCCATTTAGTTTTAAACTTAAAAAATATTGCTGGGGTTAAAAGTAAAAATAGAACTAGAGATATAAAAAATTGTGCTCTGTATGTGTAATAAGAATTGTAATGCATTCCGCTGTCATATATAAATAAAAAAATAAAAAATAAGTTACTTAATGCACTTTGTTAATTTTAATAATTGTTTTATAATTTTTAAATACTGTTATAAATTTTTTAAAATGTAGTTTTACAAATTATTACTGCAAACTACTCTATTTTCAAGCAGTAGTCATGAAATACTTTATAAATAAAAGCAAATTATTTAGTAAAAAAAAAGTAAAAATAGGTATCATGTAATACTAATTAAAATTCTCAATAAAAATCTTTATTTACATATCTATTAATTATACAAACAGAAAAGGAATTACCTCCAAACTTTTAATTATAGTTACATATTCTGACACTTTGAAGTTGAGAGTATGTGCACCCCCACACACACACACATAAACAGGCTTAAAAAACTTTTTATTAAAGTACAATATGTACAGAATAGTGCACAAATCTTAAGTGTACATACACTGAATTTTCACAAACTGAGCACACTCATATAGTCAGCACCTATATCAAGAAGTGGAGGGGAATAGAAAAGACAGTAGAATTACTTGGTCATAACTTTCCTAGCCTTGTAGTTATATATATGACAAGGGCAACTCCACATCGTGTATGAATGAATGACCACAAGAGTGGGAACCTAACAGAATAAGATTATGCATATTCTGCAGAAATATATTCTACTGTCATGTATAATTAAAAATAAAATAAATAAAATGAAACAAATGAAGTGGAAAATGCCAATCAATCCCTAGAAAGTTCCTTTTGTGGGCCCCTTCTAGTTACTATCTATCTCCCCTTCTGTGCTTTGTTTTTTCCACTTCACATGTCTATTTAGCATACTATATATTTTAGTTATTTATCTTATTTACAGTCTGTCTCTTCAACCAGAATGTAAATATCATGAGGGGAGGGATTTTTGATCCATTTTTTTCAAGTGCTATTTCTCCATCTCCTTAAGCTATGCCTCACATGTAGTCATTACTCTAAATATTTGTGGATCAAATATTTGTGTAAATATTCGTGGAGCAAATGAATGAAACTCTGAAAAAAAATACTAAATAAAAAACCTATCTGTCAATAAGTAAGTGGATAAAGAGAACATGCTATATCATGCAATGGAATATTATTCATCTACCCCAGTATATACTTGTTAGGTTTATTGAACACAATATTTTCAAAAGCAGAAAAAGCATTTAATTTTTAGCTTTTAAACTTAAAATGAGACCTAAACAATGAAATACAACTGAAAATAGAAATGTTATCCAAACATCTTCCAACATGGTCTTGCAAAGAATTTTTATTATTATTAATGGTGTGCAAAACCATTAAATACACTTCCAAGACTAAGAATCTAGTATCAATAATTACTAATAACTATATGGAAATCAACAATTACTATATATGATGAAGAAAAAATTTACAAAATAGCTCAGATAATAAGCAACACAAAAGCTTCCCAATCATCAGGTATGAAACATAATCAACAAAATTTTTTATGCTGTGTTTTTTTTTTGTTATGTTGGTTTTTAGAAAAACTGTCAGGAAACTACTTCCTTTAATATCCTACAAAGCCATATGAGAGCATACTATTTGATGATAAAAAGGGATAAAGTACTGATACATGCTAAAATATGGATGTACCTCAAAATCATGGTTGGTGAAAGAAGTCAGATAAATAGGCAAATCTATAGAAAGGCAGTAGTTACTCATCGCATAGGACTGGGGGTGGGGTGTGACAACAAATGGATATAGAATTTCTTTTGGGGGGTGATAAAATATTTTTTAAATTAGGTTGTGGTGATGGCTGTTCAACTCTGTGATGTACTAAAAAATCATTGAACTGCACCCTTCAAAGGGATAAATTTTGTGGTATGTGAATTATATCTCAACAAGACAAAAAGAACATTTTAGATTTTTATCAAAATATGCATTCTTTTTTAACCTAAGTTCTCAGATTGCTGGTGGTAATAATAAACAAAATCAGTTTTTCTGGCATTAAAGTTAGGAGACTGCCTAGGGGATACCAGACTGGATTAGTTTTCATTAACATAACTAAGTCTAAATACTTTCTTTAAAATACAGGTGAGGCATAAATTGTGCTCTCATTTGTATCTCATAAAAAAGCTGAAATCAGAAGATATTCATAAAGAAATTAAATATGAAACATCTCAAAAGAATGATCCCTTGAGGTGAGAACTGAAGAGCCACCACTCTCTTAGGATACAATTTTTGAGAGTATTCTGGAGGCCCAGATAGGGACAGGAATTGTTTTATTTTAGAAGACTTGGCTGTCTTAGAGAATCCTATCTTTTCTTCACAACTCATAGAATCATGGGTTATTAGAGGTGTGAGGTGCTTCAGAGATACTGTTCCAATACCCTTCTTATATAAACACATGAACAACAATTGCCTCCCCCAACTTCTATCAACTATGACAGGATAAATTCAAGAGATTTCCCTCTGACATCTAAGTAATGTTCAATAGTAGGGGTTATAGAAAGAGATTTCTTTGAGACTCTACTTATCTGAAACATAGGACGTAATACTACCTACTTCATGGTGTTGAGGCTGTAAGAATTGCAAAAAGAAAACACATGAAAAAAAGTAGACACTCAACAATGCTGGTTTTTCACTTCTGCCACACTAACACTTCTATTCTCCCAACTTTTAATCAGCACATAATACTGACAAGATGAAAAACGGTCAAGACACATTGCTTGCTATATGAAGGTAGATTCTGGACTACACAGCAAAGTTTCATGGATATGGCTGATGGTGTTACAAACCTGATATACCAGACTTAAGTGGACCCCCCGACCCCGGCCTCTTTCTTAATAGAACCAACAGAACTTTCTTTAAGTGAAAGAAAAAAAATTAGGTGCAAAGCAGTCATAGACAATGAGGAACTCAACACACAACTAGAGCGAGTTCACAAAGCAAATATCCAGGAGTAAGTTTTGAGCTCAAACATTCCTTGGGCTACAAAGCTAGTCCCTTCCTAATGCTACAATCTCAGGAATCTAGTCCATATCGTGTTTTGGTTAAAAGAGAGAGAGAGAGAGAGAAAGAGAGACAGAGAGAGAGAGAGAGAGAGAGAGAGAGAGAGAGAGAGAGAGAGAGAGAGAGAAGTGTAAATATATCTTTTCTTAATTTTTGACACTCTTAAAATTCTATGTTATATACAGACAGATTTAAGCTATGCTTCTATGTAATACCAAACATATAGGGAAGTCACAGTAAACTTACAGATTCAAAAATGGAGCAGAGAAGGAAAAAAGCATCCTGCAAAATTTATCAAGTTGAAAAGTACTTGTCTGGGTAAAAAATAGTACTATGTATAGGAGAAAATGATGGAAATAAAAATGTTCAAAGAAGACTTGGCCCATACCTGTCTCAGCTATTCAAGAGACTAAGACAGGGGAGGATTGCAAATTTGAGGCTAGTCAGGGCAACTAAGCCCAGAATCTGCCTCAAAAATAAAAAGGGGTAGGTATGTAGCTCAGTGGTGAGGTGTATGCCCGCCTTAGGTTCACTCCTTACTATTTCAAAATAAATTAATTTAAAAAAAATTTTTAAAGGGTGTGAGAGATATTATAAGCAAATTATAAGGGAAAATAAGGACTACATCAGTTATAGAGGATCTCTGCAAGTTAAGATGACCATAATTATTCCACTGGTTACCAAAACCTAATATACTTTTAAAGCAGATTGTACATTACACATATATTCTTATATTCACATACATTTAAAATTCACTTTTATTTACTACCAACTTTCTATTCAATATCTATTTATGTAATTTCTTACCTCTTGTATTAATTTTGGTATGAACCTCAAGCTGGGGATCACTTGAAACCATACAAGGCCACCAAGGATAGGTTCCCACCTTGGACCACACAAGATCTCCAACCTGGAACTTAACACCAGTGGATACTTCTGTTGTTGGAACAGAAGACAGTCCTGGCTGAATCTACAGGAAAAGGTCACAAAACTCTCATCAGAAATTTTTCTTTAAAAAAGAAACCTTATACTATATAAGGTACCTTAAAAATGCTAACAATGTAAAATTTATCTTCAATTATACTTTTATCTGATACCTGCTACCTATAACTACCAAGGAGAAGAAGAAAGAGGGAAAAAAATTAATAAGCCTCAAATATTAAAAATAAGATGCAAGGCTTCTGTTGCTAAATTGCTGATAAGGCATCTTGAGGATTTATGGGAATAATAAAAAAATTGATGACAGTTTTTAAATGGAAAATAATGCACGGTAAATATCTATCTCTTAAACCAACTCTGAGATTTATATCAGTATACTTTCTGAAATAAAGAAGAAGGGAACTGTATTACAATTAACTGTGTTACTTTCACATTCTTCTTACACCACAGCTGGTCAGACAGTATTGGACAAAGTAACTCACCGGGGTGGCTTCTTTGAGTACTGGCTCTTCTCTTGTTTTTTCGGGTATGGTGTCCACCCTCTCATTTGGTCTCTAGGTGAAAAGCCATAGAGGAATAGAATAAAGTGGCAGTAAATCAAAGAACAGTAACTTAAAGAAAAAAAAAATCAACTAAATTGTTTTTTGTTGTTTAATTCTATCAGATTGCAGGGAAAAGAGGGGAACTCTGAAATTGCTCATAAAATGTAACCTAGAACTTTTCTGGGCAGCAATTTGTTAATAAATGTGAAAATCCTTAAACTTTTAAGTCTCTGAACCAGCAAATCTATTTCTAAAAATGTATATTGAAAAAGTACCGAAAGGTGCAAAAAATATATGAGTAGGTATATAAATAGGTGCATATTGTAAGAGCAACATAACAGAAACAATGTAAGTGTTTGAAAATGTAGAATTAAATTACAGTATAGATTAAGAGAATATCAATATATTTTAAATAACATTAACTATGTTATTTGAAAACAGTAAATTGCAAAGTAGTCTGAATATAATAATTCTAATCTTGAAAAAATAATCTTTTTATCTACACAGAACAAAGACTCAAAGGATATAAATGGTTACTACCAGGTAATAAAATATTTGGAGGATGCTTTCAATATTTGTTAAATTGCTTCTAATAAACATCACATTACTTTTCTAATCATAAGCCCCACAAATGTTATTTAAAAATGAATTTCTATGAGGCAACTTGGAAATGGGTATAAAAACTCAAAATATGTATACTCTTCAAGTTAGCAATTACATTTTAAAAACTTAATTACAGAAACAAAGTAAGAAAATCTTACCAGAGGAATGTTAACTACAATATTATTTCATGCCAGTAATCTATACTTCTAGCAACATCTTCCATTCTTCTATTTTAAAATTGCTTATATGTTTTGAAAATATTTTGTACAATGTATACCCAATTGCTAACAGTAATTATCTTTTGAGAATGAGATTAGGGAAATAATGAAGAAGGCTCTTTCAAACTTTTTATCATCTACATTTTCTGTAAAAAGCAAACTATTTCTACAATTTAAAATATTTTTGGTCTCTCATTTGTCAGAGAATAGAATTCAGATAGCTCAAGAAGAGGGCATAAAGTAAATGGATGAAACTGGAGAACAGTATGCTAAATGAAATAAACCAATCCCCAAAAAACAAAGGCTGAATATTCTCTCTGATATGAGGATGCTAACACAAATAAGGGGGACAGGTAGGAAAGAATAGAAATCCTATAGATTTAAAAGTTTAAAAAAAAGAAGAGGGCAGATATATTAAATAAGGTCTTAATTCCACTAAAAGAATATAGTTACTTCTACTTAAAATTTTCATTCTCAATTATTTCAAGACATTTAAGGCACTGTTGTAAAAGCAAAGGCTTATTAAGTAAAAGAAGTACAAAAAGGTTTTTAACTGTTAGGACAATGGTATTTTATGAATGTTAGGCTAAAATCCCAAACCGCAAGTATCAATATTCACTCAAAAGTGCAGATGAAGCTCTAGTAACAGTATTAGAATCCAGGCCTCTAAACTGTTAGAAACAAACAGATGTGGTGTTGACCTCAAGAAACTTACAGATACATTGGAAAGACAGAAATTACACAAACAGAAACACAGACATTCACTTAGGAAGTGAGCTATTTAGAGAGAGAATGGTATGTGTGTGTGTGTGTGTGTGTGTGTGTGTGTGTGTGTGTGTAGATCAGGAAAGACCTTTCTACTAAAGTTACAATCTGAGAATCAAAGGAGGAATTAGTTTAGTCAAAAACTGGGGAAAGAACACTGGAGGAAAAAGGAGTAATGTATAAGGTACCTAAAATTAAGGTAACAACTAATGACCTAATTGCCAGAGGAAGAGAGAGCTTGCAAAGAGTGGAGAGGCAGATTAGAATATAAGGTCTTTGTAAACCATAGTAAAGTGTCTGGATTCTATCTTAAGTGCAATGAAAAGCCATTCAAGAGATGTAGGTAGATGATAACAAATACCAATTTATGTTTTAAAAAGATTCTGCCAGGCATGCCTATAATCTCATCTACTTTGGAGGCTGGGGCAAGAGGATTACAAGTTTGAGACCAGCCCAGACAACTTAATACAACCTCATCTTGAAATAAAAAATAAAAAGAGTTGGGGACTCAGTGGCAGAGCACCCCAGGATTCAATTTCCAGTACTGCCCCAAATAAAAATAAACAAAAGATCCTGTTGGCTGTTAGGTAGTGAGTATTTTGGAAGAAAGAGGGAAAGCAGAATGTTTAATTAAGGGTCCTTGCAGTCTTCCAGGTTAAAAAGATAGTGGCAATTGTCTGAGAGGCACAAAATTAGCTATGTCAGTTACTTTCATAGTGGTACCATAAATATCTATTGAGAGTTGCTCATTGAGTAAAGAAAGAAAAATATGTTCAAATGGAAAAAAATTTCTTTTGATCACTAGTGTATAATGAAGTTGTTAGAACTACTGCCCATGTTTGCATAGGTTTATTCAATAGCTTCATTTTAATCTATAGACAGCTTAAGTCTTCGCCTTAGCTCCTCATCCAACCAAGCTACAGCAGGAAGACAGGGCAACCTGAAGAACAGGTAACTGTGAAAAGGAGGCTCCCTCCACCACACATTGAATCTTCGAGAGGTCTAAAGGGAAGGGTCTCTAGGCCTCATTTTAAGGGCAAATAGATAAGAAGTGACTAATCTTTATCATACAACAGAAGACTATCATGGCAAGAACTGATCTGAAAACCATTAACATTTTTTCCCTTTCTGGATTAAAGACAGAATTACCTTCAAAATCTTCTTATTCAAATGCATTATCTTTTTTGTTTTATGGGTTTGTTCCAGATTGTTGGGGCTTCATTCAGATCGATTTGAAATGCTGTCAAAATCACTTTCAAAGAACTGAAACTTTCATAGTCATTTTTAAAAGAAAGGTGACAAGAGAAAGAAAACCCAATAAGATTTACTCTAAGTTTTCTTATATAAACAAGTGAGGGAAAAGAAGTCAAATAAAGACGGTGCAAGATAGAGAGTAAACATGCATAAAATGGGGGCTGGGGTTGTGGCTCAGGGGTAGAGTGCTTGCTTAGCATGTGTGAGAAACACTGGGTTCAATTCTCAGCACCACATAAAAATAAATAACATGACGGTACTGTGTCCACCTACAACTAAAAATATTTTTAAAAATAGCATAAGATGTGATAATGCTTTTGCAAAACAAATATCCAGTAGGCATCTGGAGATCTTTGGGGCTCAAAGGAAGATTAAGATAAACCAAGTATAGCAGAGGGTCACAGACCCAAGAAGAGAAGCTTTTATGAAGAAATGGACAATGGAAGTCAAATCCTGAGTAAAAATAATAACAATAAAAATAATGACTCAGAAAAATGCCAAAAAATAAAATAGTTCTGAATCTATTACAGCTGTTAAAAAGATAAGGGAGGTTTAAATAACGTGAATGTTAGGAAGAGAAATCATCAGAGAAAATGATGACTGTGAATTAGCTCTTCTTTTTTAAAATATTTTATTTTTTAGTTGTAGATGGACACAATATCTTTATTTTATTTTTATGTGGTACTGAGGATAGAACCCAGGGCCTCTCACGTGCTAGGCGAGCACTCTGCTGCTGAGCTACAACCCCACCCCAAATTAGCTCTTCTTTATGTTCAATTTGTATTACTTTTATTTGTATTTTTAAAATTTTTTGTAGTTATAGATGGATAACATGCCTTTATTTTTTATTTTATTTTTATGTGCTGATGAGGACTGAACCCAGTGCCTCACACATGCGAGGCAAGCACTCTGCCACTGAGCTATAGCCCCAGCCCTAATTTATATTAATTTTAAATTTACAAGTGTATGTGTATACATGACTTTAAAAATATATTTATTTATTCCATATGGAAAGACCTATTGTCCAGAAAAGAATTCTTACTACCTCTCTTTTTTTTTTTGGTGGGGCTGGGGACTAGACTAAGGGCCTCACACATACTAAAAAAAGCACCCTCCCACTTAGCTACATCTCCATTCCTTTTTACTTTAAAATTTTTTTGGTAATGGGGATTGAATCCAGGGATACTGAGCCATATCCCCAGCACTTTTTATTTGTTTGTTTTGAGACAGGGTCTCACTAAGTTGCTGAGGCTGGCCTCAAACTTGTGATCCTCCTGCCTCAGCCTCCCAAGTCAATGAGATTACAGCATGTGCCACTGTGTCCGGCTACTTTATTTTTATTTTTGAGAAAAGGTCTTGCTAAGTTGCTGAGGCTGGCCTTGAACTTTCAATTTTTTTTGCCTTAGCCACCTAAATTGCTGGGATAACATGTGCCACTGAGCCCGGCTAAAGACTGTTAAACTGGAAAAAATTATATTAAGAGAGTAGCTATAACAAATTACATTATCCTAAATATTCCTTTTAAAAATTTCTGGTTTGGTAATTGTATTAAAACCTAAGACCCAGAAATTTGCGAGGCTAAGGCAAGAAAGATCACAAGTTCAAGGCCAGATCAGGTAATTTAGCAATACCCTGTTTCAAAGAATGCTCCTTGGTTCCATCCCCAGTATCGTTAAAACAAAATAAAACATTCATTAAAATCACTAAAATGCATCAAATCTGGCAGAATTTTAAGCTCTCCTACATAATTTTCAAGAATATTAAACAAAATCATATTCCCCAGAAAGAACAGAAAACTAACATCAACATTCAAATTGGAAAAAAATTTTGAGGCAATGAATTGTGCATTTTTCTTTAACTTTATGAATACCAAGATTCATAATGTTAAAAGCAAAAAATGTGGAATTGGGTGTGGTAGTGCATCCCAATAATCCCAGTGACTGGGAGACTGAGACAGGAGGATTGCCAGTTCAGGCCAGCCTGGGCAACTTAATACTTGCATTTGCCATCATGTATAACAAATTAGAATAAGTAAATAATTTTTTTAAACGGGAGAAGGAGAAGGGGAGGAGGAGGAAAGAAGGAGAGTTAGGGAAATGTGGCTTAGTATTAGAGAGTCCCTGGGTATAATCCCCAGTACCACAAAAATAAATAAATAAATAAATATGTTAATAAACAAAAGCAAAGAACATGTCCAAAAGGAACATTTTGTATGTAAATACTTTCTACAAACTTTGAGGCCTAATACTCTGAAGATAGTGAAATGAACCTCTAACTTAGTGTTAATGAGACTGATCCAACCACAGACTTGGAAATGGCAAGCTAAGAGTTAATGAGACTGGTCTTGGTGGATAAGACCACTGAAGTGTTAAGGAGACCAATGAATGTTTGAATAGGGCCTACACTCAAATGCCTGAGGCATTACACCTGCCAAGGAGAAGAAGTGCAGAAACATCTCCACATGTTTCTAATTTGGTGGGAGGAAAAACAGCTAAAGCAGATTTTTAAAATATACAATTTCAGTTGTGATCTCAGGTCTCCCGCTGCCTAGATATTTGGACACATTTTCATTGTTGAGAAGACATACTTAAGGTTGTTCCAAGTAATAGCTGCCCAAGCAGCTCAGAACTGGGAGGAAATATGTACACATCAAGTACTGAGAAAAAAAGTTGTGTGTTAAATTTTTTTTAAATATTTTTTAGTTGTAGATGAACACAATCTTTATTTTATTTATTTATTTTTATGTGGTGCTGACAATTGAACCCAGTGCTTGACTGACTGAGGCAAGTGCTCAACCACTGAGCTACAACTGGAGCTCCGGTGGGTTAAATCTTCAAGTGTATCATTTTGATTACTAAAAAAAGAACCTATTAGTAGACTTTTAAGGAACAACATCAACCAGAAAGAAAAGATTATGTTGCATGCATGTATAAATATGTAACAACAAATCCCACTAACATATATAATTATAATCCACCAACAAAAATAATTTTTGAAAGGAAGGAAGGAAGGAAGACAGACAAGAAAAAGCAAATCCAGCTCCAGGACAATTATTTCAGGCTTTTTCTCCAGGCCTACAGTTTTAAGTAGGTTTTGCTTCTCTGAAGCATCTAGAAGACAGGAGCTGTCCAGTGGAATCAGCAGATGCTTCTCTGAGCTTCCCTTTACTTCTATGCCCCCTATATTGCTTAACACAAGTACTAGGTCCTCCAGGGACAAACTAGGAAGCATAAGGGAATCAAAAAACACAACAACTGTCCTGGGGAAGGAGTATAGATGTTCATATTAAGGATGCCAAATTTAAAAACACACAAAGTTACAAAGCAGATTAATCTTTGCTCAGCTTTAGTCACCTACTTAGTTTAGCAAAAGCAGAACACAAGATAAGCAAGAGCCTTGGGAGCTCTGGCTTTAAAGTTCTACGGTCGAATGAAGGACAACTTTTATGGTACCTACTTCTTAAGCTTACAATTGCCCCCATGTGTGATAAAATTTCAATTAATCAAAATTGGATCTTTATTTTTTTTTAAAGGAGGGAAGAAAAGAGGAAAAAAAGAGGAAAGGAAGAGGCAGAAGATAGCACAAAGAAAGGGGATAAAAGAGAAGATAAAAAAAACTTTGAATTTCCCCCCAAAATTCCATGTTCAGGCAATGGTTTTAGTAATAATTGAGTGCAATCAATACTATTTTCTACCTCTATATCTTGGGTCAAATTGATGTTGCTTTACTCCAAGATATTTTAAGATCCTAAATAATTAAATATTAAATTGTGCTCAGCAGGATTTTACTAAAACTCTTAAATTGTATCTAAACATTCTAATCCATGGATACCATGGATTAGATATAAAGAGCTAGGCATAGCAGATATCCAACAAGACTAAACTGATTTTAGAATCTGACTGTAAAGTGACTACTAGAACCATCACTGTACTGAATTTTTCCTGGATTCTAATAAAGCAGAAAATAGTTATGAAAAGAATAGACTATTTTATCTTGCCTCTGTAGGTTCCAGCCCATTTCCTATTTTGAGATATATTTTTTTAACTAACTTTATCAATAAAGGCAAAAAGTCTAGCCTAATAAATAAAATTGGTTGGTCCCCTATTTGCCAGATTCTCTAGAGCAAAACCAAGACAAGGCAGCAAGACAGTCTCCAGGCAATAATCAAATCCAGGATTCATGCATTTTGTGATGTCCTGAAGCCACAGTGCATCACATGTCTCTTCACTGCAGCTCTAGGTAAGAAATGCTGCTGTGAACATGTTCAGAGGGCACAAAGTTGACTTTTCCCCTTCCATTTATTCATTTACTCAATATGCAGTCAATAAAAGACATGAGTTAGGTTCAGTAGTAGGTATCTGGTAAATGACAAAAGAACCCAACAGGCATTTCAGAAATTATGTTTCAAAGTCTTTCATCTTAGAGATGCAGAACTCTTTACCTCATTACCTAGTTTTATTTTCTTCATAGTATTTGACACTTTCGAAACTTATGGAGCTATGTATATGTGGACTTAAGTATTTTCCAGTTCCTCCCACTGTAATATAAGCACCCTGAGAACAGGCATCTCTGTTTTTCACTCACTACTATATCTTCAATTCTCAGAATGGGGCCTAGCAGACAGTTAATCAATGTGTTCAATGAATAAGTAAGAAAATGAGAAAACATTTTGAAATGACACACTTGGGCTTCTGATAGAACCATTGTGACCTTTACTCCAGAAAAAGATCACATTTCAGTTGTACAAAGAAAAGATCAGTTTGTAAGAAAACAAACTTAACTTGCTCAGGTATATCAAATATAAAAAGCAAATAACGGACACAAAAATAAACATTAGTTTCTTTGCAAATCAATGTCTAGGAAACATCTACAATTCATATCATGAACTCTTCATTCAAGTTAGAATTAATTAGCTACATACTTTCTAATATTATATCATTGCTATAAAACTTCAAATATTAAAAAATTCGACAACATGCATCTTAAGTTATCCATGAAGGATGTTTTATAAATAATATTCAACCTGAAGTTTTAACCAATATATATCAATACAAACTCTGATTTTTTGGGGGTGGGGAGGGCACCAGGAATTGAACTCAGGAGCACTCGACCACTGGGCCATATCCTCAGCCCTATTTTGTATTTTATTTAGAGACAGGGTTCTCAATGAGTTGCTTAGCTCCTGGCTTTTGCTGAGGCTGGCTTTAAACTCGCCATCTTCCTGCCTCAGCCTCCTGAGCTGCTGGGATTACAGGTATAGGCCACCACCCCTGGCTCCATGAACAGATTTCAATAAAAAGAATTCTATTATATTAGCTTATTTTGTAGCAAACACATTAGCAATGAGTGTTAAATACAAGTTGTATCAGCAAAAGTTGGTCCAAAATAAATGAAAAATGTGTTTCTCGTAAACTTTCCTTTTCATCTTCAAAAACCAGGAGTTTACTGTAAGCAAGTAAAAATAATTGAGGCTTCTAAGATAAAGAAACATAAACAAAATTCTTGGTGTCTATGCTTTTAAAATATTTCTTTAATGAAAGCCATTTTGTGTGTGTGTGTGTGTGTGTGTGTGTGTGTGTGTGGTGCTGGGGATTGAACTCAGGGCCTTGTGCATGCAAAGCAAGCACTCTGCCAACTGAGCTATATCCCCAGCCCCCATTCATTTTTTTTCAACAAATATTTATTAGCATCTATTATAACATCCCAAGTACCTTGCTGGGGATTTCAGAGAAGTTACCAGAGATGTTCAAATTTGAAGAGATTCAAACTAAAAAAGATGTCTTTGATTTCCAGTAAATGTGAAAGATTACAAAAATTTTCAAAAAGATGTTTCAACTTACATTTTGCTCCTCTGGTTCCAATTTGGGGATTTTGTGTGACTTGCGTTCCTCAGATCTAGATGAGTCATGCTTGTTGCTCTTTTTCCTCTTTTCTTTTCTGCTTTCATGCTTTGACTTTGTGTGCTCGCTCGCCTGTACTTCATTTAAAAGGTCTCCACAAAGGGAAGACTCAAACAATTCCCTGCCATTCTGGATAGTTTTGGTTATTTTTAGTTTAATTTCAGGTGAGCCAGTCTTCTTTGGAATCACAGTTTGTGGTACCGAGGGAGGAGGTGGTAGCTGTGGAGGGGAAGGTTTATCCAGAATTTCATGTGGTCTTGTGTTTGGAATTTCTGAATGATAATAGTCAGTAGGGCTAAAGTTTCTAACTGCACCAAAGCCATTGGCTGACCCATTGGGATACTGATTATATGACTGGTATTTGGTTTGAGGTTCATACATGCTGATTGATGGTGGGTAGCCATTTGTGAGTGGAGGAAGGTCTTCTGTTGTAGGTGGATACTGAAAGCCTTGCTGCAAGGTAGCTTCATACGGTGTCTGGCCACCATCTTCAACAATGTCGCTGTTGTTATCAAAGGCATCCTCCTGGCGGATGTTGGCGGAGTCAATGAGTTGAGGTGGTTGCTGAATTGTGTTTCCCATGATCCCTTGCATGAAAGAGAAAGAGAAATCCATTGTTCTGCTCCAGCATCCTTAACTTTCCCTTTCTCTCATCGGGCCTGAAGTTATAAAAGAAGGGATTAAAATGTGTTAGTATCCTTATAGGCAGGAGGCTAATCAATTGAGAAAGGTTTAAACCCAATGTTTCAAACCTAATTTTCATATCCAGATGTGAATAGACAGATAGATGATATAAGTCTCACACAGATCAAATTTTATCTTAAATGTTTGTCTATTTAAAACTCCTGGTCTGGGGTTGTAGCTCAGTGGTAGAGCACTTGCCTAGTACACGTGAAGCACTGGGTTCAATCCTCAGCACCAGATAAAAATAAATGACTAAAATAAAGCTATTGTGTCTACCTAAAACTAAAAATATATATATTAAAAAAACAAAAGCAAAACTCTTGATTACCTTCACAACAACTTTGGCAACAAATTTTTACCCTCTCTGCAAACAGGCATTTTTATTTGAGACTTGTTGTCCTAACATTCTTTTCTTTTCCCAAGTTTTAGATTATTAAGTCCCAGTTAAAATTGGTATTTGCCAAACAAGCAGTGTCCTGACACATATAAATAGTCGCCATTCAAGATTTCTTAAAATTCACTAATGTTTTGTTCAATTTCTGTTATTATAAAAATGAAATCTTATTTCAAATATTTTAAATATAAAAGTAAAAAGACTAATTCCATATCGTTCCCACTCTTCTATGCCATAGACAATCACTGTAAACACTTTTGGTGGGTATTCAGCCACATCTTTCTCTATAATATTTACATATAATTTAAAAATAGCCTTACTTAATAACATATCCTAGATGTATTTTATACTGGCATGTATAATTTTCATATATATTTCATCCTTTAAAGGGCTGAATAATAAACAAGTGTGTGATATCACTATCACGTCTTCAACTGTTTGTATACTGAAAATCAATTAGTTGCTCATAACAGGCCTATGGAAAACATTCTTAAAACTACATTTTTGTGCCTATATGTACTCCTATAGAACAGATCTGAAATTTTGATAATATACTGCAAAACTGTTCTGTTGGCTGTATTATTTCAATTTACACTCATACCAGTAGCATACGAGAATGCCTAATTCTCTACATTCTTGCCATTGTCTAGTTGTTTTTAATAAGTAGTATATATAGCAGTATCATCTGGAGTTACTTTTAGAAAATGAACATGTTAGGGTCCATCTTCTTAAGATTTTGATTCAATAAATCTGGCCAGGAGGGCTGGGATTGTGGCTCAGTGGTAGAGTGCTCGCCTAGCTTGTATGAGGCCCTGGGTTCGAACCTCAGCACTACATAAATGTCAAATAAAAAATACTGTGTCCACTTAAAAAATAAACTAAAAAATAAATATAAAAAACATTCTGGACAAGGAGGCCAAGCATGAGTATTTTAAGACTATATCCCAAACTGGGTGTGCTGGAGCATAACTATAATCCCAGTGACTCAGGAAGCTGAGGCAGGAGGACTGTGAGTTTGAAATCAGACTCAGTAATTAGGGAGGCCCTACCCAATTTAGTGAGACCCTGTCTCAAAAGAAAAAATTAAAAAGAGCTGGGGATGGGGCACAGTGGTGAAGCAAGCATCCCTGGGTTCAATCCCCTAGTGCCAAAGGGAAAAAAAAATTAAAATAAAAAGACCATATCCCAGCTGATTCTGATGCACATCTTTTGTTGGATACTAGTATTATAATCTTTGCATTTAGCAACTGTATTATATTCTCAAAACTATTGCATCCTTCTTAAAGGTATCTAAGAATGCCTATATTATGTAACAATGTTATAATATAGATAAGCATCCGCTATAAGACACCCTACTTGTCATGAAGTATGATAAATCCACATCTCAAGACAGAGGATTAATGGACTGCTCATTTATTATTCTATTATTTTCATCTTTAGAACTCTAAAGCAGGGAGAATACACAGGTTTTTTACTACTGTATCAACTGCTGCTTATAATATAGTGATGCAGGAATCTGAGACTACATACCAGGTCAATTCTGTGACTGATTAATGCCACCATATTGGTTCTAGCACGATTTATTTTTGTAATGATAAAGCAACTAATCCAAAACAGCAAAGGAAAGAGGGACACACAACCTGACAATACACTTTTGAGGTATATCCATTCAATTTTAAAGCTATTAACTATTTTTCTGTGAGCAAACAAATGATTTTACAGGTTCCAAATTTGCAATAAGAAGGCATACAAAAAAAAAAAATCAAACTCCTGGAACTGCTCTACATTAAGGAAGAGGCAAAGGGTGGGGAATCAACAGACAGCATTATTTTTTTTTTTTTTTGGCATCTACTATGGTCCAGGTAATTTAGACTTATCTCAACTAACCCTCATAATTACCCATAAGAGAAATATTGCAATTTCTGATTCATAGGTTAAAGAAAGTGACAATTAGAGGGATTAGGGGCTGCTTAAACCACAAAGCATGTCTGACTCTAAAGCTCATGATTTTTATCACTGTACCATTTCCACTTCTCCAGCTACCCATCTGAGACAATTCATTTCTTTTGTTCATGCATTTTGTTCCTTGACAACTGACAAAATAACAACTATTCTAATAACTCCCATTAACATTTAAATAGTAGTTTGCAGGTGCTATGCACCATTTTAAATGCTTTACATAAGTGTAATCCTTCTAACTATCCTTATCCCTCATTGCAGATGGGGAAGTAGAGGCAAAGATAAGTTAAACAAGTACATATGGCTAGTAATTAACAGAGATAGGCTTCAACTCAGCAGTTTCATTCCAAAGTCTGTTCTCCTAGCTGGCCAGCCTCAGCAACTCAGAGAGGCCCCAAGCAACTCAGCAAGACCCCTGTCTCTAAATAACATACAAAAAGGGCAGGGGATGTGCCTCAGTATAATCAAGTGCCCCTGGATTCAAACCCCAGTACTTTAAAAAAAAAAAAAAAGAATCTCCTGAATTCTAATCTGTGCTCTTTTTCACAATATCTCACTGCCAGAAAGTAATGGACAACCAATGCAGTACTATAAATTTAATCGTCACACATTCAAAACTGAATATACCATCCTTGTCCTAACTCAACTTCCCTTTCAGACTACCCAAGATTTGTCATTCCTTTGGCCATTTTTATAGCTTCCTAGGCTAGACATCTCAGGCTCTTAAGTAACTGACTCCTCTCTCAGTTAAGTCATAAAACTAGTCTAAGCAAATCTTGCTGTTTCTTCCTTTGAAATCTCTGATTTCTTCTTTTATCTCTATGACCATGTTGAGATCCAGACCAAACAAGCCTTCAAGCACCTTATCCTGAACTATAACAACTGAGTTTCTTTCTTTTCTTTTTTCTTTTTTTAATATTTTTTAGTTGTAGATGGACACAATATCTTTATTTTTAATTATTTATTTTTATGTGGTGCAGAAGATTGAACCCAGGGCCTAATGCCTGCGAGGCAAGCACTCTACCAGAGCTACAACCCTAGCCTGACAACTGATTTTCTTTTTCTTTTTTCTTTCTTTCTTTCTTTTTTTGTAGTGCTGGAGATTGAACCCAGAGCCTTATGCATATGAGGCAAGCTCTCTACCAACTGAGCTATATCCCCAGCTCTCTGACAACTGATTTTCTAAATATTTCTTGCTTCTAACTTTTTCCTGCACAGCAGTGAGAACAACTTCTTGAAACCAAACTTCCATAAATCTGTTCCCATAATAAGAAACTATATAGTTTCATAATATGCCAAATCTCCTCTACACCTTTCAAGGTTTTCCATAACCTGACTTTTTCCTATTGACCCAGACTACATGTTCATGAACCAACTTTTCTGAGCATCTGCTGGGTCAAATATCTATAAACTGACACATATGTTATATGTGTTTAATCCTATGAAGCAAACTATTATTCCCATTTTATGGATGAGAAAGAATAGAGCTCAAAAAGACCAAGTGATTTGCCCTTAGTCACACAGCCAACAGAATGAAATGGTAAAACTCAGATCTTTTAACTCCAATACAAGTGTTCTTTATATGACAGCTATCTTAAAAATGTTCCTACTTTGGAAACTACTATTTTTTTCCAGTATGCCCCATACTTATAATACAAATATCTGATTAATGGCTCCTCTAGTATATTAAAATACCCAGTAATAAACACAGTTTGTTTGTTTGTTTGTTTTTTGTGGTGCTGGGGATCAAACCCAGGGCCTTGTACATGCAAGGCAAACACTCTATCAACTGAACTATATATCCCCAGCCCCATGAACTCAGTTAAAAAAAAAAAATGTTTAGTTGTAAATGGACACAATATCTTTATTTTATTTATTTAATTTTTTATGTGGTGCTGAGGATTGAACCCAGTGCCTCATGTGTGCTAGGCAAGCGCTCTACCACTGAGCCACAACCCAGCCCCATGAACTCAGCTTTTGTTCTACCTAAATATGTTCTTTTCTCTTCTCTCAAGAAATAAACACAACATCCATCTATCAGTTGTCCGGGCTAGAAACCTAGGAATGCAATACATCCCTTATCTAATCAATCACCAAGTTGCCTGAATTTTACCTTCCAGTTATCTTACATTTATTTACTTCATTGTCTCTTGATCTCCTCATGATGAAATCTTACCTTATTTATTCTAGTTACCTTACCAGTCTCTGTGCTGCTTCTGCCTCGCCATAATCTATTTCCCAACCTAACATCCAGTCACCTGAAAATCCTTCAACAATAGAACAAAGAAAACTAAAACTGCTATACTCAACAATAAAGATGGCTCTCATACATGTCATTTTTTATGAAAGGAGTCAGACATAATAATTCCATTTATAGGATACAATGTTCAAAAACAGGAAAAGTTATAGTATTTGCCTATGGAGAGGGAAAGTGTAAACACTGGGGTGCTGATTATAATCAATCTATTGCTCTAGATGGTGGCTGCCCCATGTATTATAAAAACATGTTATTCTCATTGTATACGAAAAAAGTTAAAACATTGACCCCTATGGTTATATGGTCAACTGCTCTTGCACAAAGGTATCAATGTAATTCAGTGGTATAGGATAGGAATGTCACCAAATGGGTATAGAACAAGTTACTGGAAGTCTGTATGCAAAAAGATGAACCTCAACCCTCACTTTACATTATACACAAAGATAACTACACAGTTAGTTCATAAACCTAAATACTAAAGGCAAAATAAATAGAACTATTAGAATAAAACAGAAAACATAACATTGTGCTAGCAAAGGATACAAATGGGACATAAATATGAACAAGGAAATAAAAAGATTGGTAGGTAACTTATAGATGTATATATATTTGCAAAACACATCTAACAAAGAGCTAATCTCAGGAATATCTTTATATATGCTTACATTCTAAGACATAGGAATCCACAAAGGGTTTCTGAGTTTAATGACAGTTTAATTATCTGTCACCCCATAGATTACTTACTAATTAGAAATATGTACCATAGAGATATCCGGCAGCCACCATTTTTAACAAGTGACTAAACTTGACATTAATGATAATGAAACACCTACCATTACGGGGCTCAGGATGTGGCTCACAGTATCACCTCTGAAATAGTCTTTCCTGTACTTAAATTGAAATTAAAATGAAGAAACAATGAGGCAAATCCAAAATGTGGATTTCTCATACAACTGGCCTAGACCCTTGGGGGGGGGAGCTAATATAATAAAAATTGACCAAAAGGTAGAAAGATTATTCTAGGTTAAAAAAGACAACCTAAGACTGCCAATGGTGTAACCAATCTGGAAAGCAGTATGGATATTCCTTAGAAAACTTGGATTGGAACCACTATCTGACCCAGCTATCCCACTCCTCAGTTTATTCCCAAAGGACTTAAAAACAGCATACTATAGTGACACAGCCACATCAATGTTCACAACAGCACAATTCACAATTGCTAAATTGTAGAACTAACCCAGATGCCCTTCAATAGATGAATGGATAAAGAAACTGTGGTATATATACACAATGGGATATTCTCACCATTAAAGAGAAGTAAATCATGGCATTTGCAGGTAAATGGATGGAGTTGACAAATATTATGCTAAGTGAAATAACCCAATCCCAAAAAAACAAAGGCTGAATGTTTGTTTTATTTGATAAGTGGATGCTGAACAATAATAGAGGTGGGGGGTAGCATGGGAATAATGGAAGAACTTTGGATAGGGCAAAGGGGATGGAGGGGATGGGAAGGGGCATGAGGGTAGGAAAGATGGTGGAATGAGATGGATATCATTACCCTAGGTACATGTATGAAGACACGAATGGTATGACTCCACTTTGTGTATAATCAGAGAAATGAAAAATTGTGTTCCATAAACACATGAAATAAATGCATTCTGCTGTCATGTATAACAAATTAGAACAAATAAATTAACTAATTAAAAGAAAAGACAACCCAAGGCAATGTATGAACTTTGAATTCCAGATTTAAACACAGACATATAGATTTTTTTAAAAAAGGTTTTCTTTTGGAGACAACTAAAACAATCAAAATATGAATATTCTTCAATAATAAAGCTATTAATTTTCAAGAGCATAATAATGTTATTCTGTTTATATAAGAGAATGTCCTTATTCTTAGGAGAGCCATACTTAAATATTCAGAGGTAAGGTGTCATGGTACCTACAACTCTAAATGGTTTAGGATAAGAAGTACTTAAGCCTAGAGTAAAGCAAATAAGGAACAACGTTAACATTTGGCTATAATTTTCTTTGACTTTTCTAAAGGTTTATAATTTTTTTAAAGTAAAAAGTTGAGAAAAATGGAAACAATTTGGCCATGGTTTGGATAAAATAATAAAAAGGTAATAGGAACCTCCATTAAATACTGGCACCAATTAAGCTAAAGCTCCACTTTGTTATCTTTTCTAAAAAGACATGAATAGTGCCATGCTCTTCTATATTATGCCTCCAATATAAAAATGTAATTTTTCAATAATTATCTTTTTAAAAAGTATCTTGTAGGACTACACATTTCTGAAAATAGTGATTTTTATATGTGAGTCTGGCAGCCAACCTTCGAATAGCAGACAAGCTGAATGATACAATGCTTAAGACCTCACAAATTAGGAGGCTCTCTACTGGGCACCATGGTTGGAAGAATAGGCTCCATATCAAAGTCCAACCTCCAAGGCATATTGCTCATGTGACTTTAGGCAACTGAATATCCCTAAACTTTTGTTTCCTTATCCAGAAACTGAATACTTGTAATTGTCTAACCTTTACAGGGTTGTGTAGAAATTAAGAGTTATTCCAGTATACAACCAGAGATATGAAAAATTGTGCTCTATATGTTTAATATGAACTATAATGCATTCTGCTTTCATATATAACAAATTAGAATTTAAAAAAAAAGAATACAAAAACCAATAAAAAAAAAAGAGTAATTCCAGGGCTGGTAGGGTAGCTTAGTGGTAGAACACTTTCCTAACATGGTCAGGGCTCTTGTTTCCATCCCAGGCACCACATATGTGCATGTACACACAGAGACAAGGAAGAAAAGAGTTAATCAATGAACAAAACTGAAAACATTTCCTAGAGTATACAGCTCAGCACCTGTTGGTTATTATTATTTGGTGCAATGCCAGGACAAAGAACTTTTTAAAAACATGATTTGACCTAAAGGTACTTGCTATCTCTTTACCAAGACCAGATGTTATGAAAAAGACTTAAAGTAGCAGTAAGCAGGGTGAAACAGAAAGTGACCACGAATTAAGTTGTGTTAGCACTATAGTTAGAACAGATATTTGAAGAGGAAAAACAATGCTAGAGAGGCATTAAGGCTGTGAAAGGCTACCTGGGGAAGTTAAGAGTTTTTCACCCACTGCATTAAAACCACTAGGTACACACTACTCACCTTTGTTTTTAAATAAATCCCTTATAAAAGACAGTAAGCTTAAATTTTTTATTTTTAAACATAAAATTAATGTAATAATATCAATAGTAAGAATACCAATGGCTAACATTTGAGGGCTTACCTTACTAAATTTTTTAAAATTATGTTATTTTACCCCTCAGAAACCATTTTGTGGAAACACTATTAATATCCCCTTTGTAATGATGAAAAATCAAGGCCACAGTCTCACATCCAATAAATGGAGGTCTCAAACACACACTCTGCTCCACAGCAACAGCTCTTAACAAGTAAACTTAATTCCCCATAATCTCTAATTATTACACAAAAACAAAACTAAAACTTCACTTCACACATCATCACTCCCCTTCTCAGAATCAACAATTTGGTGGGAGATTAAATAACTATACTGGTATACCACTCATTCTAATTTGTACTTCCAAGTAAATGAAGTCACTACATAAACAATTTCTGATAAATTCTTTCTCTGACCAATGTTTCAAAGTTAAGAAGAAAAAGATAAACTCAATGAATAATTTTTTCTTAATTTTGTTGAAGCTGTCTGTAAGGTTTTAAAACAAAAACAAAAAAAAAAGATTATCATCTAAAGTTCTTATTTATCAACTTATTCATGGGAAGAGTGATAACAGGAAAGTTTTGAGAATCCTTACGTCAAATCGCAGATATAGAAAAAATTTTTTAAAAATCATGTTTTAGCTTTCAGGCATGGTGGTGCATGCTCGTAAATCCCAGAAGCTTGGGAGACTGAGGCAGAAGGCCCACAAGTTCAAAGCCAGCCTCAGCAAAAGCAAGGGACCAAGCAACTCAGAAAGAACCCTACAAAATAGGTCTGGGGATGGATGTGTGGCTCAGTGGTCGAGTGCCCCCAAGTTCAATCTGTTACCCACCCCAAAAATCATGTTTTAGGGGGACAGCTTGAGGCTACAAATATCAATTAAGTATTAACAATGTGTGAAAGTATAAATTAAGTTACTGAAACAAATTTTAAAATTTAACCATTCTCTTTGGTAGAATGTACATTTATTTGCTGAATTCTACTTTTATAGAATTACATGCTATACCATATATGTATGTGGTATATGTATATGTATATGGTGTGTGTGTGTGTGTGTAAGCTTGGTTTTTTTGATTGAAATGCTAGTCTCAGTAAGAGAAAACTTTTATTACACTTTGAAATTCCTTACCATGATATCATTACTTAGGTCTTCTGGAATCAGAAATAGTTCTATAATATTACATAAGCAGACTATTGTTTGCAGACCCACCAACTCCTTAAATATGCTCCTAGGTTAATTTGTAAATCTAATTAGCCCTCTTGATCAACCTCTTTCAGTGGCTTCCCACCGCCCAGTAAAAGGCCAAATGCCTTGACTGACACCACATAAGACCCTCAAGCAAGGTCTCTACTTAGCTGTCTACTCTCAAGTCACTTTGTACTCCAATAATGCTAAATTATTAAGAATTAGTATGCAGACATTATTTCACACCTCTGATGCCTTTACTAATGTTATCTCCTATTTGTGTTATGCCCCTTTACACTTTTTTATTCCTTGTCTCTCAACCATTTTTTTTGAGCTCAGAAAGTCATTTTCAATAGTCACTGAAGCTCTGAGTTAGTCTGAGTAACTTTTTTTCTGTGTCTCTGAGACAGCTTATGCATGCCTCCTAATCCAAAAACACCCACTTACCTGAGTTTTCTTAAAAGCAGAAGATAATTTTGCTTTCATATTGTACATGTTCTTAGAATACAAATGAAAGGCTTGGAGGAGGGGCTTTAATCAATCTTTTAAACTGAACTGTTAAACTTAAGTGAGACATCATGTATAGAATTGTTGAGGGTCTTTCCACAGAGACTGTAAGAGAATATAAAAGCAGTTACAATCTCCTCAGCTAATATTTTTGGCAGTATTTGACTGACACAAACTGTTTACCTTGACAACACTGGGACTTTGCTTAGTTCTGGACCAAACTGCCATGGAAGGTTTAAATTCCCCAGAGAAGGGCGCAAAGTTAAATGAACTTCCAGGGAGCATGTTAATTTAATCAAAAACCAAAACTATTGTACAAAAACATATCTATATTAAAACCCTGTTCTTATTAATACTGTAGGCCTAAAATTCAAAACACTAAAGCACTCAAAATACAATTTCCCTAGTCATAGTTAACTGAATCAACATGAATGTTAATTTTTGTTTTATAAAGCTCTTCTGGTAAATATATTCTATTCTACTTTTGGTATTTTTACAGCTAGAAAACAAATAGTAGACTATACCATGCTTTCTACAACATAGAGAAAGGGGGCCGTCTTCCTTTTCCAGGACAAACAAGGGATCCAGATGTTTCTTTATGTGAAATGTTGCAGAGAGCATTTCTCAAGGTTTATGATAAATCCAGTCTAAATATGTTTCCACAGTAACAAAAACAGAGCTAATGCAGACAGTTTATGATAATGAACCAGCTATGCTGGTCCTCAAAAACCTGGATTTTTACTGTTTGAACATTTTTGTAGCAAAAATATCATTTAAAAAAAAGTTTAAGACACATAATGTTGAAAAATTAGAGGATTATTTTGTTTTAAAGACAAAAAATTGAAATGTAGTACCTAAAGGCAAGCTATGCATTATTTGATGTGTAAAGAGAAAGCTACTGAATATATTCAAATGCTGATTTCTAATCCAATCATAATGTTGAAAATTATTCAAATTGTTCCTGTATTTGAAACAATTTAATACATATACATACACCTCTCTCCAAAAATTCTTGAGACTATGACTCACAATTGATAGAATATGAAGCTCTTTAGAAGGAAAATAAATGTTTATTTTAGTATTTTTCCTCGAATGTATACCAACAACAAAATGAGAGCTAATTTTTAAAAATATGGGACACTATTTTCACAGTACATGGTTTTGTTAGTAAAACCATAATCTCTATAAATAAACTTGAAAAAAACATGCTTAACTTACAGAAAGAATGCTACAATCCCATAGTGCCAGGGTTTGAAAAGATACTTCATTGTTTTGGTTCTGTGTTCTATTCATATTCCATTCTAAATATATGGTCCTTGGACTCTTTAAATTCTGTATTCCCCATTTTGGCTTTCATAATTTAAAATTTTATTTTCAGTAATGTAACAAATGTGCATTGTTTTAAAATAATAGAGATAAGTTATTTTGCTTTATTATATCTATCTTAAAACTGCAACAAACTCATCCTTTTTTAGAAGTAGAAGTTTGTTTGCTTATTATGCAGTACTGAGGATTAAACTCAGGGTGCTCTACCACTGAGCTATATTCCCAACCCTTTTTAATTTTTTTTTTTTTTTTGAAATAAGGTCTGACTAAGTTGTTGAAACTAGCCTTGAAGTTGTAATCCTCCTGCCTCAGTCTCCTGAGTAACTGGGATTACAGACATTGCCACCATGCCCAGCTGAAATACACGTTTTTAAAAAATATTTATTTTTTAAGATTTTTTTTTTGGTGGACACAATATCTTTATTTTACATTTATGTGGTGCTGAGGATCGAACCCAGTGCCTCGTGCATGCTAGGCAAGCACTCTACCACTGAGCCACAACCCCAGCCCGAAACACACATTTTTAAAACTCAACAAAATCCAGTAGCTACTAAATATGCAGAAGCAAAAGTCAATTTCTACCCTCTCACTAATAATATTCTTTCTTTACAAGTCATGGGTTATTTTTTTTAAAATACATTTTTTTTTAGTTGTAGATGGATATGATACCTTTATTTATTTTATTTTAATGTGGTACTGAGGATCAAACCCAGGGCCCCAAATGTGCTAGGCGAGTGCTCTACCACTGAGCCACAACCCCAGCCCCTATGGGTTCTTTTTAATCATAGTTTAACCTCACCCTCCACCCCACCTCAAAAAAGATGAGTGTTGGGGACTATGTGGGGGGGGGGGAATGAACCAACCAACCACCTGCTTCTAAGAATCAGACCACACTTCTACAACTCCAAAAAGGAAATGAGTAACGATGTTTACCTTACATTCATTAAAAGTAACTAGAATTGATAACATCTAATCTAGCTCCTTATTATAGATAAATAGCAATAACCAAATTTGATACAGTAATTATACAATGCAATATCAATCTATGAAACAAAATGAATCCTGTTTGAAAACTTTTGGCAGAGACAAATGGAATTGGTTGTTAGATTTATTTTTGACACCTGCCTGTATGTCCAGCCACCTCTTCTGGTGCTTCAGCTCCCCCAATCTTGCCCTCCATTTCCCAATCCTTTGGCAGAGAAAAATTTACACTAGATTGGATTACAATACTTAAGCTTTTGCCCATAAACAAAATAAAATGCTTTTAATGGCATCCAAGTGTTACACATTGGCAGTTATAGCTATCTAAAAAAAAGTTTTAGCCACTATGATATAGAAACATATTATTTCTGACTGAAATTTGATCACTTTCTTTCTTTCAATTTGTTAAATTTTATGGTAATGAAAATATCTGAACTTTTCAGACTTTAAGGCTGTTTTATATAATGACATTACCTCTATGGATACTTAACAAATTTTTAGTTTTCCTGTGGCTTTTTTACTGAAAATTTGAGGATGTCAAAATTATAAGTTTGATAAGACTGCTGGTCAAACATGGAATCATTTAAAGTGGTATATTATCATTCTGGTTAAGGCTGCTGAAAGTTTAAGGTTATTACTTAAGGGAAAACATTTTCCTGAATGACTTCTCGGCAATCATACTAATAAAACATCCTTCCACAAATGCTTACAGCACATCAATATGTAAATAAATGTCATATAATAGTAAAACTTATCTAGGTATTTTGACTCAAAGGTACTTTCCAAGATAGTCTTTTAAAAAGAACTAAATTGCTAATTTCTGGGTTCAACTAGAAAATCTGCTTGCTTAAAAATACAAATTCAAGAGAATATATTCCCTTAAATCATGTTTTTGTTTTAATTTAAGAGATAAGTCTTGAATGTTGTGTAAGCTGGCCTCAAAACTCTAGGCTTCAGCATTCTCCTGCCTCAGCTCCTGAATAGCTGGGACTATAGGTACATGCTACCATGCCAGGCCTCATGTCATTTTTATATAATTAATGACAATGTGCATCGAAACAGAGTAGTCTTGGCTCCATCTATACTTTATGAACTCGAGATGTATCAAAGGATGTTCCTTTCTGAAACAGGACTCACTACATGACTCAACTAAGCAAAAGCATAATACTAATCAGGCATGGTGGTGCATTCTTGTAATCCCAGTTATTTGAGAGGCTAGAGCAGGAGGATCTAAATTTGAGGTAACTGAGGGGCATACTTCTTAAAGCCCACTCCATGGATGTGCTTATGAATGTTGATGGTGCATTCCCACTTCACCACCTGTTGATGGCAGAGATACCCTTCTTCTGACCACCCTTCTTGGCAGGAGCCATTCTGCGGGACCCATGATGGAAAAGTTTTTCCTATTTTCTTTGTAGGCAGAGATGCAAAGTCTTTAATCTTGCCTTTTTTTTTTTTTTTTTTTTTTTTTTTTTTAGAGAGAGTGAGAGAGGAGAGAGAGAGAGAGAATTTTCAATATTTATTTTTTAGTTCTCCGCGGACACAACATCTTTGTTGGTATGTGGTGCTGAGGATCGAACCCGGGCCGCACGCATGCCAGGCGAGCGCGCTACCGCTTGAGCCACATCCCCAGCCCATTCCTATTTTCTTAAAGTCACAGTAATATTCCTACAGAATGTGTCCTAATAATTTATCAATTTTACTCACTTTAAATAGGAATTAAAAGGCCATGTACTGAATTATTCCATTTATGTGAAATGTCTAGAATAGGCAAACTCATATAGGCAGAAGGATGATTACTGGTTGCCAAGAGCTGGGAAGAAGGAATGAATGAAGGGTGACTGCTAATAGGTAAGAGTATCTTGCTGGGGTGATAAAATGTTCTGGAATTAGACAGTGGTGATGGTTGTGCAACCTTGTGAGTATACTAAAAGTCACTAAATTGTATATTTTAATATATGCGTTATATCTCTATAAAAAAAGAATGCTCGGGCTGGCATTGTGGTTCAGTGGTAGAGTACTTGCCTAGCATGTGTGAGGCACTGGGTTTGATTCTCAGCACCACATATAAACAAAATAAAAGTCAACTAACTAAAAAAATTTTTTTTAAATAAATAAATATGGGGGCTGGGGATGTGGCTCAAGCGGTAGTGCGCTCGCCTGGCATGCGCGTGGCCTGGGTTTGATCCTCAGCACCACATACCAACAAAGATGTTGTGTCCGCAGAAAACTAAAAAATAATAACTATTAAAAATTCTCTCTCTTCTCTCTCTCTTAAAAAAGAAAAAAAATTCTGGATACCAGATTCTGTCTACTACCTGCCTTCTGTAGGCAAAGGCAAGGTTGGGTTGGGGTTCTCTTCCTTCCCTTCTATTCTGTTGCAGCTATAATGGGGAGACCATAAATTATAGTCAGGTTGTCCCCACCCCCAACCTAGTCAGGCTTTTCTAATAAAATAAATATTTATTGAATAGAAACTGAGCTAAACTCTAAAGTTATAGGCCTGAAAATTCAGACAAGGTCCCTGAAATCATACAGCTTACTGGCGAGAGAAAGGCAATAAAGGAGAAGTGCTGGAGATGAGGTTCAGAAATCACTTGGTAAGATTCATGTTTTCATTTCACACAGAGTGCCTGTATTATGTCAAGTCAGGAGCACTAGAGATAAAAGATAACAAGACAGAGTCCCTGCTGACAGAAGGGGACAAATGCCCTGAATAACAAAGGCAAACATCCAGGGTTGAAAAGCCAGGGGATGTGGGGTAGGGAGAGGATGCAAGGGATCTCACATTTCCAAGCTTATGAAGCAAGTCCTAAGCTGAGGTAAAGGGAGAAGAGCTCCCTTCCAAAGACTAAAGGTAAACCCTTACCTAAGAGTTTCAGTTAAGAACTTTCTTGGCTTCCTACTATCACAAGTTCCAAATGATCTAGATTTTTGAAGGGCTTTTCTTGATGATGTAAAACCAAATTACAAGCACTTAATGAAAGCACACTATATAACTTTGGGAAATAAAAACAATTTAGATATTAGAGAATATGGAGAGAATTACAGTGCCTGCCTGGCACATTATCAATAAAGAAGTCAATCCCAAACAGAAGGGACTATTACAGTAAGGGGCCACAGGATTGGGTTAACAATTTAAATATTTTAAGATGAGCTAACACCATTAAGTAACTAGTATTAATGAAGTGCCACAGATGGTTAACAACATGAATTTAGAACTGATTTTAAAGATATTCTTTTCTGCAGTATGATTATTCATATGTCCAACACAAACCCAAACTGGCAGCAGGTAATTAGGTCACTAAAAATAAAGCAAAACAAAAAAATTTGCCCCAATTATTTGTAATTTTTTTTGGTACTGGGGATTGAATCCAGGGTTGCTTTACCACTCATCTCCAGATGTTATTATTACTATTATTATTTTTTGAGACAGGGTCTCACTAAGTTGTTAAGGGTATCACTAAGTTGCCCAGGCTGGCCTTGAACTTGAGATCTTCCTGCCTTAGCCTTCTGAGTCGCTGGGATTATAGGCATGTACCACCATGCCTGGCTGCCCCAATTACTTTTAAGCTTTGTTAAAAGCTTCGGTACATGGGGTTTTAAAAATTATTTCATTTTATTTTTTTTAAAGAGAGAGAGAGAGAGAATTTTTTAATATTTATTTTTTAGTTTTCGGCGGCGGACACAACATCTTTGTTATGTGGTGCTGAGGATGGAACCAGGGCCGCACGCACGCCAGGGGAGCGCGCTACGGCTTGAGCCACATCCCCAGCCCCTAAAAATTATTTTAGTAAGTAATATCTTCTACTCTAATTCTATTTTTTTGAAAAAAAATCAGTCTTTATTCAATAATGCAGATAAATTGAAATTACAACTAGAAAGTTAAGTAAGTAGATCCAACAATTCTAAACTTTTCTGAGAATACTTGGTTTCTTTTCTTTTTAACTTTATTCACTCTAATTCATTGTACACAATTACAGTACAACTTTTCATTTCTCTGTTGTACACAAAGTAGAATTGTGCACATGTGCACTCATACATCATTACCTAGGATAATGTTGTCCATCTCATTCCACCATCTTTCCTGCCCCTATCCCCCCTCCCCAGCCCTCCCACGCCTTTGCCCAATCACAGTTCCTCCATTTTTCCCATGCCCCCCCCATTGTGTATCAGCATCCACTTATCAGAGCAAACATTCGGCGTTTGGTTCTAATTTTATTTTTAAGTGTTGGAAATACAGAGTGTAAACATATCACCCATCCAAGAGTCATAAACTGACAAAAAATCTTTTTCCAAGAAACTTCAAACATTTAAATAACAAGATTTAACATATTTTCTACTATAAATCTAATAATAATTCTATAGACATGTATAAACTATTGATAACATATTATAATTCATATTTTCTCAAACATTGGGTATGTTATGACATGAAGCTTTCTCTTTTGTATTAGTGTACAGAAGTTACAGTCACTATTAATATGATGAGGAAAAACTGTCACAATGTTATTACTGTTGAACATAATATAAGAAGAATCTTGAACTCTAATAAAATGTCTTCCCTTTCTGTATCACTTACAACTAATACAAAACCTAACTTAAGCACAAAACCAATTTATATTAGAATGTCATACTATATTTGAGGTGTCTTTGAGAGTAGCATTACAGTTCACAAAATTGTCAAATGTTCAAACAACTGAAATTTATACTTATCTTTAATTTCCAAACCAAAGTGTAGCAGTTCCTTTTTCAGTCATGGAAACAAACAAAACCACTTCAATTCTAACAAGGAACTGTTAGAATTCTTAGTATACCCCTAGTATAATAAGTGAAGGAAGAAAGCTGATAAATGAATACAGGGATGGTAGAAAACACAATCCTGCAATGAAGATAGTATCCTATATTATTAGGATCAATGTAATCACAAGGATCCTTATAAATGAAAAGGGAAGGAAAGAGAATCAGAGAGAGATTTGAAGGTACAATGCTGCTGGCTTTGAAAGCAGAGAAGTGGACAATAAGCCAATAAATGAGTGAACTCTAAAAGGAGAAGCAAGGAAAGAAATTCTCCCCCAGAGCCTCCAGAAGGAATACTACCTTGATTTTAGCCCATCGAGTACTATGTTTGACATCTAGAATCTAAGATAATATATTTGCATTGTTTTAGTCACTAAATTTGTTGTAACTTGTCACAGCAGCAATAGGGTTTTTTTCTGAAAATATTTCTACTAGCTTTGATTTATTTATTTCTTTATTTTAGTTTCACAAACACTCCTGTAAGGTATGTAACAGGGAGGAGACCTAAAAATAGAGATATCATTTTAAAAAGAAGTCTTACTCCATCACAACATTAAATAGTCCTACATATAGATACAAATATGCTAATGTGACCACAATTTGTCTCTGGATCTCTAAGAAGAGCCATTTAAATTTAATAACTGCTAGGGGGCTGCTGTCATTTTTCACACATGTGAAAGGATAAAAAATAATTTTTTTCTCTTTTCACTGCCACAGTCACTGCTGCTTTCCATGCTCAGGAGTTTACTTTCATTCTAGTTATGGACTTGATACAAATAATACAATGGCAGTAAAGCTGTAACTATGCATGAGATGATAATGCAGTGGGTCCTTACTAGTAAAATACTTATTACACTTAGGATTTTCAATTTTTCCCAACCAAAAATTTCTGGGCCATGATGGATTTTGTAGCTGATTTTCACAAAAATACATAGGTAGAAAGGAGATCCTATAGTCATAAAACAGCTATATAGTAAGAATTGTTTTTAAAAAATCTGTTGGTTTAAAGCTATAATAGTCACAATTAAAAACAACGCCTCTCATAGCCATCCCAAAGATCACTATTAAGCCAACATTTTTTCTAATGGGTAATCTCTAAGTGGAAATTTATTTTTCTAAAAGTAATAATGTACAAGTTCCCTAAATAAAGAGGCTTTTTTCACATGTTAAATCATTATTTATTCAAAAATATAAAACGAATAGTTGGGTAGAAACAAAATCCTTTCCATTTTTATCATGTGGCAAAAACAAAAAACTGGAGTTCCCAAAGTTTTTTTTTTTTTTTTTTTAATTGAACCAGAAGTGCTTTACCACTGACCTACATCCCAGGCCTTTTTAATTTCCTTTTTTAAAGACAGGGTCTCACTAAATTGCCGAGGCTGGCTTCAAACTTGAAATCTTCCTACCCTAATCTCCTGAATTATTGGGATTACAGGCATGTGCCACTATGTCTGGCTCCCCAGGGAAATTTTTCTATACTAAAATCATTCTAACCTAACCAGCATAAATTACCCATGCCAATACCACCAGGACAATCAAAAGCTAAGTCCCACCTTGCCTATTTCCAGACTCAGTGCCACATTATATATCTTATTCTTCATAGACTCCTATTTCTGTTTTTTGTGACATAGTCTATTACTGGGCATCAGCCATGTACCAGACCATCTTCTAAATCCTGAGAAATCAAAAGAAATAAGATTCTGGTCTCATGGAGCTAAAATAAACAAAAAAATTTCAGATAGTGATAAGCTACTAAATAACAGGGTATTATGTTACACTGACTGGTATTTAAAAGGACTAATGGAATAAAAGTCATTCATATAGAAGGTTGGAAAAAGAAGCATAGAAGTCATCATCAGGCAACATTTTTATTTCCTTTTGAGCTTGCTCTGTGGTAAGTTTCTGAGGTATGGCTATAGTAAAAAGGCTTTATAGTTCAATCAAGTATTTCATGTAATACAGAGTTTAAACCTTAAATATTATCTAACCATAACTAGACCAAAATATACTGAAATGAAGGCAATGCATTCTGCATTTAAATCATTTTGTTGGTCAGAACTCTATAGTCTGCTAACAGCTACACTGATATAAAATAATTTTTAAAAAATACTCTAGCTTTCAGCCCTTTTATAAATTTTTATTTACTTATTTAGATCAGGTCTTGCTAAATTGCTATGGTTGTCCTTAAACTTAAAATCCTCCTGCTTCAGCCTCCCAAGCTGCTGGGATTATACGCGTGCACCACTGTGCCAGGTCTCTTCTCTTATTTTCTTTTACTAGGAACATCTAAATCCATAATAGCCACACATGGCTATTTAAATTTAAACAAGTTAAAATTGAATTAAATTATAATCCTCAATAGTGCTAGCCATATTTCAGGTATTAAATATCAACATATGGTTAGTATTGGTCAGCACACATGCAGAATACTTCCATCATTGCAGAAAATTTTACTAGGCATGGGGGCTGGGGTTGTGGCTCAGTGGTAGAGCGCTTGCCTAGCACATGTGATGCCCTGGGTTCGATCCTCAGAATCACATAAAAATAAGTAAAAAAAAATAACGGTATTGTGTCAACTACAACTAAAAAATATTTTTTTTAAATTTTTTATTAGACAGTGATGATCTACATTATTTTTCAAATTTGATCCAAAAAAAATATCCTTAAAAAGCTTATGAAAAGGGGCTGGGGTTGTGGCTCAGTGGTAAAGCATTTGCCTGGCATGTGTGAGGCTCTGGGTTCAATCCTTAGCACTGAATATGAATAAATAAATAAAATAAAAGGTCCACTGATAACTATGATGCAAGAAAGAAATCACATGAGAGGAAGTTTAACAATCATATCTATATACTAGAATAAGAAAAACTCATGGGCTGGAGTTGTAGCTCAGTGGTAGAGCACTTGCCTTGCAAGTGTGAGGCACTGGGTTCGATCCTAGTACCACATAAAAACAAATAAAGGCACTGAGTCCATATACAACTAAAAAAAAATTCAAGAAAGAAAAACTCAGGTAAAACCAGGGACAAATAAAATGCCCACTGAGTAACAGTACATACTCAATCACTGATATTATAGTCATTTGATTTGAATTTTAATTTCCACTTTGCTTCTCTATTATAGCTGTATATTTTGAGCAGCTATAACATATTTGGGCTCTCATTTTTATTTATTTATTTGTTTGTTTGTTTATTTTTTAGTTATAGTTGGACACAATACCTTTATTTTATTTATTTATTTTTATGTGGTGCTGAGGATAGAACCCAGGGCCTTGCATGAGCTAGTTGAGCGCTCTACTACTGAGCCACAATCCCAGCCCTGGGCTCTCATTTATAGTCAATAAGGGAAGTTTAAAGCACATGACCCAGATATCTGAAATGACCCCAAACAATGGAAATATGGGCTGCAATTCCTCCTAGATAGCTTGACAAGAATATACATGGTTTAAAAAATTAACTTTAAGTCTTATCTACTATTTTAACATTATCTAAGAATAGCCTTAATTTGCAGTATTAAACAATTAAATTCACAACCAATGCTTACATACATAAATAAGAACTTAAAGAATAAAATCAGCATATTCACTGTCTTTATGCCACTGTCTAATTAAGCAAGGTGTTAGATAATTTGCACATTTGCTTCTAATTTTTAAAATTTTTTTCTTAGTTTAAACTACTAATAGAGCAAAAATATTTTTAAGAGTATAATTGTACTACTTACTCCACAATCTGTTCAACTTTAGTGTTATCATCCCAAATATTTTCTGAAATTTTCACTCAAAATTTTCCACTAAAAATGTGTCAAAAAGATGATGGTCAAAGACGTTAAAATACTCTGTATTAGGAAGTGGCCTGCATCAAGTGGAACATCATTAGTTAAGATACAAAACAAAACCTTGCTAAATTTAACCATAAACTCTGTCACTAAATTCAATCACAGTTGTCACTTAGTATTCCATTAAGTTACAAAACATCTCAGGTTGCTTTGCAGTTCTTATTTTTTCCTGACTAAACCACATTACTACTGAACTACTTTATACTAATACAAAACTTACTAGTAAAATACACTGTTTCCCTTATCTATCTGGTTTAACCTCAACTGTTTTCACTTTGTTCTTGACCACACCCAACAACAGACATGGTATTACCACTTACAGAAAATGTATATTAAGTTATTTTCCGTTCTCTTACAGCAAGGGTACTGGCTCACTCTGAAAATTACTACAAATTAAGTAACTTTTATCAGTCATCTTGTACCAGTCATTAAGAAATCTAGTAAACTAACAAGTTCATCCACATATTTTCTTACCCTTTCCCCCAACAAACTCTTACATTAAAATAGTTTCTAAAAAAAAAAAGTTTTGTTTTATCTTTATATACTGGGGATTGAACCCAGGGGTGCTTTACTACTAAGCTATATTCCCCAGTCTTTTTTTTTTTTTTTTTTGAGACAGTGTCCCCCTAAGTTGCTGAGGGACTTTCTAATTTGCTGTGGCTGGCCTCAAACTAGTGATCTTCCTGCCTCAGCCTCCTGAGCTACAGAGATTCCACACATGTGCTAGCATGCCCAGGTTGGATCTTAAAATTTTTAAGATAGTTGAATTTTACTTTATCTTGGAGTCTCCATTCTCCACAAGGCAAAAAATAGAACATACAATAAAATTATGTGTATTTTAAGGTACTAAGCAATTTATCATATATAAAATTATAATTTACTAAGATTTTATTTCCTATAACAACTAGTTTGGGTGTTTTTTTGTTTGTTTTTGTTGATGCTCTGTTTTGTTTTGGTTCATCGGCTTTATCTTTTTAGTATTTTAAGTTCTATTATATTCATTATTTTTTAAAGTAAGCAATAAAAGGACATTTGAACTTCATATCATATATTCAAACTTTACATAATTTTACATACATTTGTTTTATCAGAATCCTAAGCTTTGGTGTAGCTAGAGCCACCACAAAGTTCTAATAACAACAGTGAAGTAAATTTGGACTGGAAAGTTAACTTCATGTTCATACTTGAACCAGCATGAATTTATTTTCCAACTGAGAAACACTCACATAATCCATGCAAAGATGCTCTTCAAGCATTAGTTAACATTTAACTTATAATTTCTATGAAAGTAAGAAAGTAAACTTACTTAGGTTAGGCAACTAAGTTTACTTCTTCATTTATTAAATATAAACATATAGACCAAATATATAAGTTTAATTTTTTGGATGTCTGTCTGTCTCTCCACACACACACACACACACAGAATAAATGCATAAACGCAAGAAAGAGCTTTTTTTTGTGTGTGTGGCATTAGGGATCAAATCCTGTCTTCTTTGAGCATGCTAGGAAAGCACTCTACACTGAGCTATATTCCCACGCCCACTGCATACATTTCCATTTCTGGAAACAAAACACTTATTATTATCAATTACATGCCTAGTACAATTCTTGGCCCATTTTAACACTTCCAATTCAAATTCCTATAAATTTCATCTCTATTTACAGATGAGAATATTGATCCTCAATGATAAAGTGAAGTAGAAGAACTCATTCCACTGCTCACCTAATTTAAAAAAAAAAAAAGAAAAAAGTAGTCATGCTAACTGGTTAAAACAAACAGAACTATAGTACAACTTTCAGGGGTTAATGTCAGAGCAAAGCAAACTTCTCTTCATTAAAAGAAAGCTATACTTTAATAAGATGCCAAGTCCACTACAGTGAAATATAGGTAGAAGACATTTTCTAAAGTATTTCAAAGGGGCTGGGGATGTGGCTCAAGTGGTAGCACGCTCGCCTGGCATGCGTGCGGCCCAGGTTCGATCCTCAGCACCATATACCAACAAAGATGTTGTGTCTGCCGAGAACTAAAAAATAAATATTAAAAATTCTCTCTCTCTCTCTCTTTAAAAAAGACAAATATTTAAAGTATTTCAAAATCAAACTTGATTTTTTTTAAAGAGAGAGAGAATTTTAATATTTATTTTTTAGTATTTGGCAAACACAACATCTTTGTATGTGGTGCTGAGGATTGAACCCGGTCCGCACGCATGCCAGGCGAGCAAGCTACCGCTTGAGCCACATCCCCAGCCCAAAAACTTGAATTTAAAAAAAAAAAAAAAAAAAAAAACTTATTATAAGCCACAGATAGTTCTTTCAGTAAAGATATCTTGACTGGACAAGAAAATTATTTTGTAATTTAAAAAGTTACTGCATACACTGCATCATAAGCTAAAAATTTTTACTTGCATATCAGGTTTTCTTAATACAGGACATATGGGTATCTTTTTTTCTAAGAATTTTCTAACATCTCACTCTTAAATGTATTTAAAGTATGTGTCACACATGTTCTTGTGTACTGAACTGTTCTTGTGTACTTTGACCTGTAATATTTTTTCTGAGACGGGTCTTACTATGTTGCCTCAGGCTGGTCTCCAACTTCTGGGCTCAAGCAATCCTTCTGCCTCAGCCTCCCAAGAAGCTGCAATTACAGGTGTGTGCCACTGTGCCTTTTTGTACTATACTTTAATATAAAAGTGTATTTAAGTGTAGTACAAAAAATAGCTACAGAATATAGCTATGAATAGCCCAGAGTGTGACATATACTTGTTACTCTACGCACTCAGGAGACTGAGGCAGGAAAATCATAAGTTAGAGGCCAGCCTCAGTAACTTAGGGACACCCTGTCTTCAAAAAAAAGTGGCAGGGGTTCAGGAGGGGGACGCAGTGCTGGAGATGTAGCTCAGTGGTAAAGCACTCTTCTACCATGTGCAAGGCCTTTAATATTATCAGGAATTTAAGTAGGGTCAAACTTTTCTAGAAATATTCTAAAATGGACTGTGCTGATGGTTATACAACTCTGTAACTATACTAAATCCAAGTGAGTTATATATTTTAAATGGGTAAACTGTATGGAAAGTGAATTATAACTCAATAAAGTATTACAGGTTGAAGATTGGGGTTGTAAGTTAGTGGCAGAGCACTTGCCTCACACAAGTGAGGCACTGGGTTCTATCCTTAGTACCACATAAAAATAAATAAACAAAATAAAGATATTGGGTCCATGTATAACTAAAAAAATATTTTTTAAAAAATTACAGGTTGAACTTTTTTTTTGGTACTAGAGATTGAACCCAGTTAAGCACCACTGAGCCACATCCTCAGGACCTACCCCCCACCTTTTTTTTTTTTTTTTTTTAATTTTGAAACAAAATCTCACTAAGCTTCTTAGGCTCCTGCTAAATTTCTGAGGCTAGCTTTGAACTTGAGATCCTCCTATCTGAGCCTTCCATATTGCTGGGATTATAGGCATGTGCTATTGCACCCGGCCAGGTTAACATTCTTAATCCAAAAATTTTGAAATCCAAAATGCTCCAAAATCTAAAACTTTATTAGTACTGACCTAAAGCCAGAAGTGGAAAATTCCACACCTGACTTCATGTCACAGGTTATATTCAAAACACAGGTGTAACCAAACATATTATATAAAATTACCTTTAGGGCAAGGGACATAGACCAGTGTTGGAACTCGTGCTTAGCATGTGCAAGTCCCTGGATTCCACTCCCAGTACCACAAAAAACCAAAACATTAACAAAAAACCATTTGGGCTATATGTATGAGGTACATATAAAACATAAATGAATTCTGTGTTAAAACTTAGGTTTTATCCTCAACATATCTTACCATGTACATGCAAATATTCCAAAATCCGAAAAATGTGAAACACTTCTGACCTCAAGCATTTGGCATAGGGAAACTGAACCTGTATTTTAAAAAACTTTTCTTGGACAGCAATTTGGAAATATGTATGAAAAGCTTTTGAAATGTTCATATATCTTTTAAGCAATTCTGGTTCTAGGAATTTATTGTAATAAAACAATCAAGTGTTAGTTTTTTTAATGTAAAATGATATTGATAAAATTGCCATATGCAAAAATTATAAAGTGCCTAATACTATCAATAGAAGAATGATCAACAGATTATAGAATACCAATATAAAGAAATTATATCAGTGTTTTTGGTTTTTTTAAATACATTTATTTTATTCACTTTAAAAAATCTTTATTTAATTTAATTAATTTTTTATTTTATTTATTTATTTGGTATTAGGGATTGAACTCAGGGGCACTCAACCACTGAACCACACCCCCAGCCCTATTTTGTATTTTATTTAGAGACAGGGTCTCACTGAGTTGCTAAAGGCCATTGCTGAGGCTGGCTTTGAACTCATAATTCTCCTGTCTCAGCCTCCCGAAAAAATGTTTATTTTTATGTGGTGCTGAGGATTGAATTCAATGCCTCACATGTGCAATGCCTCTGCCACTGAGCCAAAACCACAGCCCCTATTTTATTTACTTTTATGTGGTACAGAGGATCAAACCCAGTGCCTCCTATGTGCTAGGCAAGCACTCCAACACTGAGCTACAAACTAAGCCCCTATATGTCAGTTTTTATAAATGCAATCTCAAAACATATTATTTCATAGTATTTTAAACAATGAAACATGTTATAAAATATTATGATTATATAATTTTAATTTTGTAAAAGAAAATATATACATACATAAGAAAAACTACTGGAAGGATATATAACAAAATATTAATAGTAGTTCCAGTTGAGAGGGTTTCAGGTGATTTTTAATTTTCTTTATATCTTACTGATTTCCATTTCTATATAAAATAATCTTTTAAAAACTTAAACATAACAAATGTTATTTTAAAACCTAGTACCCACTTTAGAAAAATTCAAGTTTCCGACCAAAAAATGAAAATGGGACCATCAGCATTTCTCAGAAGTATTATGTGTATGTGTGCATATGTGTGAATACATATGCATACACATGAATATTCACCTAAACACATTAATTTTATTAACCAATAAGATAAATTCTAATGATCAAGTCTTAATGGTATAGGTGGTAGCAACACAGAAACCATAAGTAACTAAAAGTCTATTAACTCTACTTCCTACACAAAACCAAATTTATGTTTTTTTAAAATAATTTTCAAATAGAGCTTTCTTACATATAAGAAAATACAACACATATCCATCTAAAAAGATTTAAAATTATTGTCTATCATCTTTGCAGGGGAGAAATTAACAAGGAACATATTTAAACTTCAGTAGAAGTATAAATAAAAAAATTCTATTACATAACAGAAAAGAATTCAAAGATACAGTAGAGCAAAGAAAGAAGTTTCTTAACCCCAATCTAATGTAAAATACTACATTCTAAAATGCATTTGGAGAGCTGGGGCTATAGCTCAGTGGTAGAGCACCTGCCTTGCATGTGTGAGGCACCAGGTTTGATCCTCAGCACCACATAAAAATAAAAAGTAAAGATACTGTGTCCATTTACAACTAAAAAAATTTTTTGAAAATAAATAAATTTTAAAAATGCATTTAGATGATCCTGCAGCAATTATAAAGAGAGAATAGTTTAAAGTGACAAAATTATAATAACCAAATAAAATTTTAATTTACACATGCAGAAGAATTATAAAATGTCTTTCTCAAAGTCTACATTGTACAGGTTTATGAAATACTGTATTCAGCTGGTAGTGAAAGGGGGGAAAAAAGCATTCAACGTTTTCTGCTATTATAATCCTTGAAAGTCAACATTAGCTTTTCTAAACATGTAAAATAAAGCCATCTAGAAGGTCAGAAAAGTACACACAATCCAGAAATTTTCCCAAGCTCAAAAGAAAATTGATTCACCCAGCCAAATTATAGGAAAGGGAAGATTCAAGAGGCATCATGGGCCAGCTACGGTGGTGCTTGGCTGTTAATTCCAGAGACTTGGGAGGCTGAGGCAGGATGATTCCAAGGTCAAGGTCAGCCTCAGTAACACTGCCAGGCTCTAAGCAACTTATTGAGACCCTGTCCCAAAGTAAAAATTAAAAAACACTGGGGAGATGGCTCAGTGGTTAACCTCCCTTGGGTTCAATCACTGGTACCAAAAAAAAAAAAAAAAAGGGCAAAGCTAGCCTCAGCAAATTAGTGAAGTCCTAAGCACCTAAGTGTGACCCTCTGTCTCTAAATAAAAAAAAAATAAATAAAAAAATATATACACACACACACGTATATGGATACATATATATATATATATATATATTATATATGGACTGAAGATGTAGCTCAATAGTTTAGCGCCCCTGAGTTCAATCTCATTATAATATCAAGAAAAAAAAAAGAACTTTCTTCTGGGACTCAGTATTATGTTTTATTCCACATTCATAATTAAAGCACTTAGATTTCAAATTACTAAGTATCTACAATGTTAGGAAGCTGCTTTTAAAAAATTACCCAGATATTCATTTGGCAGTAACAATTATAAACTATAAACTCGTTATACTATTTATGAGTTTGGGGGTATAGCTCAGTGCTACAGCATGGCTTAGTACATAAGAGGTCCTGGGTTTGATCCTTAGCACCATAAATAACAATAATAAAGATAATCCTTAAAACTGGTTATTCCATTTTTATATTTGCTGACCCTTTGTGGTTATGAATTTTTCAGATCCTTATGTTTAAAAAGAAAAATAGAACATTAGCATACTTTTATCCCTAAAGTCCTACTGCCACCAAGGCAGGACAAGCTGAACCAACAAGATGCCTATGCAGGTTTGCTTAAAGGACTTATTACCCAAGTGATAGTTACACAATGTTCATTTTCTCATTATTTGTTTATACTGATCATTTGGGTCTTAAAATGCATTTCTTTATTAATGTTATGCTAAACAACTTCAAAGAGGTTGTAAAATGCCTATTTTTTATTTGTGTTTGTTTTTTGCATACGGCTTTCATTAGAATCTACATTTAAGAGAGCTTAGGTAAGCAAGACTTACAAACACAATATTATCTTGGCAATGGCCAAAATGCCTCGAGGCAAGTCTCCATGTGCTCTTAACATCAGATCAATTTGATAAATTTTGTTCATCCATGAGATCCCAGGAAGCTACTCACTTCATAAATTTAAAATATCTACCTATATATTTTAGAAAGTACACTTATAACTCATAACCAAGTAAGAAAAAACATGCCCTATGGTAGAAAAATACTTATTACTTAATGTTTAGTTATCTATTAAAATAAAAACACAAGCTATGAAGAAAAAGGACACATATTCTTTTAAAAAATTTTTAAGTAATGTAAAAACTTATATATATATATATATATATATATAGACAGTCTCTTTGGCCTGACAAGTCCCTGAAGTCTGTTTCATCCATTATTGAGTTAAACACTGTGCTTTCCAATTTCATTAAAATAAACTAAAAAACTTGAGTTATTATGAGAGAATTTTATCAATATCTCAGAAAATTCCATGTAAAATGTAAGATATTAAGTAATGTTTTCAGTGTTACATATGGTTAAAACAGAAACTATATGTATGTAAATTCTTTTTCATTTTCCTATTCATTTTCTCAACATACTCTATGATGATTAAGATCCATATCTGTAATTTTAAAATAAGCCAAAAATTCTTTTTCAAAGAGCTTTTTAAATTCAAAATCTTGTTGATAAGCATGTCTTTAGGAATAACAAAACACATCGTGTAAAAACTGAACATTCTCTAAATTCACAGTATTTAAAATTTTTATGGCTTTTACATTCTTTTCATGCCGTACTAGCAGGCACAACATACTATAGAAGTGTTCAGAGTATTTATTTATTAAGTACTTACTAAGATCAACAGTAAAAATAAAAACCATACTGTATGTTTTAAAAAAATATTAGGTGGGACTGGGGTTGTAGCTCATTGGTAGAGCTCTTGCCTAACATGTGAGGCACTGGGTTCGATTCTCAGCACTACGTATAAATAAATAAAACAAAGGTCCATTGACACATAAAAAAATGTGTGTGTGTGTTTACATAGTAGTCTTAGCATAATCTATTCCTTAAACTTACCCTTATTAATATTGATTAAAAAAATTAGCCAGCAGAAGGAAAGCTTGCCATTTATTTCAAAACTCAAATGCTGGGTATGTTGTTTATTAACAACAACAACAACAACAACAAAAGTCATCTAAGTGTCTTCTCAAAAAAAAAAAAATTGACTTGATTTTTTCCTAAAGGAACAATAAAAACAGTACTGCACTGAGAAACAGATTTTATGGATAGATACCAAATTCTAAAAAAACTTTAATAATTTTAATTTCTTCAGTGTCTACAATACAAGACTATTTTGTTGTTGTTGCTGTTTAAAAAAAAAATAAAATAAAACCAGGGCTGGGGTTGTAGCTCAGTGGTAGAGCGCTTGTCTCACACATGCAACAAGCTGAGTTCGATCCTCAGTACCACATAAAAATAAATAACTGAAATAAAGGTACTATATCCAACTACAACTAAAAAATAAGTATTTTTTAAAAATAAAATAAAACCAATGATTTAGCATCCATGGTAACCTGTTTTCTTCTTTTTGGGGGGGTGGACTGGGGATTGAACTTGACCACTGAGCCACATCCCCGGCCTTATTTTGATTTTATTTAGAGACAGGGTCTCACTGAGTTGCTCAGCACCTTGCTTTTGTTGAGGCTGGCTTTGAACTCCGAATCCTCCTGCCTCAGCCTCCTGAGCCACTGGGATTACAGGCATGCGCCACCATGCCCAGCTCTATTTTCTTCTTGATAGGCAAAAATAATTTAAAACTAAACAAAGTAATCAACATTATATGCTAAGATTTTTTTAAACTTGTTATCTTTTTTATAATTTTTAAGTTGTGTAGATGAACACAATATCTTTACTATTATTATTTTAATATTTATTTTTTAGTTGGACATAATATCTTTATTTATTTATTTTTATGTAGTGCTGAGGATCAAACCCAGGGCCTCGAAAGTGCTAGGCGAGCGCTCTAACAATGAGCCACAACCCTAGCCCCTTATTATTATTTTTTTAATGTGGTTCTTAGAATTGAACCCAGTGCCTACATGTACTAGACAAGCACTCTACCACTGAGCCAGAAGTCCATTCATCCCTAAATTTGTTTTCAATGAGGCATTTTTAGCTCAATTTTCTTTCTAGGATCAGGATTAAATTTTGTTTTCTAATTCAGTTCACTGCTATGTCACTGACAACTGTATTGAAATAGGAAAAATTCTGACAAAAAACACTTTATTACAAACTCCAAGATAACGTGAACACAATTCGTTTATTCATGTAAAAATATTGTGTATATGTTATATATGCCTGATAAACAAAGTATGAAAAAATAAAGCAAGATCCCTTGCTTCACTGCAACTTACTTTCCTCAAACTAATTTATACTAACTTTGAAATATGCCCCCTCATCTTGAGCTTTCATAGACAACTCAAATACTTTCACAGTAAAATAATGCGGTGTGGTATAAAGACCCAAGTAACAGGTTACCAAAGCCTTGGGTTTTACTTTTATAAGATTCAGTTTTCTCTTTTGAAAAATAAGATAGTGTATTATCTCTTTTCCATTTGAACAGTCAGGAATGTAATTCAGATTCAGCTATATTACTTATAATAGCAAAAACATGTTAGTAACCTAAATGTTAATATTCCAAACAATGAAATACTATATGACCCTTTATAAAAAGCTATAGGTCCATGTATGCCAATTTTAAAAGATGTCCCAGACATCCTATTAAAACAAAAAAGTAAAATGCAGATAGTATGTACTTCAAGAGAAATATACAAGTAAGTACATGGAAATTCTCTAGAAGGAGAAACAAAAAACTTCAAAATAGTTAAAGTAGTAATCAGGGCTGCTATTTTTTAAATTTCTTGAAAATGTTGAAAGTAACAAACATACTATTTTTATGGTTTTTTTTTTTGAGAGAGAGAGAGAAAGAGAGAATTTTTAATATTTATTTTTTAGTTCTCGGCGGACACAACATCTTTGTTGGTATGTGGTGCTGAGGATCGAACCCGGGCCGCACACATGCCAGGCGAGCGCGCTACTGCTTGAGCCACATCCCCAGCCCATGGTTTTTAAAAATAAATTTCTTAGGTTTGCTGATCCAGGTTCCATACCTGTGTTCGAATACTTGCTTTGCTGACATTCCAAAAAAAAAAAACAAAAAAAAACAACCCACCATGAATGGTCTTTTAGGATGGAACCAGTCTTCAAAGATTTTTAAAATGTTTACAATGTTATTTAATTACTTAAACCTCAGCTTCTCCATCTGTAAAAATGGGTTAAAAGTATTAAGTTCATACAACCATCAGGAGGATAAAAGGAAATCACTGTAAGAGGACAAATGTTACCAGCTATGATTATTATCAGATCTGAAAGTTAATTCAATGTTCATCAATATTAGTTTCTTCTATCCAAAACTCATTCAATCTGATCAGCATACTAGAGCACATTTGTTAATTTACAGTTAAAAAAAAAATAAAAAGTACACAGGTGGGCTGATGATTAAAAAAATTAGAGCAAAGTTTGGGTTTCTGTTGTTATCTGACTTGAGTAGCCTTCTTCATTGAATGGATACCTGGGCAAGGAACCAGAATATTCATGATGGCTCATTTAAGCTTCCAATGTGTTTTTTAAATTTCATTTTAACATGCAGTGATTGCTTATTTTCTTAAAAAGTATGGCATTGATAGTTCATGCACATAATTTGCAAACTAATTATAAATAATGTCAATCAAGGGGACTGGGGCTGTAGCTCAGTGGTAGAGCGCCTGCCTTTCAAGTGTCCATCTACAACTAAAAAAATTTAAAAAGTTAAGAAAATAATGTCAATCAAATAGGAAACACAAATAAGAAATCTCCATGAATACAAATTTAAAAAAAAAAACATGCTGAATGGCCTTTTAGAATGGAACTTATCTTCAAAGAATTTCAAAAAATTCAGGCTTTATGCTTTGAGCACAGTACTCTCAGAAAGTACCACTTTAACAACATTCATTTTAATTTTCCCAACAAACCAAGAACACATCTGAAACTTCTCCAAAACAACTGAGAGGACATTATTATTAAAATAGATTAAATCAATATGTTGTAGAATTGGATTCAGTCCATCATATTACAATTTTAATAGAACTTCCTGGTACCAGTGAACAATTTGACCATCAATGTGATGGGTTAAAGTTTTGATTACCTCAATTACAATTATAAATCAAAAGCAAAAGGTCACGAACACTTTTTAATCCTTTTCAATATGAAAATAAAATAGGCTCCACCTAATACTAACTGATCTACTATAAATTTGTCAGGATTTAAATCTTTAGAGAAGCAACAAATTCTAATCACAAAAGTAGTTACATTTGAATACATTAGAATTACCTTAGCTTTCATGAGAGTTACCAGAACATCCCATCAAGAAAAGAAAGAAAAAGAAAAGAAAAGAAACTAGCAACTCAATGAGTCTCTAAGAACTGCCTGCCTACTTCATAGATCATTGCACTGTGCTGAACTGGCATTTGGAGACTACACTGAGATAGCAGCATGAAAGCAAAGGGAGGAGATGAGGAAAAGAGTTTATTTTTAAAAAATAGAAATCACTATTCTTAACACACCTATAGCTATCAGAAATACCTCTTTAAAATACAGACATTCTTATTTTTCAACATTCAAAATATAGCAAGCAAATAATCTATCACAAGCGGATCTCCCTAGCCCTTCTTACCCACACACAGTGTTTTGCCAAGAGCACAACCCCAAGTAAAAAAAAAAAAAAAAAAAACCAATGCAATTTCCTTGTTTACTTAAAGAATTGCAGAAAACATGTTGACTGCTTCTAAGGCTTCTGAAACCAATCAATATTCAAAGGACTTTTCACGATCATGTCTGAAATATGACAGTAGTAATGACTCCTTCAACTAGTAAAAATCTAGTTTCAAATTTACAAAAAGGGTTAAATTTTACACTGCAATTCATCAGTATGTCTTGTTTGCAACCAGAAAAGGGGAGGGGGTAGGCAGCAAAACACACAAGATGGAAAACATCACTACCTCCTTTGCTGGTTATGAATAACTGTAAATGATCCAAGAGGTAAGGGGAAAGAGTTCATGAATAGAAAGAAGGGGGGTTAACAATGTGAGCTGGCCCCTTCCAGATTTACATTGATGTCGGAAAGGAAAAGGAATTTATTTACACTGCAGTGCCTGGCAGCAAACATGGCTGCCCCTGCCCCCTTTAAATCTGAATAGTCCTCACTCCCTCACCAAAATCATCATATTATGGCCATGTCTCTCCCTGTCTCCTTACCATAACACAGACACATCTCTCTTCCCTCAAAACAGTAACACCCACACCTCCCCCATTTCACAACAATCACAACCCCATAACCACCAGCTTCTCTATTCTATAGCCTTGAAATAGGCACAGAATACACACAAATATAGGAACAAAAGGCTTTCCTTTCTAACACTTTAACAACCCCCTTCCCTTTTCCTCCCACTATGTGACGCTTGGTGGATCGTTCTCATCCCTTCCAACATTCAGTTAATTTCCTTCTCTAATCCAATCCTATGTCTTCCAGTTTCCTGAGTCTATTTCCTATCCTCCTATTGCATTCTGTCTCAATCATTTCTCATCCCTTTTTCTAAACCATCTCTTTCTCCACTTCATTTCCTTATTTCTCCCTTGATTCCCATAAGATGCCCCATTTCCCCATCAAATTCCATCCCTTTCCCCCAGCCTCTTCTAGTTCCCACACTACACCCCCAGACCTCCCTATTTCGTAGTCCACTCAGGTCTCTAATCTTCTCCAAATCTAACTCTTCTTTCTCTGCCCCTCCCCGGTTCCTATCTTTATCCCCGCCCCCATCCTACCTTTACTCCCAATTCTCAGCTCAGCGCCACTACATCCTTAATCCCAATCCTACTTCCCCTGCCCCACCCCCCAATTCCCTCCACACCCCCCATCCTGCCATCTGCTCTTCCTTCTAGTCTACCCTTGAACCCTTTCAGGCCACCCGCTTCTCCTCCCATTCCTGAGTTTCTATCCCTACTGGTGCCCCATCCTTAGATAGCCCCCACCCCATCTTTCCCTCCTCGGCACTTCCGTGCAACACACACACACACACACACACACACACACACACACTTACTTTACCTTCAGTTTGTTCCATTCTAACACACACACACACACACACACACACACACACACACACACACACACACACTTTACCTTCAGTTTGTTCCATTCTAACCCCCCGGCCGTGTCAGTACGATCACAGGAGAGACACGGAGGCCCGGAATGGGGCTGGGGTGCCGACAGCTGCCGGGGCCGCGGGGGGAGGAGACGGAACCAAGCTAGGCCGCATGAAATCCCCGGACTAGATTTCCTCCGCGCCGGACGCCTCTGCCATGGCGGCCGGCACCGAGGACTGCCACGGCCGGACCGGGCCGGGCACGCTGAGGGGAGGAGGAAGGCTGCGGGAGGTGGGTGGGAAGGGGAAGTGGCGGGACAGGGATCGTCGAGCAGCCACTGGTGCCAGAGAGGAGCTGTGGCGGGCGGTCCAACCGGGGCAGCAGGGTCCTCGAGTTCCACTCAGAATTCTCACGCCTGTCCGCAGCGACCTGTGCACAGCCCCCTCGGCCTCCGCCTCCGTGCTGGCCACTGCCGCCCGCTCCCGCCGCCCGCTCCCGCCGCCGTCGCCGCCGCCGCGCACAAAGCCCCCCCACCCCGACTCTCGGGGCGCCGCCGCCGCCAAATCCTCAGCCCCTCATTGGCCGCGCGCCGCGGCGCCTGCCGGGAAATGCAGTCCCAGGTTTGGGGTACAGGGGGCGAAAGGAGGAAGAGGCTCGTCAGCCCCGGGAGGAGAGAGGCGGGAGCTAGAACCAGCAGTGCGAACGGCGCGAGAGTGTCTAGACCAGACAGGAGACCGCGGGCGATAAGGCAAAGGGTCAGGAAAGAATGATGCGAAGGGGCTGGAATGCAAATGAAACTAGAAGACAGGGGGGCGGGTTAGGGTTGGTCCTGAGGCAAAACTGTGGTTGTGCGTGTTCTTTGGTACTTATCAGACAACACACTTATTAAACACCTTGTGGTACTCCACGGACTGGCACAAACGAGTATCTAGTTAAGAAGACCAGGAAAAAGCGTAACGACTCAGAGCTTTCTTGGCTGTCTCTGTCCGACAGCTGTCAGGGAAGCGCGCCCTAGTCCACGAGGGTCTGCAGCCGGGAGCACTGGTAGCAGTTTAGGACTTAAATCGGGGGATGGGGCAGTCTCTTTTTCGGTCCTGGGTGCGAGTGTCGCATGGTCTTCAGTCTACAAGCATCAGAAGGCCTGGGCGGCGTCCCGGTTTCGCTCAGGAAGCGCCCCGACCTCCCTAGAGCAGGCACCGGGCCCGCACGCCTTCTTCCTGCTTGCACTGGGGCCCGGAGGCTTGTGGGTAGACAGCAGGACGTCAGCGCCGACTACATCCCAGACTGCCAGGGCCAGAAAGCGCCCGGTGCCAGTCACGTGCCCGGGCCCTCGCCGCTCTGGCCAGACCTTTACACTCAGTGACGCTAAAGCGTTTGTCCTAGACCACTCACATAAGAATAAGAAGATGGACAGGGCGGTAATGCTCCGTAAACCTCTTGCCCTTCCCATTCTAGGAAAATATGTAAAACAATGGAAGGTTTTAGGTGTGTGACAAAGTAAACGAGTCTTACAGGAGCGCGCAGATGTAGTTATTTCCTGGAGCCTGGGTAATGACTTAGAACGTTGCAGCACGGAAACATGAACGTACAAAGGAAACACAGGCAGCAATCAGATGAGGAAATTAATATGTAGTCCGCGGTCTGCTCTGAGAACTATAAAGTTATATCATTACTAGGCGTCATACTTTTGATAGGCATTGTAGTGCTCTATTTGGTACCATTACAAGAAATTCTTTATCATCTTTAAATTAGAAGATTCCTACACGTCAGTTACTATTATTTTGGTAATGGAAATTGAACACAGGGTGCCTTACCACTGAGCTGCTTCTTATTTTTTTGTTTTGGGACAGGTTCTCCCTAAATTGCTGAGGGACTCCCTAAATTTCTCAGACTGTCTTCAAACCTGCAATCCTCCTGCTTCAGCTTCCTAAGTTGCTGGAGTTACAGGAGTGGCTTTCCAGCACAGATCAATTATTTTAATGGGCATTAATTATCTATTAGTTTGTTAATCCTGTAAGGCTGATATTGTGCATTAAGAGTTCCCATTCCTATTCATTTCTGTTAATTTTATTTATTTTGAGATGGATTCTCACTATGTTGCCCAGCCTGGCCTGCTCCTGGGCTCAAGCAAAGCTCCTGCGTTGGCCTCCCAAGCTGGACTAAAGGGAACACAACCCAGAACTTTAAACTATTTTTAAACCTACACTTTGTGTAATATCAAAGTTAAATGAATCCATAAAACACATTTTTATTATAAATATGTCTCTTAAAAACAGATAGCTTAAGGGAGCCACCTGAGTCACTTGATTCTATCTCCTAGTAAGGGGCTAAATTTGTCTTTTTTTTTCCCCCTATGTTCCTCTCTGCCTCTATCCTCCTTTTTCAATCTGCCTGTAAACTCCATGCTTTGTAGATAAACTATCATCTTGACCTGGTACCTGGATTTTCCCCTTGAGAAGAATTTTGTAAATTGTCCCCAGGGATTCTATTTTAGCCAGTTTCTAATAGCTATGATGACAATAAAAGTTTAAATTTGATATTATATGAAGTAGATGCATGTGGTCTTCTCTGCAAAACATTAAGAGTGCAGTTAATATTTAGGGAAATGAGCACTAAAAGTAACAATTCACATCATCTAACATCTTCTGAGGTTTAGTATATGCTTACTCTTCTCCATATGTAAAGGAGCAGTTAATCAAGACAGAAATCTAAAACGGTTCTCTGAGCCATAGTTATAGGGAAAAAGTTTTTTAGTTTCTCTTTTGATGATTTTATGCAAAAACTCCTTAAATATCAAATCTTGTATCCTGAAAGTCAAAGAAATTGCCAAACTTGATAATAGGAAAAAATAGACATTACTTTGAACAAATGGATTTCAGTAAGAAGGGTTTTTAACCCTTCACTCTTTTAGAATAGAGTTGCTGACATATGGCCGTGGTAGAAAACCTAGCTCATCTTTCAAATACTAGGCATGGAATTGTTCATCTGGTTTATGAATACTTAATGATTTTCACTGTGCCTGATTATAAATGAATACAATACATGAATAGGAATATTTCCTAGTATAAAATGTCTCCCAGTGAACCAGGGGCAAATATTTTTGGATCCTTTATAATGTTTTCCAGAAAAGTATGGGTTTATGGTAAAACAGTGGTTAATTTGTGAAAATCAATATGAAAGTTATACCTATATATTTTAAAATTCAAAATTTACCCTCGTGAATTTTCAGGGACGGAAAGGTAAAGGAGGGAAGCCTTGTAGATTTTAATTCTAGTAAACATAGAACGTGAAGTGAAACCTTCATGTGGAAAGTTAGGCATCAGATAGGCACAAGGGGACCTCTAGTGGCCAAACTGATAAGTTTTGCCTATTTAACAGTTGAATCGTTTGGTTATTAGCTGAAAAATGCTTTGTGGATTAAAAGAGGTTTGCACTTCTTACTGAAATTTAATACCCGCCATCTTTCATTCTTACAAATGTGCTGCCCAGATGAGTAAAGTATGTAGCCGGTTTACATGTGAAGAGAAGGCGTTCTTTTCGAGAAAGCGATTCCATGCTGTCTGGTGTTAGGGTAAAGCCACTAAAATTTTTCTCTTCCTTTAAAAGTCAGCCAGATCAAATGGATACGAAGATATAACTGGGGAACAAGAATATTTCTAGATCGTTCTCTTTTCCAAGATGGCTCAGTTTCACATTCTAGGAACCGAAGTGCCCCCTGAACCTGCACGCAGCGCATACGTAATTTCACAGCCCATATAATGTACATTTTAAATATAGAGATTTCTACACAAACTACTGATTATAAGCAACGCCTGTTAAAGAGAACATTTATAAAGCAAAGATTTTTTAGTGGAATCCAGTTTTCCACGTGCAGCTTTCACAGCATTCCAACCTTGGGCCTGGGAGGAAAAAAAAAAAAAAGCCCTTCTGCCACCCACTACCTCCTCCCGGCTCAAGTCCCCGTAGGCAGTTTTGGAGTTAGAGGGGGGCGAGGGCCAGAGGGAGAATACATCAAAATGATGTCATTCGTGACTCCGAGATGGTTACCATGGCGACTATCAGACATATTACGCTAGGCTAAGAGTCTCTTTAATCCAACCTTCACTCGGGGGTTTCCCAGGGGGGTAGCCACAGATTACAGGGTGTAGACAGTCAGAAAAACGACAGTGTTCGATCCTCCAAGACCGACGCTCTTTAAACTAAAACCAGCAGAGAAGTCATTTCGCTGGTGAGGAGACCTTGCCGCCTCCTGGGTGGCCACGATGAAGGACGCCCGCCCTCCACAGAATTTGAGAGTTCATTGGTTGATGGTGTCGTCACTCAGAGTGACGTCACGGGGCGAGGGGCAAGAGGTGGAGTCATAGAGACTTGGCCTCGGGCCCTTCTAGCTCGAAGGGCCAAGGGAGGAATTGGGAAGGAACTGGGAGGACCTGGGCGGCCGTTCCCGGGAGCCCGGCCGAGGAGGTAGGGGTGGGCGGACCAAGTCCTCAGGCTGTTACTTGGACCGTGCCTGCGTGTTCCCCTCCGGAGCCCGCTCCCTGTGCATCCTGCCCCTCCCATCAGCGCCCCGTTTCCTACAGTTTCCAGTTCCCACCGCGCTCTCCTCAGCCAGTGATCTCGTCCTCTTCCCTGGCCTTCCAAACTTTGGAGCTCAACCTCCATTTCCCACTCCTTCCGCGCTTCACTTCCGAGTCTCTCTTCTGTGTCCAGAGCCCTCTTCTCCTCGTCTTCATTTTCAACCACACGGATCACTAGGAGTTATCGTTCCTGTATCCGCCCCACCTCCGCACACACACAGTCAAAAATCCCCAGACCCCACAACAGTCCACCCACGTACTACGCGCGCGAAAATCGCTGACCGAGGAAGCCGAGGGCGCGTTTGCACCTGGGTAGTGATGTGCCAGCGGCAGAGGTAACCCCAAGAACCCCGGGCGTGGGGGCTGTGCGAAAAGCCTGGCGTGCCGGCCGGCCTGTCTGCGCCCGGGTCCGCCAGCCTGGGAAGTGGTTGTCCACAGCCCAGCGCAGGAGTGCCGGGCGGGAGACGGGATTTACCGCCCCAGCAGGTCTTGTCTCGCTCCAGCAAAGCACGTTGGGCTGGGTCCAGAGACGCTGAGCCCTGTTCAAAATCCTAGCTCTGTGGTTAAGATTTCCATCCAGGAAAGACCCTGATGCTCCTTTAAACCCAGTTGCAGGAAAGCGAAGTAGATAGTGTGAGATATTAAGGGTTCTTACAGCTCCTTGCTGCCCCTAGCTGAAAAGCGCCGCTGGATGGAGGAAAGCTCAGTTTGGGCTCTGGAAAATCGCTAGCGCCGTTTTACCTGCATTTGAATATAGGCACCATGCATGTCTTTACTGCTACATAAAAGAGATTAGTGAATACTTTCAAGCTATAGGGTTTGGGGTAGCTTGGCCAAATATGGAAAAAGCTTACATAAAACAAATCCATGGGGGGGAGGAAAAAGGTGGGGAGAAGAAAACAAATCCAGGGTATCTGCTTTCTACTTGTATTCTAGTCTACAAATAGGTGTGTTTGTCTCATCTTCTTAAATACCTGCCCACCATCCAAGGAAGATTACTAGACATATTGACCAGAAATAAAAATGTGTCTGACATGTATCTTCTTCATTAAGCATTATCTTAGAAATCATTTCTGTGTTTTGGGATCTGAAAGTTCCATACTCAAATCCAGAGCTAAGAAAATAATTGTTAGGAATGAACTTGAAGGAGGTTTTGTACTTTGAATATGCAAATTTTCTGCCCTTGCAATAGCTAGTAACTCATTGTTTAATTGATGTCTTTTTAAAATACCAAATTGTTTACTTCTTTTGTCTAGGTCTCTTTGTTAAAATTGTTCAGAGAAAAATAAATATGGCATTCAACAGTTGTAATTCAGTCTTAGCTATTGTCCGTACAAGGTAAGCATTAGAATTTTCCCAACCCCCAAAAGTATATGAACCTCATTCTTCTGGATGGAAAGGATATGTGTAAAAGGATTGGTTTAGTGCACAATTAAAATCTTATTGGTTTTTGATTATGCTGGTTCTTAGGAAGCTGACATTTTAATGTAAACTTACTAAAATCTTCTATATGCTTTAGAACTTGGGCTGAGTAGTTTTGTTGAGGTCTGGTACAAGTAAGGTAGAAGATGTAGTCAGATGCAGTGATACACTGGCCTGTAATCCCAGCAACTAGGGCCTGAAGCAGGAAGATTGCAAGTTTGAGGCCAGTTTCAGCAATTTAGGTAAACCCTGTCTCAAAATAAATATTAAAAAGGGCTGGATATATTGCTCATTGGTAGAGTGGCTCAATACCACATATATACACACACACAATTATAGAGTGACACTTCTATAATTGATGAGGCCTTTTGATGTAAAAAGGAGTAAAATGACTAATGAACAAGTCCCTTCTATGGCAAATTCCTGTTTCATTAGGGTGTGTTATCACATTGTAAATTTTCCCTTTTGGTTATCCAAAGAATATTTTTATTTTGGGATACTTCACAAATAGTCTGGAGGGCTGGGGGTGTAGTCATGACTGGCATGCATGAGACTGTGGGTTCCATTCCCAGCACTGGGGTAAAAAAGAAATAAGCTTTATGTCCTGAGCCGGTAATCTCAGCTACTTAGGAGCCTGAGGCAGGAGAATCTCAAGTGCAGGGCCAGGCTGGGCAGATGATATAGGCAACATAGAAAGAGACTGCCTTTAAAAAGAAAATTAAAAAAGAATGAAAGAATAGAAAAATGATCTATCTTATCGTCTTATTTAACTAAAGGCTATAAGCTGTTGTGATAGAATATAGAGTTCCTTGACTCCAATTCTAGTTTTAATTTCTAATGTTCTTGAGAAATTTTAGATGAAAGGACATTTCTGTTGTAAGTGCCTCTCATTTAAGGGAGTCCATAAACATTACATAGACAAAGTAGTATTATTTGATTGGTTAACCCCCACAGGGACCATGGAAAGTTTCATTAAAACATTCCTATTGTCAGTAGAGTGGTTAAAGATACAATATGGTAGTCCATAGAGACAATACTATTGAACATAATCCTGGACATATAAATGTGTGCTAGTAGATTTTAAAGTTAATGGTTGTAGGACTTCTAAGTTCTAAGCAATTTATTCTTAGAAATTAACTTATTAATATTTCTCATAGAGAACATTCAACCATAGAACATACTATTTATCAGTTGAGGCAAAAAATTATATTTGGGGTTGATGGTATAGCTCAGTGGTCTAGTATGTGTTTAGTATATGTTGAGGTCCTAGGTTATATCCCTACCATCACCACCAAACAAAAAATAATTCATTCACTAATAAATAGGAGCTGTCTGAGCTTTAAAAAGTTTAGTTTTAACTAGATAAAATATCTATTTCTTTAAGTTTGTAATAGTATGTGCTCAACTCAGAAATGTTACTCTTTATTCCAGATTCCCTAGCCATTTTGTCCATCCTATCTGCTCTTATTCCCCATCACTTGCATTTCTTCACTTGCCAGATTCTCATTTAAATAAGACATATATGAAGAACTATAGAAGCAAGAAGTACTGTTATCCCAGTCAGTCAGGCAATAAAATACTTCATTTACGAACTAGGCCAATACAAAAGTTACACACATCAGCTTGCTGGCTACAACAGAACCCTGGTAAACCTCAGCTGGAGCAAACCCCAGAAAAGGCAAAGGTGATAAGCCCTCAGACCACAGAAGAAATTGGGATAAATATTAAAGAAGGAAAGCGATCTCTCAGACAAAAAATTATGGATGAACTTAAATATTATTACAACGGATTCTACTTACTTTGGATTGACACCAAAATTGCTGCCAAAATGGCTTGGAGGCTGCTTCATGGACAGGTGCTGACCAGACGAGAGAGACGACGGGTAGGCAAAAATCGTATTCCAGCAAGAAGATGTGAAATTAAAATGAACTATTTGGGAACCAAGTTTTAAACTCAAACTTCATCTTTTTTTTGGAACTGGGGATTGAACCCAGGGCCTCATGCTTTCCAGGCAAGCAGTCTACCACCGAGCCATATCCCCAGCCCATAAACTTCATCTTAAATATCCCAAAGTAGCTTGCCTTGCATGTTCAAGGCTCTGGGTTTGATCCCCAACACCTTCCATCTCAAATCCTAAAGTAGGAATAGTTAACTACTGGTGAAAATGAGTTTCTTCTCACAGTACTGGGGATCCATCCCAGGACCTTGTACTAAGTAAATGCTCTACCCTGAGGTTCATCCCCAATTCCCAAAAGAACCAGTTTTTACTGAGTTTCTTATTTGTCTACAGCTGACTTGCTGTACAGCTTTAAGCAGTATTCTTTATTGTTTTTTATATCTGTCTATAGAATAGTTATGTTTTTAAATTTCTCCAAGGATTGAAAGATTTCAGGTTTAATGTGCATTAGAAATGCAAAGTACTGTTAGCTGGGAGTGGTTGCATATACCTGTAATCCCAGGGACTCCAGAGGCTAAAGAAGGAGGATCACAAATTTGAGGCAGCCTCCAACAATTTAGCAAGACCCTTTGTCAAAAAATAAAAAGGACAGAGGATATAGCTCGTGGATAGAGTACCCCTGGGTTTTTAATCCCCAGTACCACCAAAAAATGGTGAAGAGAAAAACCCCACCTTTCTATTTTATGAACAGGTGCAGAAAACCTATCTTGACTCTTAACAGTTTAAGAACCAAGGCAGGCTTTTTTTTCTTGGCATATCATAAAATAATGAAATATTGCTTCTGCATTTAATTCTTTAGCTATTGAGAACTTGTGCCGATTTCTTCCGCTTGGTTCCATTTATGGTATTCATAATTGTACCTTTCATGGAATTCTTGATACCAGTGTTTCTGAAACTCTTCCCAGAGATGTTGCCATCAACTTTTGAAAGTGAATCCAAAAAGGTATGTAGAAATTTTGAACTTTTAAAAAACTAGACTTTACTTTTTGGAACAGTTTTTAAGTTTACAGGAAAATTGGGCAGAAAGTAGAGAATGTCCATATACTTCTATCCCCCATATTACCCTAGTGTGGTGCATTTGTTACAACTAAAGAAACCATATTGATACATTCATTAATTAAATCTCAGACTTGACATTTGGGTTTACTTTTTGTGGTGTACCATTTTTTGGAGTTTGTAAATGCATAATGTCATCTATCTATCTTCATATCATCACACAGAATAGTTTTACTGCTCTAAATATCCCTTGTGCTCCATCTATTTGTTCCTTGTTTGCTCCTCCCCCCAATCCATGGCAACCACTGATCCTTTTACTATCCTTATAGTTTTACTTTTTCCAGAATGTCATATACTTGGAATCATGCAGTCTATAGCCTTTTTTAGGCTGGCTTCTGAAAAATAGTTATAACCCATAGGTAAATATATTAAAAATTTAAGAATATTGCCTAAAATTATACAATAAATCAGTTGCAAACAAATAAGAAACTCAGGAAGAGCCAGTGGTGGCTGAAGCCTGTAATCCCAGCAACTCAGCAGGCTGAGGCAGGAGGACCACAAGTTGGAGGCCAGCCTTGGCAACTTATTGAAACCCTATCTCAAAATTTAAAAATGAAGGCTGGAGGTATAGCTCAGTGGTAGAGTGCCCCTGGGTTCCAGTCCCTGTACTAAAAAGGAAAAGAAAAACTCAGTAAGAAAGCCTGGTTCTCTTGGGAATTGGAGATGTAGCTCAGTGGTTGAGATGTAGCATGTTCAGTGTCCTGGGTTGGATCCCTAGCGCTGTGAGGTGGGATTGGGGAAGGAGACTGCTTCTCACTAGTAGGTAGTGTTTCTACTTTAGGATTGGCTGGGAGTGTGTGGTGGTACTGGGGATCAAACCCAGAACTTTGACCATGATAAGCAAAGGGATATTTACGATGAAGCTTAAGTTGAGTTCTGGCAATATGCATTTAAAATTCTTCCAGGTCTTATCCAGTGTATGGATATACCACAGTTTATCCATTTACCTGTTGAAAATTGGCTGATTCTGATTTGGGGCTATTATGAGTACAATTGCTATAATTGTGTTCAGGCTTTCATGTGGATGGAAGTTTTCAGTTCATATGGATAAATACTTAGGAGAGTATTTACCTAGCTGGATCAAATGGTAATACTGTTTAGTTTTACATGAAAGTACTTAACTGTCTTCCAAAGTAGCTGTACCATTTTGCATTGCTACCAGGAATGAATGAGAGTTCTCTTATTGTACATCTTTCCCCACATTTGATGTTGTCCATGCTTTAGCTATTAGTCATTCTAGTAGTTTGTACTGGTATTTCATTGTTGCTTTAATTTACAGTTCTCTCCTGATATATGAGGTTGAGCATATTTTCATGTAACTATTTGCTATCTGTGTATCTTCTTTGAGGAGGTGTTATTCAGATCTTTTGTCTACTTTTTTAATTGGGTGGTTTGTTTCTTATTGTGGTTTTGAGTCTTTGTATATTTTGGAAAAAAGTCCTTTATTAGACAAACATTTTGCAAATATTTTCTCCTAGTCTCCTGTCTTTTCATTCCTGACCAGTGTCTGCCACAAAGCAAACACTCTTTTAAATATTTTTTAGTTGTAGATAGACACAATACCTTTATTTTATTTATTTATTTTTAATGTGGTGCCAGGGATCAAACCCAGTGCCTCATGCATGCTAGACAAGCACTCTACCACTGAGCTACAACCCTGGCCTCCAAACACTCTTAATGAAGCCCATCTAATCAATTTTTCTTTCATGGATCATTCTTTTGCTATTGCAGCTAAAAACTCATTACCAAACCCAAGGTCACATAGATTTTTCACCTGTTTTTTTTTTTCTAGGAGTTTCATAACTTTGCATTTTACATTTAGGTGTATGATCCATTCAGAGTTAATTTTTATGAAAGGTGTGATGTCAGTGTCTAGATTTTTTTTTTTGCATGTGGATATCCAGTTTTTCTAGTTCCATTTATTTTAAAAGATTATCCCTTCCTACTGAATTTTAATTAGAAAAAATAAAAAGATAACAAAAGCCCACTGTGGCGACTAATTGAATAGTAGGTAGAATTTATTCAGCCACACAGACCCTTTAGTGCTGAGTAGTCCTTGAGAAGAAGGTGTCTGATGTTGCTGTCAAGGGAATGGATGAGGGCTGGGTGATATAGCACAGTTGGTAGAGTGCTTGCCTTGCATGCACAAGGCCCTGGGTTCAATCCAGGTTCAATCAAAAAAAAAAAAAAATCTAGGGGATGGATGAGAAAACAGACACAATTCCTTCACTTATTCCTTTCTCTGTGACTACTAGACAGTGGTATGAAGGTATGAACAAAACTACTAGAGGACAAAGTGGGCAACTTTTAAATCAGTAATACTGGGAAATATTTCACAGAAGAGGTAACTTTAGAACTGAGACTTAAAAAAAAGAGTGAAATTTTACCACAGTTTGAAAAGGATATTCTGGATAGAAAGAATAGCACAATCCAAGCAGGATCTAGAGGATGAGGCAGGAGGATCATAAGTAACAGGCCAGCCTTAGCAATTTAGTGAGACCCTGCCTTAAATAAATAAATAAATAAATAATAGAAAGGCTGAGGATGTAGGTCAGTGGAGCACCCCTGGGCTTCATCCCCAATACTGGAAGAGAGAGAGGGGGGGGGAAGGGAGGGAGGGAGGGAGAGGGAGAGGGAGGGAGAAAACCATCATTTAGAATTAATGCCACAACATTCCAAGGAAAGTATTAGTGGATATAGGAAGATGGGGGGAATAGGGGAAATGATTTATCTAAATATTACCTCTCCTTTGAACACTATACCTTCCCCAAACATACACATAGACACACACACACACACACACTTGTGGTGTTCCAGAGAGGGAGCTGGAGGAGCTTTCTGTGCTCCTCATGCATTTCTCTAGTCTGGGCACTGGTACAACCCTGTAATCTCAGTGCTCTCGAGGTTGAGGCAGGAGTATTGCAGTTTCAGGACTAGCCTCAGCAATTTGGAGAGACCCTGTCCCAAAGTTAAAAAAAAAAAAAAAAAGGCAGGGGGTCTGAAGATGTAGCTCAGTGGTAGAGCAAACTTGAGTTCAATCCCTAGTACTAGACACAAAAATAATAAGTAAATAAGAACCATACATTTCTCTTTCATAGTACTTATTCATTCTATTTTTCTGTTAATTTGTGGAAGTACTGGATCATCATTAGTCACTAATGTTTGTCCATCTCACTAGATTAGAAGTTCCAAGAGGACAGTAACTCATGTCTCTTTTATGCTAGTTTTAATCTAGAGCACCTAGTACATGGTACATGCTCAATAAATAAATGGTGTCGTGGTGCCTGCCTATAATCCGAGCAATTTGGGAAGCTAAGGCAGGAGGATAGAGAGTTCAAAGCCAACCTCAGCAATTTACAGAGGCCCTAAGCAACTCAGTAAGAGCCTCTCTCAAAATACAATATAAAAAAATACTGGAGATATTGCTCAGTGGTTAAGTACCCCTGAGTTCAATCCCTGGTACCAAATAAATAAATAAATAAATAAATAAATGGGTAGATGGAAGGATATGAGTGATTGACCAAACAGATTCTAACCACCATGTTATTGCTATTGTGTATTTTCATTTTGGCTGAGTCTTTTAAGATCTAAAAATCAATGATTCCTCTAATTGGATGATCATTAGAATATCAGAGGTGACTTAAAAAACATTTTTATATGTACATATATAAAAACATAATACATATTTACATATTATATATAAACCGTATATACATATGTATGTTTAGTATATGTATGTATTTATGTGTATGTTTTTAAGTTGCTCAGGAAATTCTAATTATATAATCTACATATGTAATCATCTATGTATGTAATATAGATATAGCTAGATATATTTTTTTTCTATTTCTCTCCACCCACAAACACACTAACCATAGTTAGACTGATAATGCTACCACATAGATTTTTTATGAAAAATAGGAATTAAGAAATACTGGTAACCTACTGTCTTTTGAGATTGTACATTTTATTCCTCTTTGTGTAGTGCTTTTCTTCATATGTACTATAACACTTAATTCTCTGTATTATAATTAACTATATCTATTTTCTATTTAGACTCTAGCTACTTCAGTGTAGAATTGATTTCCTTGTCTTTGTAGAGCAAAATCTGGGTCTATTCAGATCAGGAGTTGGCTCAAGTAGCAACCTAGTTGGTTAAGAAATAGTATCTCTTTCTAAATAATGATAAAGCCTTCCACTGAGGGGACATTTGGGATCTTTTAAATGCTAATGAACATTTCATTAATGAGAAATAAATGTAAACCGGGTGCAGTGGCACACACATGTAATCCCAGCGGCTTGGGAGGCTGAGGCAGAAGGATGGCGAGGTGTTAAGCAACTCAGTGAGACCCGTCTCTAAAAATAAAATACAAAATAGGGTTGAGGATGTGGCTTAGTGGTCGACTGTCCCTGAGTTCAATTCCCGGTACAGAAGGAAGGAAGGAAGGAAGGCAAGATTAAGGAAACAAGTTTCAAATACAAGCTATTTTATATTTGCCCTGGTTCTCACAAATCCCAATTAGACCTGCAAATAATATTATTACACTACATGTTATAGGGATATGCAATAACAAAGTGATAGTTATTTCTTCCATCTTTGCCAAGTTGTAGTCATGAAAGATTAACTTTTTCCTCTTCTACTATTAAGGAAGAAAAACAGAAAAAGAAAATGGCTGCAAAACTGGAAGTAGCAAAATTCCTTCAAGAAACAATTACAGAAATGGCAAGGAGGAACAGAGCCAATATGGGAGATGCCTCTACACAGCTATCATCCTATGTAAAACAGGTGTTAGACTTTTATATCATACCAAACAACTTCTGAGCTGGAGTTATATGAAAAATGCATGTCATCATGGATCTTCCAAATTGTTCAAATCTTTGAAATTGCTAATATGTATGTTATAAAATACACTAATTGTAATCATATAACATAAACAGAGTAGTTTGCAGGAAAGCTTAAGTAATCAATGTGTTGATAGTAACTTCTTGGAAAGAACAGCACAATTCTCTTTATTTTTCAAGTGATTCCAGTTCCAGGCAGAAAACAAAGTTCACGGGCTGGGGCTGTAGCTCAGTGGCAGAGTGTTTGCCTAGCATGTGTGAGGTACTGGATTTCATCCTTAGCACCACATAAAAATAAACAAATAAAATAAAGGCATTCTGTCCATCTACAACTACAAAAATAAAATTTAAAAAAAAGAAAGAAAATAATGTTCATAAATGCTTTGTTATCTATTTCAAAAGTCTACTGGGCTGGGCGTGGTAGCACACGCCTGTAATCCCAGGAGCTCAGGAGGCTGGGGCAGGAGGATTGAGAATTCAAAGCCAGCCTCAGCAATTTAGTAGGCACTAAGCAACTCAGTGAGACCCTGTCTCTAAATAAAATACAAAATAGGGATGAGGATGTGGCTTAGTGGCTGAGTGCCCCTGAGTTCAGTCCTTATACCCACCCCCACAAAGGTCTATTGGGAAAGTTACATTTAGTAGGAAACACATTTTAATTAGCCTCTTTGTTTCATTGCCTAGGTCCAGACAGGCCACAAACCCAGCACAAAGGAGATAGTTCGATTTTCCAAATTCTTTGAGGATCAGCTACCCTTGGAGCACTTAGATCGACCTCAGCTGGTTGCCCTTTGTAAACTGCTAGAATTGCAGACCTTTGGAACCAACAATTTGCTCCGCTTTCAGCTCCTGATGACATTGAAGTCTATAAAAGCAGACGATAAAGTAAGAGCTTAACCATAGCTGAAGGGGATTTGAAAAGCATTGGGAGGCATCTTAGTATGCCTTTGTGATGAAGTGCAGTATTTTCTGTTGGGTCTGCTCATGGATTGATGCTGGCAAAATGAGTGGTTTAAACAATCATTTTAGAAATTGTTTGTTATACTGGGACCCATTTTCTTAAAAATGCCATCATAAGCAGTCAGTAATTTGGATGTCTTAGCTGAGATTAATCTAAAGCAGTTAGGACCTGCTGGGAAGGAAATAGCAGCTCAGTAGATTCCTGGCAAGGCTTTACCCTGCACACCTCTGCTCCCCTACTGAGGAGCTGGTGCCAAAGTAAATATTCTGCTGAGTGAGTTGGGCTGGTTAGAAGTGGGTGGTAAAGCATAATGCTGGAAGGGGAAGCACAGCCTAGACATCTTATAGAAAGCACCATTTAGAATATAACTACTAATTAGATGTCTTAAAAAAAATGGAAAGAGTGTTTCTTGAATCTAAATCAGCTGTTATAAAGTATTCTACCTGTGGGAGCAGGCTTCCCAGATCCAAGAAAGCAAAACATGATCCTATTGGCCTATTTTTTTTTTTTTTTTAACTAGGGATTGAACTCAGGGGCACACAATCACTGAGCCACATCTCCAGCCCTATTTTATACTTCTTATTTAGAGACAGGGTCTTACTGAGTTGCTTAGTCCTCACCCATTGCTGAGGCTGGCTTTGAACTCATGATCCTCCTGTCTCAATCTCCTGAACCATTGCGATTACAGGCATGTGCCAACACACCTGGTTTCCATTGGTCTCATTTTGATTTTACATGTGCTTTCAGAACTTTGGAATAAGCAATATTGGTACCAGAGGTACCATAGTTTGGGATTATATCAAGCAGAAACTGTTATTTATTGAGGCAGTTTTGTGGATCAGTTAGAGCCATTCCCACAGTGGTGTTAGGGGACAGCGGAGGAAAAATAATCCTGGGACATGCATCAGATGTTACCGTGAAAGCTTTTCAAGTACAACGTTTTTTCTAATGAACCCTAAAGATGCTATGAAAGGGGAAAGGAGATGTTACAACCAGACAATGCAAAATGCAAGAGGGGAAATACTTTGTTGATAAAATGTTGGGAAGGAGTTATAGAAATATCTCTATTATTACATGGTGTCACATGCCTATAAGTCCAGCAATTCAGGAGGTAGGAAGACTGCAAGTTAGTGACCTGCCTCAGCAACTTAGCAAGGTCCTAAACAACTTATCAACACTCTGTATCAAAAAAAAAAAGGGGGGGGATGGTGGTGATTGGGAATGTGGCTCACTAGTTAAGTGCCTATGGGTTCAATCCCCAGTAAGAAAAACAAAACAAAGAAAAAGTAAGAAAGAAAGTAAGGTCTCTGTTATTAATACCTGTTAGCAGGATTTCCTTCATCTAAACTACCACCTTTCTAAGTCACTTTGACTTTTTTTTTTTTAGGGTTCTGGTCTTTGCAGCAATCAATGTAGGGGACAAAGGATCAACTTATCAAATTCTGGATTTCTACTGATTTGCTGGAATGTAGGGGATTAGATAAAATTGGAACACAAAGACCTAACACTGTTCCTTAACATTTCTTGCAGATAATTGCCAAAGAAGGGGTGAAGACTTTGAGTGTGTCAGAACTACAATCTGCTTGTAGGGCCCGAGGGATGAGATCACTGGGTCTTACTGAGGAACAACTTCAACAACAGCTCACAGAGGCAAGCAGCAGCACCCTCAGACCCTCTTCTCTGGAGCAAATCTCCCCTATGATTTGCAGACCTCATCTTGTGATATTTACTTTGCAAGCTATTTTAGTCAGCTTTCCATGCTGTGACAAAATACAGGAGGGTTTTTTTTTTTTTCCCCCCAGTATTGGGGATTGAGCCCAGGGCCTTGTGCATGCAAGACAAGCACTCTACCAATTGAACTATATCTCCAGCCCAAGATAATTAATTTATCAGAAGAAAAGGTTTATTTTACCTCATGGATTTCAGTCCATGGTCACTTGGTCTTATTGCTTTGGGACTGTGACAAAACAGTTCATCATGGCACAAGTCTGTTCATCTCAAAGTGATAAGATGACATTTATTCCAAGTGAACCATTCATTCCATTCATCTTAAGGTGGTCAGGAAGAAAAAGGGAAGGGCTTTATCTCAATATCCCCTTTAAGGGCAGGCCCCCAATGACCTAACTTCCCGTCACTAGGCCTTACCTCCTAAAAGTTCTACCATCTCAAAGCCTTTAGCACATGGGCTTTTGGGGGACATTTAAGATTAAACCATAGCACAAGTGAACCATTTTACATATTTTGCCTCATATCGTTGAGTAGCAGGATACCGAAGAAGCTAGTTTTATTTTGTACTTTGATTGGGATGGGACATTATATTAGTTTTCTATAACTATACTACAAATTACAGTTATAGAAACTTAGTTCACAGTTTATAGGTTAGAGATGTAGGCTGTGTTCTTTTCTGAAGGCTATGGGAAGAGTCCATTGCCAAGATCATTCAGTTCAGTGACTGAAACCCTCTCCCTGTAGCTGTAGGGCTGAAGTCCTTGTTTCCTCAATGGCTGCCAACCTTGAACTGCTGTCAGCTCCAAGAGCTACCTGTATGCCATACCTCTTGGCCTCTATCTGCAAAGCTAGCAGTGGACTTCTTATACGACAGATCCCCCTCACACTTCAAATATCAAACTTCTCACTTTTAACCTCTAGTCCCAGATTTTAAGGGTTTATGTGATTAGGTGAGGCCTAACTGGAAAAGTTCTTTATCTCAAGGTCAGCTGACTTGGGGCCTTAATCTCAAATCCCTTCTCATAATACCTAGAAGAGTGTTTGAGTACCTTTGAGAAAGTGTGGGTATACCAGGGAACCTTGAGGCCACCTTAGAATTTTGTCTACTTCAGAGACTCTAAGGGTCTGGGCAGAAATTCTCATTCAAGTCGCTTTATGGATGTAAACCTGTCTAGATGTCTGGACCTTACCTAGTAGTGCCCAATTAATGCTCCAAACCAATTCAGCGTTTGCTTTGCTAATAGATGCTTAATGTTATCCTTCAGATAGTAATTTAGTAAAAATATCAATGCTTTAAAACAAAGGAATAACTCCTGTTAAAATTCTCATTTTTATAATTTAAAAAAGTACAATAGGTAGCTATTTCCTCTTACATGTAGACCAACTATGGTTGGAAGATGAACATATTATAGAAATACTTGAGATCATGAATTTCTTAAACATGGAGTATTAAATGTCATTGATTACTGTCAAATTGCCCTCTTGAAAGGGTATATAATTTTATAATCTCCAGCAAGGGAACAAAGATATTAATATAATCATTGATCATATTTAGCATTATATATTACTTAAAGAATTCCATTAAGGATAATCCTGTGTTGTCTAATTCATAAAAAAGAAAATTTAAAAATGGTAAACTTAACAATCTTAACCTTACTCATAAGATAAATTAAAACTAAGAGATGCCACATTCACTATTATATTGACAAAGATCAGAGGTTGTAATCATACTGTGTTGTTAAGAGCTTGGATGAAGGGGCATTCTTGCATTGCTGGTAAAAATCCCCATGTAGAGTAATTTGGCATCATCTTTCAAACTTTAAAAATGCATATACTCTTTGACTCATTACTTTTACTTCTAGGAATTTATCCCATATTCTTGGACATGTGCAAAATGAAATATAAGATTATCCAGTGCAGCAGTACCATTTATAATAGCAAACAATTGGGAACAACCTGAAGATCATTGATAAGACAATCAAATAAACTATGAAATTTCCATATAATGAGATTTTTTGCTAGTGTTTAGAGAGAGTCAGTACTACATCTACTGTCATGAATTAATTGCCAAAATATCTCAATGGAAAAAAAGCAAAGGACAAAATTGTGTGCATATTACCCTTTGTGTAAAAAAATTAAAAACATAAATCAGCCAGGCATGATGGTGCACACCTGTTATCTTGGCAACTTGAGAGGCTGAGATAGGATTGCAAGTTTGAGGCCAGCCTCAGCAATTTGGTGAGGCCCTAAGCAACTTCGGTAGACCCTGTCTCAAAATAAAAATAAATAAGTAAATAAATAAAAAGGGCTGGGAGGGCTGGGCACGTGGCTCAAGTTGTAGCACGCTCACCTAGCATGCGTGAGGCACTGGGTTCGATTCTCAGCACCACATAAAAAAGGGGGACTGGGGATTATGGTTAAGGCTGGCTCAGTGGTTAATCATTTCTGGGTTCTGAGTTCAATCCCTATTACAAAATATTATATATATATGTGTGTGTGTGTGTGTATACACACACACACACACACACACACACACACCTGGTACCAAAGGTTCCTTCTAGGGAAGAAGGTGCCTTGAGAATAGGGGTGGAAGACTTTTTTTCCATCAAGGAATTTTGTGTTTTACACCCTAAAAAAGAATCCCAGGATTTTCCCTCCTGTGTTTTTGACTTGCTTCTTCCTGGTCCATAATGCCAGTTTAGGTAGTAAGTGCATTGAAACCAAACTGTTGGGATGACATCAGATCATTATGCCGTTTTTCTGTCTTCGAGGTGCACATTAAACCTGGGCTGATCACAGGCTGTTTAACTAGCTGTGAGGTCCCCAACAATTTTCCCAGCTCTGATCATCAGTGATTTCAAACTCAACAATGTAACCATGCTTCATCATCGCAGAAGCCAGATGATGACTTTGGAGCACAGCCTAATAGGACCTGGCATTTGCTTCTTTTCAGCACACTGATACTCTTGAAAGCATCAGCCAGGACATTTATGTGCACCATGATGGCAGCATGGAAAGATGGTGGAAAAAACAGACTTGTTCTTTTGTTTTGGGTGGGGGGGTAGGGGGAGATATCTGGGATTGAACTCAGGGTTACTCAACCATGGAGCCACATCCCCAGCCCAATTTTGTATTTTATTTAGAGACAGGGTCTCACTGAGTTGCTGAGGCTGGCTTTTGAACTCATGATCCTCCTACCTTAGCCTCCCAAGCTGCTGGGATTACAGGCATGCTAGACATTTTTTTATTGAAATCGTTTTACTTTTTGAATTGTCTCTTGTGTACGTATAAATGGTCTAGAAACTTTTTTTTTTAAAGCTTGGCCAACTTAATATCTAAAATCTCACCCTCATTCTAATTTTTGGTTAATGGTTCATGCCACTTTTTGTTTTAGAGAAGATGCTTAATACTTTCATCATAATTGGATTGAGAACTTAATTGATCGATCTGTCTCTGGGTCTGAGTGATCCCACTACTGTGTGTGTGTGGGGGGGGGGCATGTGAGTACGGGGCAGGAGGTACTACCAGCTACTAGCACTGGGGGAGAAGTCTGTTGGCTGGTGATTTTATACTTGTTCAGCGTGAGTGTGGGGAGAGTTGCAACTCAGGGAAGCAGTAGATGACTGGGTCATTTCACCTTTAACATTGTTTCTGTCATGTTTTATTCTCTTTGTCCAGTGGCTGGACCTCCACCTGAAGGAGAATGTCCCTCCTTCCCTTCTGCTCCTATCACGCACCTTCTACTTGATAGATGTGAAACCAAAGCCAATTGAAATACCACAAAGTGGAGAAGTGAGTAATTGAGTTTAGGGAGAATCAACTGTATGTCCATTATAACCAAGGCTTCTCCACCACTGTTTTGTTTCCCCTTACTGTCACACCTGGGATTTCTTTTGGAATTTGGCTCAACTAGCTTTAACATTTTCTTTATAATTCTTAAAAAAAAAAAAAACAGTTCAGAGTAGGCTACGGGTTCAGCTCAGTGGTAAAGTCCTTGCCTAGCATGCATGAGATTCTGGGTTCAATCCCCAGCACTCTCAAACCCCCACCCTAAAAGGCCACTCAAGACTACCTTGTCATAGGGCTCCTATTGCCTTTAATCCAAAAGACATAAGAATTTTATGAATATTTTTTCCTCCTTATCTAGTTTTCATTAGCAGATTCTACCCCGCCCCCCGTATACACACTGTCTTCCCTTTTTCTACTGAATGGTTCCTATTTCATTTGTCTAAATTTCTATTGATTTTTAAGCAAAGAAGGACTAACACAGAAAGTAATTCATTTCCTTACTCATTTTATTTTTGCCTTCAACTCGGTAACTTTATTCCTCCTGTTATTTCACTGAAAAACCAACTCAGGATGGGCCAAAGCACTGGAGCACTTTGCTCTGAGCCCATCAGAAAGGGCTTTCCACTACTGTGTGGCTTCAAGTCTGACTCAGAACTGTCATAAGCAAGAAAGGAAATACAACTCAAAGTGAAGACCAGCCTTTTTTTTGGTACAGTGGATTGAACCCAAGGGCACTTAACCACTGAGTCACATTCTTGGCCTTTTTGTATTTTATTTAGAGACAGGGTCTCACTGGGTTGCCTAGGACCTTGCTAAGTTGCTGAGGCTAGCTTTGAACTCATGATCCTCCTGCCTCAGCCTCACAAGCTGCTGGGATTTACAGGCCTGTGTCGCTGTACCCAGCTAGGTCCAGTCATTTTAAATCTTAGATATGAGGTTGATCCCCTAGGACAAGACAAGGATAATTAGTTGTAGCATGAAATATCTACTTCAGGAAATGCCACCCTGCTTTCCCTTTATGTATTACCACAGAGTATCTGACTTGGGGCTTTGTCCAGGGCAGGTTCTAGGAAGGTTAGGGGCAATTTTGTATAGACCATGAAGGCAGGCTAGTTAGTGAGTTCAGGATCAAACTCCTGGAACCATTCAAGACAGACCAAAGGTTTTTTTGTTTTTTATCATCTCAGACCACTTTCGGGAGCAAAGGAATCTTCTTGGAGGACCACAATGTCTCAGGCTAAAGTTTGGATTCTCAAAATTATTCTACATGGGTATAAACTCTTTTTATCAAGATGTTACTTTCTGGAGTAAGAAAGGAATTATGGTAAAAGTGACAAGCTCCTTGGAATTTTATTGGTTGTTCTTTTCATTCATGTTTTTAAACTTCTATTCTTTTTATAAAATGAAAATAAGTAGCATACTAGGCTCCATAAATAACATATACTATCAGGGCTGGAGTTATGGCTCAGTGGTAGAGCGCTTGCCTAAAAAAAAAAGAAAGAAAAAAAAATATATATATGATTCTATGACTTTGAATTTAGGTAGCTCCCTTTCCTCCAAAGGACACAAAAGAAGTTATTTCCAAAAATTATAGTGATATTTGTTTTTTCAAACCTAATTAATATAATTGTTTTAATATTTATATTTTAGTCCCAGGTGGACACAACATCTTTATTTTTATGTGGTGTTGAGGATTGAACCCAGCACCCCGCACATTCCAGGCAAGTGCGCTACCGCTTGAGCCACATCCCCAGCCGATAATTAACATAATTTTTAATGATAGGTTAGCTACCTATTTTATCGTTGCTCTTTAACCTAACCTATTATCTATTGTTATTACCTCTTCTCATTTTGCTTGTCACCCAGGGCCTAGACCATGCTAAGCATATACTCTAACCACTGAGCTAGACCCCTAGCTTTTTAGGAGCTTTTACTAAGGAATACCTATATTTTAGTCAGGCAAATTTACCATTTACTATGATACTAAAACCAATAGATGTCAATTTTGGCTATGTCAGTGCTATTAGAAACTGATGAGTAATTGAGAAATGGCAACTTCTTTTTGAGATTGAGAACAGCACCAATATTGGCAAGTCACTGGCTTGTTAATAACTGAGGATTTCAAATACTAGAATTTAATTAGAGTGTAACATTTGTATATAGAGAGCTCAAAACTCAAAAAGAAATAGTAATACTAAGTTGCTATTTCAGGGGCATATTTCATATGTTACTCATAAGGGTGTAGTCTGAGGAGGAAGTTAGGGATTTTAATGGAAAGCAAACTGTGCTAAAAGGCACTGACTACTGTAAAAAGAACTGGAGTTTCAGGAAGAGCAGAAAACTAATGCTTATGTAAAATACTATTTTCCTTAGGTTCCAAAGACAGATAATCCTGTGGAATCACCTACTTCTCCTGACTCCAAAGAGGACACGGTAGATTCTGCACCTCAATCGAAAGGAACTAAGGTCAGACAACTACTTCTCACTTGATTAAGTTAAAAATATAAAAAAGTGCTACATTAATTTTCTCTATTTTTAATCCTCTTAATGAAACTGAATTTATTTCCTTATTAAGGAATATTTATTGTACTGTTTGATCTGTTTCTAAGAAAGTTTAACATCTGGGGCTGGGGGTGTAGCTCAGTAGTTGAGCGCTTGCCTAGAATGTGCAAGGCCCTGGGTTTGATCTCCAGCACTGACAAAAAAAAAAAAAAAAAAAAAAAAGTTCAACATTTGGTTATATGTAATTTGACTCCAGATTTCGCCTTTTGAATTCTATACCAGAATATGAAACAGTTATGGGCTGGAGATGTAGCTCAGTGGTAGAATGCTTGTTTAGCATGTGTAAGACCCTGGGTTCGATCCCCAGGACTGCCAAAAAAAAAGACAGAATATGAAATAGTTATTTCTGAATATGAAGTAGTTGTTCTTGGTAGTCATGAGAGTAGATCCACTATACATTTTTAAAAATATTTATTTTTTAGTTGTGTTGGACAACACCTTTATTTTATTTATTTATTTTTATGTGGTGCTGAGGATTGAACTCAGGGCCTCTTACATGCTAGGTGAGTGCTCTACTGCTGAGCCACAACCCCAGCCCACATTTTTTTTAATTAAAATTTCCTTTTCTTTTCTATAATTTTTTCTGCTCCAGAGTTTATTGCTATATTTGAAAAGCTAGATAGAAGATACCACTTTCCATCTTTCTGATGTTTAATTTATATTATAATGGCATTTTTAGTTTTAATATTATAATCCTTAATTGTAACCATTACTTTTGTTTTAAATCAGTAATCCAACTCTCAATTCTGATGTTTAAGGATGAAGAATTTACACAACTGCCATTAGTACCATCATCACCCATAACACTATCAACACCTATTTCATTACCCATTACTTCTTCTAAAGAAGCTGTAAGTATCTAACAAGAAACAAAATAAGCATACAAAAAACCTTTCTCTTTAGTTATCGCTAAGGGTAGTGAGAATCTATAATTATGACCATTGCAAAACACTGCACAATTCTTCCTGTCATCCAAACAGGAAGTTATAGGCAGAACTTTAGTCATCTGTATAAGAGTACTATATGTATTTTTTTTACCTTAATTATCCAAAAGTGAAAAAAATTACCGACCAATGCAATGGTGGACGAGACATAAACATGTTAAGTCTAGAAGCTAATTACAAAATAGGAGGATCCTTATTTTTTTATGAACCAGATGGAAATAGTTTTCTGTATGTTATGTGTTTTATACAGGCTTCTGATGTTAGGAAACACTAGTAGGAAAGCAATTAAAATTTTAGGAGAAACGCCTGTAAATAAAAAATTACTTATCTAATCACTCTTCCCATTTGAGTGAAAGAATTTGGGGCAAGTGCAGAAAGGGAAGTCACGAGAGAGTTAAATTGTGAAGTGGCCCTGAGGACCAAAGCTGCTCATAGGATACCTGTGAATATGACATTGAGAAAGTGATCCCCAAGGTACTTGGGGGCCTTGTTTGCCTGTCTTCTTCATTTTTATTACAAAGTAAATTATAAACCCTCATTTGACTTTAGGAAAACAAGTCTGTCATTACTTTAGGAAAAGGAAAAAGGGACTCCTATAGAACTTACACATCTAATTGCAACCATTGCCTGTGTTTTCTACCTAGACACTCCAGGCCAAATCACACAAGACATCCCAGAACAGCAAGGCTAATTCAAAAGGAGCCTAAGAACTACTTGAGGATGGAGCTCCCTCCCTCCAGCTATCAGTCCTCAGCAGTGGCACCCATGAAGGACCTCAGGCTAAGACAGTATCTGGTTTGAGACAGAGGATCAGCCATTTAGTCCTTGGAGCAGTCCTTTGGGGCCTTGTAACCATTCCAGATGATGTCAGCAGTGACACCAAGTTCAGGCCATTTAGAGAAATGTAATTGCAAAGTCATTTCCTCTGTACCATTATGTCATCCCACTAAACTGTAAAGCCCACCCCCACCACCATGTATTGTTTTGAACAGTTTCCTATTTGTGCGCATGTCTTTTAAGAAAGGAAATTGTTTTGCATAATGGAATTACCTTGGCACCTTGGATATCTTTGCCTCCTATGGTTTGGAGTCTGGAGTCAGAACTTGGAGACTTCAAAACCCATTTTAAGAGCACCTAAATCAACTTTTTCAGAATGATCTATCAGTAGGAACAGAAACAAAGTACCCTATGAGACAGGATGGTTATACTTCTCAGTAAGGTTTTTCAAAATATAAAGGGAAAGCTTCTTAGAAGGGAAAATGGGAAGCTAAACAGACTGGCAATCAAGACTTGGCTACTGCTTAACTGTTCTGAGGCATCCTCCTCCTGGGCTTGCAAAGGCTGTAAGAATCTGGGAGGTGGCCACTATTCTAGCACATATGGCTTCCATTAGCTACCATTTTGCTAAGAAACATAATTAAGGATTTAACGCTTAACCATTTGTGCTGGGTGAGTGTTTTTTTTGTCAGTTTGTCTCTCACAAATAAGACTTTGTTAGTCGTAGGGGTTGGTAAAGTCCAATACAATCCCTATGCTACTTAGTAACAAGTATAATGTTTAGTTATTTACATTTAGTGTTTTCACTATTATTAATAGTGAAACAACTGAACAGACAGTTATGCAGCTGACCAAGAGCTTTCTTCCTTTGGGGAACTGAGAAGGGAAAAGATATTTTAGCCTGTGAGTGATGAAATTAGATTACCTGCTATGAAACAAGACAGTTAGATGGAGTCAATTAAACCAAGTAAAATGCAGATCTGCCTCACCTGAAACCACCTATATGAGAAATATCACCAGCATTTTATAGCAAGTTCATGCACTTTAAAATGCTTCCTAAACTTCTCCATCAGAGGACAAGTCCACCCTGTCCTACCAGTTAATTTCAGTTCCTTCAGGATGAAGAATCCCTACTATGCAATATAGGATTCCATGGATCTTGCTATTGGCAGAGCCAAATGATTTCACAATAAATTTTCCCATTTTTAAGATGATGGGTGTTTATTTGAATTAGTCCACACTTCAGGTATGAAATATGGTAAATGAATAAGCTAACTTGCTCAGGTTTGTTTCAGTTGAATGACTAGCATATACTGTTGGGCTGTATTAAAATTCTTTTCTGCCCTTCCCTGTGAGCTGATTGGGAATGGTTATATGAGGAGCCCTGTTCACTTTTGGCTTGTTGGCCTTTCACATGTTTTTTCTAACGTCTGGGCATATCAGACACACTTCCCACTCTTTTTTTTTTTTTTTTTAATGTTTTTAGTTGTAGATGAACACACAGTATCTATTTATTTTTATGTGGTGCTGAGGATTGAATCCAGTACCTCACACATGTGAGGCAAGTGCTTTACCACTGAGCTACAGCCCCAGCCCCCTCTTCCACTCTTAAAAAGTGAGTAGCTCATCCAAGAAAACTCAGGGATGTTTCTTTATACTCATCACGTAGGGTTAGATTTAGCCCCATGCCAAACCTGGCTGGTGTTGCTTTGGCATGATTAACAACCAAATCTAAAGGGGAACATTTCTCTGATTTGAAGCATTTGCAGGTTTCAGTGATGTAATTCTTCTATCATGGCTGATTTTAGGCCACCAACATGAAATCACTGAACAATGCAGAGTTGGGAAAAGATGTGCCCAACTGGCTTTTGAGAAAGCACACAACTGGCTCTAGGCCTCACAGAGTCACAGGAGACAGCTGAACTAGCTGACAACACAGGGTTTTTCAATGCATCACTTCTATGTGCCAAAGCATGCATCTTGGAGGCAGAATGATACAGACAGTTCTGAATATTGCTAAAGTGTCAACCAGAGGGAACTGGCCTCAGACCAAGACTTCTTTAATACCTGGGTTCTTGTTGATCTTCCTCCTTCCTGGCTTATCAGCTGAGGGAATGGAAGGCAATACCAGGTTGCTTCAAAGCCCTCTCCTTTCTATCTCACTGTTCTCTACTCTTCTCTGTAGATGCAGGTGCCTGTCTCTACCACCTGCTAATGACCTCATGGATTTCTGGTATTCTCTAACATATAACTAATGATGTTAGACTTGGCCTGTGTCTCACACACAGAGAATTCTGCTAAGATACAGAGGAGTTTGTGGCCTTTATGGTCCTACCCTGGTGCCACATTTAATGCTGTACTTTAATCACAAGTCATATTGGTGATATCCAATCCGTGTTCTGTAATGCTAAACCTAGGTTAAAGACTTCCCGTTCACCACCAGTACACATTCACAGGTAAGATCAGGTTAATGTTACTTCCAAGCAAACCGACGCATTACCTAATGGTGCGAATTTAGCTTGCTGGTGCCACCCAGTGGTGGCTGACAGACACAGTAACTTCATTAAGATAGATTTCTTGCTTCATTTCATGTTCAATCTTACTTACCTGAGATCAATACATTACATTAGCAGGGCCAAGGGAATGATGATCTTCAGCCTATGGCAATTAGGAAAGATGGAAAGGCAGTATTGATTAATGCTGTGGTGATCCCAGGCCCTAATCTTTTAACCCTCAGGAAACCAGACAGATTCAGCACTTTGACAGCACAATGTCTTCATTAGATAAACTGGATTCCCTTCCCCAAGAGAACCAATCTGGTCATCTAAGTAAAATGGCCATTTCATTTTCTCTCAGGTCAATTTCACTATCTTTTATTTGACAGCCAACCCAGCCTCTGGGGAAATTTGTGGGTGATTGTGAGTAGTAATAGCAAGGACATCACTGTTATAATAATAGTGCCTTATATTTCTCTAGCACCTCCCCTACAGGCATATAAAGCCCTTTATAGAGCCTCCATCCACTCAAACAAAATCATATCAAGGTAGGGCCAAGGCAGAAATTACCACCACTACAAGGAAAGACACTACTATATGGTCTCAAAGCACATGATTTTAAGAGCTAAAATTCATTTCCTGGTTCCGTTCACTAAATTATGCCTTCTTTAAACATAAACACAAATGGCAATATGCCAACAATTGCATATTTACAGAGAAAAACAAAGACAGAAAATTGTACAATGGTTACCAACACTGCTGCTGCCAAAATATGCCCAGCTCAGAAAGGAAATTTAAAGCAGCAATCCCATTTCCCCTACAGAAATGCTGACCATTTTTTGATTCAGCAGTAGCCCAGCAGAAAGCAAGCTTAAATAAAGGACAGGCTGAGTAGTACTAGGTTGAACAATAAGGTACAGAAGAGCCAGAATCCACTTGGTGAGGACAGTGACAACCAGCAGGTGGCAGAAGCTTTCAAGCAGCCAAAAACCAAAACATTTAGAGAATTTTTTCCCCCCTTCCTGAGGGACGAGGTGGAGTTTGTAGAGGAAGAACTATAGGAAGCCAAGATCTGTGATAGACCCAACAAATGCAGTCTGGTCATACAGATACAGAAGAATGGTTTGGGGGACAATAATGAACAGAGGAGTCTGGAAAAGATAAAGCAAGGGACCTGAATGTTGAAGTACACGACAAGTTTCTCCTTCACTCAGAGGCACAGGCCAAGCCACACCCACATCCTGGGTGTTGGGGGAGCTGCCTATCTGGGCCTGAGTCTTAGCAGACCCTTCTGAACAATCCTTAGCTTTCCTCTCAGTCACTGTAGATTTTACCCCTTGGCTGTTCCAAGGCCTTTCCTCTCTGTGGCCCCTTCCCTGCTTCCTCTGAGGAAACAATCTGTGGTTGTGGGCTGTTCAGTCTTGGCTCTCTGCCCAGTACCTCTGGGGCACAGTTCCTGCCAAGATGCAGACATCTTCTTTTCCTGCCTTTCCAAAAGCATGGGAGAGGTAGGAGGTTTGTTCTGGAGGTCTGGGTGCACGACCTAGGAGGAAGAGGTTACAAGGGAACTGCAGGGAACATGGTGCCTGCTGGACAGACAGCCCCGGGGCCCTCAGTCTCCCTCCTTTCCTGTGTTCAGTTGCTCCCTTTTCACACAGCCCATATAAAAATGAAGCAGCAGCAAATTTTATTGAGGGACCTAAACTGAAAATAGGTTTAGAACATAATTTAAAAAAATAAAACAGCAAAAGTAGCAAAAAATATATGACCTTTTTAAAAACATTTTCCTTTTTTTTTTCTTTTTCTTTTTTTTTTTCTTTTTTTTTTTAATATATAGCAACTGATGCCTCCCAACCACCAGGAGCATCTTACCCAATGGGTAAATCTCTGGTAACGACCCTTTTAAAAAGACATGTAAATATATACTCAGATTTATACACTTTGTGTTTTCTTCGTAGCTATGTACAAAGCCCCCAGTTCAGGGCTGGGCCCCAGGGCCACATCACTGCTCCCAGTCTTTGCCTCATCATCCTCTGGTACCAGGAATTTGGTCAGCAAAGCAAATTAGTATTGGAATTAATAAGCCACTGGCACCATCCATCTGGAGCAGAGGTCACCTTCAATTGAGGCCGAAGCACTGAGCTCCCTACAGCTGCAGCCCTGAGGACAAGGCACCTGCCACCAGAATGCAAGGGGCTGACAGGTTAAGGTGAAACAGACAATACCAATACTAGAAAGCTCAGTAAAGCTCTCACTTGCATGCCTGCTCACTACCCACTCCCCGACCTTCCAGGCAGTGCTGGGTGACAGGGAAGGGTCTTGGTCCAACACCTGGGAGAGAACAAAGTGGCCACCAGCAAGTACCTGCCTCTTTACTCCTCTCTCTCACAAGCAGGTTGAGAGGAAGAGGAGGAAGAGAGAGAGCTCAGTGGGTGCAGGCAGGCCACACAGGAAGGCCTCAAGTAGGCGGCTGGCTCCTGCCAGCAGGAAAGGGGCGGGGAAAGGCAGTGAGTCCAGGGAGCTGTGGGTGAGGGACACAATTGATGATGGAGGTTGGGGAAGGAGGAGGGTGGCAGTCAGCGTCGTTTGAGTCCACCATTGGCAAGTTGGGTAGGGTGTCGGGGCAGACAGGGCTCCTCAGGCAACGGCTCATGAGAGAAGACGGAATCCTCCCCCGAGGAGCAGGTAGAGCTTCGGGTGTCAGGAAAGCTGGGCGAGTACTGGTCTAGGGGCATTGACAGATCCAGATACTCCTGTGATAGGTGAGAGAGGACGATGGTAGGGCATGCCCCTCCCTGCAGCAGGGTTTGCCACACATACCCATATGATGGCCTGAGGGCCGCCAGTCTTACCTGATTGGAGGTCAAAGCCACAATGCGGTCCAGGTCTTCCACCAGCTGCTTGAAGGTAGGTCTCTGAGAGGGCACCGCATGCCAGCAGTCCCGCATCATCATGTACCTGTGGCAAGATTGTGAGGTCAGGGAGGAAGGACGGAAGTAGAAAGATGCGTCGGAGGCCTTAGGGGAAGGATGGCTAGGAGGGGTTACTTCTCTAGATGAACACCCCTCTCCCTCTGCCTTCGAGACCATTCTTCCCCCCAGGGCTTGGCTGAGGAATCTTCTCAAGCTTACAGCTCGTTGGTGCAGTTACTGGGTTTGTCCATTCGATGACCTTCCTTCAGCAGCTTGAAAAGCTCCTCCACAGGCACACCAGGATACGGGGAACCACCCAGAGTGAAGATTTCCCACAGGAGCACCCCAAAAGACCACCTGCAGATGAGCACAGAGCCACTGAGTCTCAGGGAACAGAGTTGGGTTTTCCTGTCTCCCTTTCGGAAGCCAGCATGGCAAGTACCCATCCCAAACCTCCCCCTGCCCAACACAACTCTTAACTCCAAAGGGAATACAAGGGGGAGACTGGTGCTCTCAACATATAGGGACAAAGCTAGTGGATAAAATAACGTTGGTGTCGTCTCTCCAACACAGGAGACTCTCATCAATCCAGGGGGCATCAGAACTCCCACGCTCAGAACCCCTGGCAATTGCTTATTCAAACTCACACATCACTCTGATGGGTATAGATCCGGTCAAACAGTGCCTCAGGAGCCATCCACTTAACAGGTAGCCGGCCCTGTGAGCAGCATGAGAAGATTGGGAATAGCCCAGGGCAGGGAGGGCACAGGCAGGGGGAGGTCAGTGCATAATTTCAGCCCACCCTTCCACCCTGTCAAGGACAGCAACCCAGGTGGGTTATAGCAGAGACACCTAAGTGGGGGATGCCTGGTAAGACAGTGCCCAGGGCGGGGGACAAGCCCCAGGCAGCACTTACGTTGGTTGTCTTTTTATAGTAGTCGATGTGGTGAATGTCCCTAGCTAGGCCAAAGTCTGCAATCTTCATGACATTGTCCTCTGTCACCAGGACATTCCTGGCAGCTAGATCTCGGTGGATGCACTGCAGAGGGGAGGGTGGGAGGCAGGTGACAGCCTTGAAACATGCACCACGATCCAGCTGTCAGAGTCCCCTCCGTTTCAGCACTCACTCTGCAGCCAGCAGCAGACCCAGCTCATCTGCCATGCTGTACCCTCTGAGCATCTATTTCCCCTCCTAGAATGTTCTTTTCCTCTACTCCAAACACCTCCAGTTCCAGGCCTCTCAATCATTTTAGAAAATATTTCTTATAGGCCTCCGTTCTGGTCCTTCTAACTCTGAGCTTCTGGATTCTCACCCCAAAGAAGGATCTTCAGGGGGCTGGGGCTGCGGTTCAGTGGTAGCGCACTTGCCTGGCATGTGTGAGGCACTGGGTTTGTTTCTCAGCACCACATATAAATGAATCATATTAAATAAAAGTCTATCAACAACTAAAACCAACAAAATATCCAAAAAAAAAAAGAATGTAAGCCCTGTCTCTCCAGGCACAGCCTATCCATGGTGAGCTGGTGTTCAAAGAAAGCTACCAATTACTGAGCACCGAGAACTACACTTAATTTTTACTGTCACAGATATGGTTTCATTTTATTCCTATAATATAAGTATTATTATCATTTGATTAAAAAAAGATGTTCGATAGCTTTCCAAGGTTACACAGAAAGTGGTAGAAAACAGATTGGAACCCACTGCAGTCTGATCCCAAAGCCATTAGGCTATACCCTCTCTCTTGCCTCTGAGGCTCCCTGAAAGCCTAAGACAGCACATGTGGTCAGAGGTCAATATGTGTATAACTCTACCAAAAGATTAAAAGTCACAAGTTGGAGTATCAGCAGGGCTTTGTCCCATCCCAACCTCATTCATGGAGCCTTTAGGTTCCATACCTTCTTGGAGGCAAGATACTCCATGCCTCGGGCCACCTGATAGGCACAGGATACCAGGTCCTTGGAGGAAAGCTGTTCCTCTGGGTTGTGGCTGGGGTTGTAACAGTATTCCAGACCCGGGGGCCTCCGGGCCTGCAGGAACTCCCGCAGGTTACCCTTAGAAGCATACTCCACAATGACGTACAAAGGACCTGGGAACACAAGATGAGGACACAGCAGGTCAGGTAGTTGGTAAGGTTTAGCATCAGCTGGAGGAAATACCAATCCCCCAAACACATCATACATATGTTCCCCGATCTTAAATGCTGTTTCTACCTCCTGACAACAGGAAAAGTCATTCTACTACCCAAAGAAAGTCAGAGAAACAATTCTTCCGACCACAGCCTAGAAAGTTCCCAAGCAACATTGCGGGTAAGAGCCTTAATTTAGACCACAATTACTTCTCTATTCCTGCCCATACAATGTGTGTGAATGTAAATGCCTGTACTCTCAGATGAACACCAATGGGCACCAGTTCAGATCCAAAGAAATACATTCTAACCACTGCTAAACTAGCCTCTCCTCTTAACCCCGAGAGAGAGTCCTTATCACTGACACTCAAGAGCCAGACCCTACCATCTTGAGTGCAGGCCCCCAGCAGGTTGATGATGTTCTTGTGTTTCCCGATCATCTTCATCATTTCCATCTCTGAGATCAGGTCTGACAGGTCCTTCTCTGTTGCATCCGCTTCACATACAAACCAGAGAATGGGTGTGAAACTCTTTTAACGATATTATGGAGGGAGGGGGAAGGACAGGTAAAGGACAGGGGAAGGGTGTATGCCTGAGGGGCCCCTTTGCTCCAGAACTTGCTTTTCCTCTCCCCACTTCCCAATCAAGTTTATTTTCCCTTCCCTATGGGAGCCAATTCTGCAATATATGGTAGCAAGTGTGTCCAGGGATATAGTAAGAAAAATCAGTTATGGGATCTAGAATGAGCACCTGAGCACAGCCCAGGATGACATCAAGAATGAGGTGATGCTGGGCATGGTGGTGAACGCCTGTAATCTCAGCGGCTTGGGAGGTTGAGGAAGGAGGATCGTGAGTTCAAAGCCAGCCTCAGCAACTTAGCAAGGCCCTTAGTGAGACCCTGTCTCTAAATAAAATATAAAAGGGCTGGGGATGTGGCTCAGTGGTTAAGTGCCCCTGGGTTCAATCCCCAGTACCAAAAAAAAAAAAAAAAAGAACGAAGTGAGATGATAATAGCCACCTCACATCTCAGGGCACAGAATACCCTTCTACTCGCAGGTAACCCATGTAGGCACATAGCAGGTGTAGGCACTGAAAGCACCAGAGAAGGTATCCCACTTGGTTGAGACTAGTTTGCCTAGAAAGGGAAGGGTTTTCTTTTGCAAGGCAGAAATATTACTTACACTTCAACATCTTCACGGCCACTTTGGTCACACGGTTGGGTTTGTCCTTGTCCAGCCCAATGGCCTCTGCCAATACCACCTGCCCAAAGCAGCCTTCTCCCAGAGGTTTACCTAAGACCAGTCTTTTGGGGGGGAAAAGAGAACAGTGTAAGCTGCGGCAAGTAAGTCGAAAGTCTTATGACACCCCATCTCTGCCTCTCCATATTTCACCCAAGTGAGAGCACAGAGCAGACAGCATTAGCTCTGGAAGCACTCATATACCTTTACTCCCTGGAGGTCATGGCATACACAGTTCCCATCAGAGAATAACAAGCAAAGGGAGTTCTGAAAAACTTGGGAGTTAGAGTAGTACCTGTCTCTGGGTAGCTCCCATCGGGGATCTTCAGGAAGCTCATATTCAGAGACCCCAGCTAGCATGGGGGTCCCACTGGAGGAGAGACGAGAGGGTCGAACCAGAAGTACCCCAGAGTTCATGGATGCACTGGAGTCAGCTGACACCTGCAGGGGAGAGTGGGGTCACCCTTCTAGCAAGGGTGTGAGGAGAGGGGGAGTGGCAGTAGCAGGTTCCTTTCAGTTCCTCATCAGGACTTTTAACCATGGCAGAGGTACGCTTCTATCTACATGACATGCTTCCCTCAATGCAGAGTGGCAGAAAGACCATCTGAGGTCAGAAGACCAAAGTTCTAGAACCTGACTGATTTCCACCACCTGACTAGCCTTTCTGGACTTCATTTTACTCACCTTTTAAATGAACAGACCAAATGTACCTCTTTCAGCTTGATATTTTATAGCTCTATCACAATAACAAAACTATTCTTTTCCCAATTCTTTGCAAAAACCTTGCCTCAGATTATAGTTTCCTATCCCCTAAAGCAACTTCCAGAGTCAGCAGTGTTCTGAGTGAATGGTCATTCCTGCATACACCTTCACCTCCTGGGAGGTTTCCTGAGGGAGGGGCACACTAAAAGGAAGGGGGCATGGAGGACCTAATCAGGCCTTCTCCACCTCTAATCAGCCCTGGGGACAGTCCAAATGCATGATACCAGCTTCACATTTAAGACAAGACTTTCTCTAAATTCAGTGCCAGGTGAGTGGGGCAGCTGTATTTGTGACTTATAGGAATTTACAGGCATGAAAAGCAGTGTGAAACTGATTTGGGAACACCTAGAACGTTCCAGAGGCCTAGAGGCCAGAAAGCAAAGCCTGAAGAAGATCAGGGATAGTGGAGGGGACAAAGCATGAGAGCATGTGAGACAAGTCCCTGGAGGCCCAGGAAGAGAAGGTGGCAGAGAGCATGCGAATCCCCCATCTACTTTCTGTTACCTGTCTGCGCAGAGGGATGCTCTTGGCCAGCTTGTGCACGGCCATCTGGCTATGGAAGTCACTCTTCTTGGTACCACTCTTCATCTTGTAGATGATGACAGAGCCCACCATGCAGGAGATGAGGAAGGCCCCTGTGCAGTAGATGATGATCTCCAGGTACAGGGGCGAGGTCATCACTGCCGGTCTCTCTTCCAGGGCTGAGTCAGTGTGAACAGGTTGTTAGCAGGCTCTGGGGCCCCCCGTCCATAAGAGGCCCTGCTCCATAAGAAACATGAAACCCATCTCCTTTCCCCCGGGAACTTTTAGGGAGGGGGAAGAACCAAGACAGGTCCTAGCTAGGATTGTGATTCTGACACAGGGGATTAGACGTCCTGAAACTTTTGTGTTGTCTTTAAACTGACTTGAAGCCCTTAAAGGGAATGGACTAGACTATCTCGCTACCCAAGTCCCATCCTCCCTTATACCAGATATTCCTCGCTCACAAGAATGGACTGCTGGGCTAGACAGGTGATCAGGTATCCCAGAAGCAGCTGAGAAGCGTCTTCGCATGCCTTTCTCGGGCTCCTTATGGAAACAAGGCCCTTCTCAGCACAGCTTCAGCACTGTACACACATACTTATCACATGGGAACAGACAGTTTCTGAGTCCCTGACCCCAAGGGCCCAGGAGGTCATTATATATGAGGCCTGTATCTCGTTCAGCCCTGTATGCTGCAATACCTGGCAATACAGGGGGATTCAGGAGACAAAGAAAGGGAAGGTAGGGACCCGCCTGTGTCCTGACTAAACATCCCGCCTCACGTCTGTGTCATCTGTCAGGTCAGACATGTAAATATTTATACCTTGCCAAACCCCAGGCAAAACTGATTTTTTTTTTAGAATTTTTTAATATTTATTTTTTTAGTTTTCGGTAGACACAACATCTTTATTTTATTTTTATGTGGTGCTGAGGACTGAACCCAGCGACCTGCGCATGCCATGCTTGAGCCACATCCCCAGCCCCAAGCAAAACTGATTTTGACTTTTAAACATGTTTGGACTGCTCTAGATGAAAAACAAACTTTTTTTTCCCCCCTATTCCTAAGAACTCAACAGATTCTGTAGGACTCAAAACTTTAGGAAATGGGAGGAGGCATTATTCTATTCTCTTCTCCTGCCTTCTACTTAGAATTCACACTCATGCCGACAGAAGCCACACCAGTTAGTTCACCTTTTCCTTCAACACGAGAAACTTGGTGCCAGCATCAGCGAGCACTCTCTGCCCCGCCATGTGGACAGTCCTCCCCCTTCTATAGTTCTCCCAATCCTCCCTTTAAAACACCAGCCAGCTACCAGGAAGGCGGCATCCCTGGGAGCCCTCCCAGAGGGGCACAAAGCACAGCCCTGGAGTGAGCCTCAAGTCCTGACAAGGAGACAGCTGAGCTGATAAGGGGAGAAGGGTTCTAGTGGAGAAGGGTTCTGTTTTTTCTTCCCCCAATGTTGAGAAACGAAGACAACTCATTGGGAGCACAGACAGGACAGAGACAGGAACAATGATAAAAACAGAACACTTCTCTTGTCACAAGCAGGGCATTGTGAAACCTTGCTGGGCAAGCAGATCAGACAGGGGCAGAGGGAAAGAGAAGAGAAAGGAGGGCAGTCTAAGCAGCCATAGGACACAGCAGCACCCAGACCACATGCAGGGCACTCAGAGATGCAGTCACAACTAGCATTGGCCCTGCAGTCACCAGTCCACCACCCTGCGCAGGTTGCAGGCTCCTTCCATCCTGGTTCAACATGCAGACCTCCTTTCTTGAGAGAGGAGGGTTGGCAGTAGCCAGAGAGGATCATCATGCCTCCAGTAGCTTCCAGAGACAGGTCTGACTCAAGGCAGCTGAAGTTTACTGTCTAGATAGTGACAGAGGATGGCAGTATAGAGGGGTGGACCAGCGCTGGTCCTTCAAATGGCAAGCCTTTCTGACACTCAGCATCAAATGGATGAGGGAAAGCTGCTGGATCCAAGGAGGGAAGGAGCCTGCCCTGGAGAAGGGCCCAGCTGCACGGTAAACCAGAGCCCGTGCATGCATTGCATTGGCCAAGGGGAGAGACAGATGCAGGTGTACAGGTGGGACACCTCTGTGTTCCTGCAAAACCAGGAACCTCTTAAGTCGAGAGGATGTAACCCTCCAAGGTGGAGCAAAAAAGGGCACATGGTAGGCAGGAGCCATCCCTCTACCCACCTTTCCCGGCACTGTATGTCCCCTAGCCACACAATGCATGCTCCCCCCGTGCCCATGGCAAGGGCAGGACATCGAGAGGAGAAGTACAGTGTATACCTTCCAGAACGGTCAACCATGCAGAGTGATGGGAGAGTCCGATAGAGTTACCCGCCAAGCACGTATACTCCCCCGCGTCCTCAAAGGAGACATTTCTTAAATGAAGCACTTCCATCTCTTTGTCGGTGGTATTAACTCCGGCAGTCTAGAAGAGACAACGGAAGCAAAATGGACAAGCACCAGACATGGGACCTCGAAGAGACACAGAGAAAGGGAGAGAGAGAGAGAAGAGGGGGAAAAAAAAAACAGAGGAAGAAATGCTCCCCAGCGTCTCCTTTGCAATAAGGAACAAACAAAAACCACCAGGCAGCGAGACCTGTTAGAGGAAGAGACTGAGGCCCTGAGGGAGGAACTCCGGCAGACCTGAGAAGAGGATGGCTGGTTATGACCCTTCACCAGACGCTGGCAGCCACTGGCCCATCCAAGCATGCGGGCGGTGGGCGGCATGGAGAAATGGGGCCCGGCAGGTGGGGGGCTGTTTGGTTTCAGGTAAAGAAAGTCAAGGTATACACAGAAGGGAAGGAAGGGTGCTGTGCGCGCGCGTGCACACACACACACACACATACACACAGACACACAGACACACACACACACACACCTTGCAAGGGAACACCTGGTCCCTTCTTTCATCCACCACTCAAACCATCATTCCTAACACAGCAAAAGTCCATGTGCAGATATACATACAGCCAAGGAACAGACAAGAGGCACAGAGGGAGCCACCAACACAGTACCAAACCAAACCAGCCTCCCAGGCCAGGTATTTTTCCATGGCTCTGGGCACTAGGAATACAGTAGGATAACAGGGAGAGTCGGCGCTCGCTTCCCCTCCTGCCCCAGCAGTGTGGGGCCTAAATCAAGTTCCCAGCACAGGGTCCCATCCATCTCCCCTTTACCTTTTGCCACAGGTCTGGTGACAGTGAGCCACGCAGACTGGTTAGCTTCACCAATATAATTGGAAACCTTACACACATACTCCCCGCTCTGGGCCTCTGTCACATTGAACAGGGTCAGCACCTCCGCATCCGAGCTATTAATCCCCGAATGCTGGAACAAACCAACGACACACCAGTCAGTTGGGCAAACACTGAGATGTGGCCATACTTTGCTCCTGTGCCACTTTCAGGCAGGCCCATGGAGCCAAGGCAAGGGAAACACTGAGGGATTTATAATTTTCCCCTTTTGAGTAGGACAAAACAAGGTTGGCCCCTCTGAAACATTTGATTAAAATTTTTTTTAAAAAAGAAAGAAACCACTGTCCCAAAGCAAATGTTCTGTTTGTGTTAAACCCACTCCTTCAGGACTGAAGCAGGTATTATGGAAACAGGCCAGGGCCATGACCCCTCTTCCTCCAGAGCAGTTGCAGCACCAGTGGTGGAGGGAAGGGCCAGCCGATAAATCTTTGGGACAGCCAAGTCAGGGGAGGATGCGGTCTAACTCTGGGACAAGAAGGTAAACCACTTTCCCAGCTTCTGGTTACTTCCTGTTGCAAGATCCACTGGAGATTTAGCCAATTACCTTCCCTGGATTAATGGAGCATTCAGGGACAATGAAAGTCTGGGAGTGAAAGGAAAAAGGAAGAAAATGCCATTACTCCTCATACCGCTTAGAATTTATGAGTGGCATTTGCTTTTCCAACTAAACTTTGTTATCATTCACCCACTTGCTGAAACACCCTAACTTGGGAATCTAGCAGGGTCAAGACTGGGAGACCCTAGCAGGAAAGTTTTTGGTCTCAGGCAATGAATAAGCAGGAGTCCAAATGCACTGAGTGGCTGACCCAGAAGTCCTAGCTGTCACTCTCCACACTTTTAGAAACTGGCATGGCCCACTCCCCAGCCATGTGTTCCCAGCTCACCTCTACTTTGTGATATGTCACTCGTCCTAGGGAATGTGGCTAGATCCCTACTCTGGCGAGTGTATGCCTGAAGGGTAAGGGTTTAGTCCCAGTCCTGGATACTGGGCCTGACCACAGAGACTTGGAGATATCCCCTAGGAGACATTGGTCACCTTCCCAGCACACTGGCCCATAAAGACTGGGGCCAAGATTACCTTCAAGATCTGGACATAAGGCAGGTTGTCTGGACCAATCTTACTCCCATTCACCTCGATGTGCTTCAGCCACTGGATGTGGGGCTGTGGGTCACTGTACACCTTACACATGAACTCCACATTGCTGCCCAGGGCCACTGTCTTGTTGGCAGGCAATCCTGCCTGTAGGATAGGCCGATGTGGGGACCGCTCTGTAGAACAATGGAGAGGACAGGCTTGTCAGACTCTGCCATGATCTGGTCCTGGCTGGGATGCTGACAGAGGATATCATCCTAAAGAAAGGTGTACACCCACATTGGTGCCCCCTCAGCTTTCCCAGTGACAGGCAGTACCCTTCCTGGTGCTTCTGCTGAGCCCTTGAAACTGAGCTGGGAGAAGGGATACCTGTCTTCTAGCCCCAAGCCCTCAGGAACCTCCTCTCTGAGGCAATGTACCCACATTCACAGACACAGTTAAATTCTTGTCTACATGAAGAACCCTGCAACTCAGTCACATCCCCAGTCTATCTGTAACATCCACAGCCTACTTGTCAACTAGAATCATAGTCACTCAGACTCTTGCTGTCCCGAGCTTATGGCAGCATCAACCAAGAGCTTGTCAAAAACCAGAATCTAAGACCTACGCCAGACCTCTGGGACCACAATCTTCTTGGAATATACTATCAAAGCCAGGGCAGGATGCTGGCTGTGACACTGCACCCCGAGATCTTGGGAGCATGAGATCCAGATCTTCTAGAAGAACTGGGCTGCAATCATAGCCCCAAGAGGCATGGTATTCCTCTTGGAGTCTCCTGTGATGCCCCACAGTGGGTACATGCTGTGATTCTACATTCACAGAGTGTCTGACCTCACTAAGCCCTCAAGGTTATGTGCTAACATTATGCTACATTTAGCATCAATGCACAAGCCACATCTTTCAGGATGGACCATCAATAGCATCTTCTGCTCCACAGTAACATATAGCTTTCAGGTGTATCTTCGTCTGACCTTCTTCATTCTATTTTGTAGACAAGAAAAGTCAGGCTTAGTAGGGGAAGTGCAGTGCTACATGCTATCTAGGAATCCTGTGTTTGCCAGCCCCTGCCCTTTCCTCCAAGCCTATTCCTGCCACTTTGGCTGACTTACCCACGACGTCGAGCTGATAGGTGTGGTTAATGCTGCCATACTCATTCTCCACAATACAGGTGTAGTTGCCTTTGTCTGAAGGTACCACAGAGTCCATTATGATGCTCCAGGTGGCATAACGGACCTGCAGGGATACATGCCAAAGGGTTCCATTGAGGGTCTAAAGGAGAATGCAGGTGAAAGCCACAGGGCAGTACTGGCACCCCGTAGCACAGCCCCTTCCATCAGAGCAGGCAGCATGTGGCCCCAGGCTGCAATGTTAGCCAGAACCAAGTAGAAAGGGCCCACCCATTTACCCATTTATACTCAGAGAGAACATATCCTGCAAAATGGCAGATGAGTCTGAGAACTCTGATCATCTTCACTGTGGCATTTAAGGCCAGCCATGATGTGGGCAAATGTGCTTTCTGCACTCTCTCCTCAATTCACTAGGAACCTTCCCAATCTGCACTTCTTTCCATTCCATTCTTGTGCCATTCTTGTGCTCTCCTCCTAAGAGAGCCTCCTTAACAGTTCTTGGCTGCCTCTGACACTTCATTTCAAAACCCATCTCTGCCTCAAGTTGAATATCTGGTCAGATCTGTTCTCATCCTTTCCTCTTCTGCATCTCCACTGAAGCACTAATCATGGTCTCATTTTAAAAATAGCTTCTCATGGACATCTGCCCTCTTATTAGACCAGAATATCTTTATGGGCAGGAATGCTATGTTGTCCCATCTGAAACACAGTAATTTGCAGACAGTAAGTGCTAGTGAATTAACTCAAAAACCTTTCCCTATTCTTTCTGGTTCCTTCTGCTTAGAAAAGAAGCTAGGTGATATGAAAGTTAAACATTATCAGAGACTCTGAAGAAGGGCTTAAGACAAAGATGTTCTTCCTATAAACGGACAAAGGAGGGCTGGGGATGTGGCTCAAGCGGCAGCGCGCTCGCCTGGCATGCGTTCGGCCTGGGTTCGATCCTCAGCACCACATACAAAGATGTTGTGTCCGCCGAGAATTAAAAAATAAATATTAAAAAATTCTCTCTCTCACTCTTAAAAAAAAAAAAAACAGACAAAGGATACAACAGAATTTACCAGAGGAAAATAAAGTTGCTTATTAACATGAGACTTCTAACTTTATTAATAAGGAAAACAACACACACACACACAAAAAAAAAAAAAAGAAAGAAAAGAAAAGAAAAGAAAGAAGGAAAAGAAAATCTATGGCTTGAGAGGCCGAGGTAGGAGGACTACCAGTTCAAAGCCAGCCTCGCAAAAGCAAGGCGCTAAGCAACTGAGTGAGACCCTATCTCTAAATAAAATACAAAATAGAGCTGGGAATGTGGCTCAGTGATCAAGAGCCCCTGAGTTCAGTCCCTGGTTCCACCTCAACCACTGCAAAAAAAAAAAAAAAGAAAAAAGAAAAAAGTGAATTAATTTTCCCCTTTTAAGAAAGTAATTGGGGCTTGGAGATATAGCTCAGTAAGAGAGTATATGCTTAGGAAGCGCATGGCCCTGGAATGAATCTCCAGCCTACCAAAAAAAAAAAAAAAAAAGGCAGTAGTAATTGGGTAATATGAATCAATAGCTTAAAAAACATTCACACCCTTTGACCTGAAAAGTTCATTTCCAGCAGTCTGTCCTAAGGCCACACATTTCAAAATGCTGATTATATCTTCTGTAACATTTACATTAGTGAAAAACTAGAAAACATCTAATAGCTCAAAATTGTTAATTAAAACTATAGGGTATTTTTACAATGGAACCTTCCTTCCTTCTTTCCTTTTCTTCTTTCTTCTCTTGGTACTAGGGATTGAATCCAGGGCACTTTACTACTGAGCTATATCCCCAACCCTTTTAAAAAATATTTTGATGCACATCTGTAATTCCAACAGCTTCAGAGGCTAAGACAGAAGAATTGCAAATTCATGAGGCCCTAAGCAACTCAGCAAGACCCTGTCTCAGAATAAAAAATAAGGGGTTGCGGATATAGCTTGGTTGGTAGAGTACATGCACAAGGCCCTGGGTTCAATCCCTTCCCCCCACAAAAAAAGTGTTTTTTTAAAAAAAAAAAAATAGAATAAAAAGGGTCTGGGGCTGTAACTCAGTAGTAGAGCGCTTGGCTGTCATGTGTGAGGCACTGGGTTCGATCCTCAGCACCACATAAAAATAAATAAAAGAAAGGCCCATTGACAACTTAAAAAAGGTGGGGCGGGTGGAGGGCTGGGGGTGGGGCTCAGTAGTTAAGTGCCCCTGGATTTAATCACTGGTACAAAACAATACAAAAATTAAAAATCTGAGACAGGGTCTTGCTAAATTGTAGATGCTGCTCTCAAACTTGGGATCCTCCTACCTAAGCCTTCCTAGTAGCTAAAATTATAAGGGGTTCACCCCCATGCTTGGTTATAATAAAATATTTCAAAAAAATTTTTTTAGTTATACATGGACACAATACCTTTAGTTTATTTATTTACTTTTATGTGGTGCTAAGAATTGAACCCAGTGCCTCACCTGTGCGAGGCAAGCGCTCTACTTCTGAGCTACAATCCCAGCCTATAATGAAATCTTTTTTAAAAAAAAATTTTTTATTAGTGCTTTATAGTTATAATGGAATCTTAAGTAAACCATGAAAAATTACTATTCAAACACTCATGCTTGAAAAAGACTCATAGTGTTGTTAACAAATAATAAGAAATTATACAACATGATCAATTTTGTTAAATTGCTATACACATAAAAAAAGATGATTTTAAAATTTATTCACATTTTTTTTAGATTGAAATTTTTAAAAATACATTACCATTATAGTTTAAAAAAGCATTATTTGAAACAATTAAAGGGGGCTGATGGTATAGCTGTTCAGTGGTAGAGTGTGTGTTTAGCATGCATAAGGCCCTGGCTTCCATCCTTAGTACCAAAAGCCTCAACAACAACAACAACAAAAAAACACTAATTAAAGGCATGTAATAAGTAAGGATCATCTATCTATCTCAGCTCTTCCATTCCCTTTTCTCAAACTTTTCTGCTGTTCCTATCTGTGTATACACGCATGTACCTTGTAGCCTCCAATCCTGTGGTCAGGTTTGAATTCTTTCCCATTTTTCAACCAGCGCAGTGTGGGGTTAGGTGTCCCACTGGAAGGGCATTTGAACTTCACTGTCTTGGCAGCTGGCACGGCATGCAATTTCTTTTCCATCTTTTCTGGGGATGTCCAATATGGAGCTACGGCTGCCCAGGGAAAGCCAAGAGAGACAAGAGGGATCGGGGAGAGGGATGGTCAGGGTCTGGGACAAGGTCTGGGTAGGACCTGGAGGTGCCCCGCCCATCCGCCCAACCCTTGAGAGCAGTGCCCAGCAATTATCAGAACATTTAAAGGGAGGGCAACTAGGCACCATGACCCTGGGTGCCCTCTGCTTCTTCCTTCCCGCTTCAACGAAGCCTCCCACTTCCCGCTTAAACCCAACTCCCAGGCCCCAGAGGCAGTAAGGAAGGAAACAGTGTCTCACGCATACGGTTTGGTTTGGTGTTGTCTGTCTCTTTCTCCTCTGAAGAGGAGTCATCATCGTCATCGTCATCCTCCGAGGAGGGGAGTGCATCTACAGGAAGAAGAAGGGGCACTGAAGGTCCCTCTGAGGCACCTCTAGATTTCCATCCACAACAACAGTCACCCCCTCAAGGCTTGTAGAGTCATAAATGAATCCAGCCACCCCTCCCCATGAGGACTCCCAGTCCCACTTTTCCCTTGGTGACAATCTTTCAATGGGACGAAACTGAAAACCGTGTGCTCCAGTGCTGTCTCCTCCCTTCCTCAACCCAGTGCACTGCCCCTCTCTGCCCAGAAGCCTCTCCTCTGAATGCTCCACCAGAAGCAGCTGTTCCTCTAACTTAACGCCATGCTGCACTCAGAGGCCCTCTCTCTGTTCATGGCACCACCTGATTGCCCTGGGTGTCACAGTAGCAAGCCAGGGAACCTACATCCTTCTTTAGACTGCCAACCCCTGGGAAACAGGCAGATTGAGGCACACTGTGGCTAGGAGCTATTTCCAAAGTCATAGTTCCTTGGCATGGCTCTGCTGAGGTTTGGGAGATGCCCTTTTAACCACAGCAGATGGGGAGCCCACCACTACCAACATCTCTGCCCCACAAGTATGAACCCCTTAAAAGAACAGGCTTCACACCCATGTAGTCAGCAACAGGGCTCATGCCAGAGCTTTTTCCCGTCCTTCTGGCACTTTGGGGGATCTGGAGGGAAATAAAGAAGGCAAGTCCCTCAGTAGTGGGGCAGGTTCTCAGTGATGTCTGGGAGGAGGTGCCAAGTCTGCATCCTAGGGTACACAAACGGCTTTACTTCCTTGGAGGGTAGTTTTGTGAAAGTCACAATCTAAACGTAGTAGATTCCCAAAGTCACAGAGCTCTCTGGTTGCTCTGGCACAGCTCCAAGAGCTGGTTGGCAGGTATTTCTGTAAAGCCTGTGGACACGGTGCATCACAGCAGGGACTCACCACATATTCTGGGGCTCTAGTCACTAAGCTCAGTATCAAGTCCAAGTGGCAAGGTAGTGGCAGGGTGGAAGTTGGCTGAGAAAGAACCACTTAGCATCCTGGTGATCTGGGTAAGTTGTGGTAGGAACCTCGGAGGCTCTTAACATCCCAAGAGCATCAGCCACTCCTCTGAAGTCGGTCTTAGAAGCCCCACCTTTCTGGCCTGTGGTCCGCCCTACCTGGTCACCCCTTTGAGAGCTAAGCCACGCGGCGGGCAGGGAGCAATGTTAGTGGGCAGCAGTTTCTGAAGCAGAGTGGGGGCAGATCATGGCAGGGAAGGAGGTTCACCTCCCACTGAAACTAGCAGAGAGAGTCAGAGGGGTGGGTCCAGGGGGGAAGGCAAGGATAGGGATTGGCTACCAACCTGAGACATTGACGGAGAAGTAGGTGGTGTCGCTGCCAGAGGGGCTGCTGGTCACACAGGTGTAGAGGCCAGAGTCCGCGGGCACGGAATCCCGCACCTCCACCTCCTCCCCTGTGATGCGGGTACGGTTGCTTTCCACCAGCTGTACCCCGTCTCGCAGCCAGTTGATGCTCTGCACATCGTCCCGCAGCCGACAGCGAAGCTGCAGCAGGTCACCAGGGTGGACCAGGAGGGACTCCACTTCCACAGGGGCTCCCCAGGGCTGAGCTGCAGCCACCCATGGGGGCCGGGAAGAGGAACCAAGAGGGGAGAGGAAGGAGGGGAGAGACAAAGGGAGTGACGCTAGCCACAGCGAGCAGCGACCTCCCAGGCCTCACTCACCCCAGACACACAGCTGGGGAGGCAGGGATTGGAAGCAGCTGGCTACCTAGGACCCCGATGTCCTCTTCTCCACCCCACTCCTCCAAAAGTCAAAGGAAGAAAGAGGCAACGTTAGGAAGCGGCTGCAGCAGCATTAAGCAGATCACACTTCATTCCCCCCATCCTAAGGGGAAAGTCGGCCTTCACCAGGACCCGTGTCCAGGGTGCTCCCTCCCCACACCCTCAGCTCTTCATCAGGAATGGCCACTTGCCAAGAGGAACACCCCATTTCTCTTGGCTAGGTCAGCCTCACCCCTTTCCCTAGTGACAGCTAAGTGCTGCTCCTCAACAATCCAGCAGCGCCCCCAACACCCACTTTGGGAGAAGGCCCTGGGTTCACAGGGTTCCGTGAGGGTGGGCATCTGGCCCCCCAGTGAGTCAGATGTGAATGTGAGAGAGACAGCCCAAGGAGAGGTCAGCTCAGGGGAGCCTCCAGCTAACAGGTGTCGGCCCGAGGATTTGGAGCTTTTGCCTATATTAGGAACGGGGGCCTGCAGCTGCCACAAAACCCACACTTGCTCTGGCAGCAGAAGCTGCTGCACACAAAGCCCCTTTTTCTCCTCATCCCACTGCCCGGACTCACCCTCTCATGTGTGTGCCACCTTCCTCCCTATAACACACTGTCACACATCCACCCCACCCCACCCCTCACTTCTTTTCCGGCTTTAGACCTGGCCAGAGTGTCCATGGCTCACAAGATCTGATGTCACCAAGAAGACCCGTCCCTCTCCTGAGAACTTGCTCACTCTTGCTAGCAAGAAGGCCGGTGATCCCAGTGACTCTAGGAGCCTACCATCCCAGACTGAACAACTGCCCTTCACTAATGGGGGAGGGGAGAAATAAAGTTCCCACTTCCCTTTTAGGGTGTACATGCATTCTGCTGGCCTCTGGCTTCCACCACAAGAAAGCACTGGGTGCCTCTCACACCTGCCACCTGACCTACAGCTCCACACCTGCTCACCGAAAGAGGCTCAGGAGGAACTTGTCACAGATCCACAAGGCCCTGAAACACAACATGCTATTCTGATCTGCTGCTGCCCCATCACCTGCAGAGCCCATGTCTTTGCCTGGCTCTTGGCACACACTCTCCAGTGCTTGGCCTGGCAGGGACCTCCTTCTGGAAGCTGCTTCTCCCTCCCACTCTGACGCCATATTGACTTTCAGATCTCTAGCTAGCACCCCACCTGTCTTGTGCCTGGCACCCAAGAGCTGTTTAATAAATGCTTGCTGAATAAATGCCACAGATAGGGTCTCTTCGCTGTCTCTTCTCTTCTCTGAATCCCCTTTTTTCCTTTGCCCCACCCTTCATTTTAATGAGTCTTTTTCTGAAGTCTATCACATGTTCTCAGTAGAATCCTTAGAAGTAAAAATGTATGTCTAGGGCTGGGGTTATGGCTCAGTGGTGGAGCAATTGCCTAGCATGTGTGAGGCACTGGGTTCGAACCCTGGCACCACATAAAGATAAACAAATAAAATTAAAATGTGTCCATCTACAACTAAATGTATGTATGTATGTATGTATGTGTATACACACACACACACACACTTAAAAAAAATGAATGTCTAAAGCCAGACCTGGTGGCACACTCCTATCATTCCAGCTACTCAGGAGGCTGGAGCAGGTGGCTTGCTTAGCTCAGGAGTTCAAGGTCAATCTAGGCAACACAGCAAGACTCACTTTAAATACGAAAATAAGAGAGAGAGACAGACAAATAGACAGACAATGGGTGTCAACACATTGCAAACTACCAGAGGCTCAGTTTTCTTCCAAGGGGACTTGTACCCTGGCCACTTCAATTCAAGGTTTGTATCATAAATCTAGGCTCATCAGAAATGGGGGTGCTATTTTAAAAGGGCTCAGAAACTACTAACCTAGCACACATTTATTTTTGTGAATCCGGTGAAGGGGAACGCCACAAAGGTGAGCAGAACACACAGTTGATTAAAAATAAGCTTTTGTGGGTCTTAGAAAAAGTTATTCTTTCCATTTTTAATGATTTGTGGTTTTGCCAAATGAAGGCAGAAGAAAAGCAGTTTGGGACTGGATCCTTAAAGGAAAACAGCAGACACTCCTATTGATCAAATCTTACTTCCCTCAAGTGACCTCACTGATTAAATATTTTGTAGCTCGTGATCTGCATCAGCCGTTGGTCAACAGTGAACTCAAATTCTTAGACTCTGGCATCACACAGACTATTTCAACAGGTCCCAAAGATGAAAAGTAGTTCACAAAGACAAAAATCACAGCAAGGAGAACACTCAGACACTTGTCCCCAAGAGAGAGCAGCCAAGAGACCTGGCCCTGCCTACACCCACTCTGGCTTGGTCTCAACTAGAATGTGCAAACAAAACTCTCCTACACCATCTATGAAAAAACCTCAAGAACCAGCTTTCTTTTCTCCTGATACCACCCTTTGGATCCTGGTTCTCTTCCAAATGTGTCTCATTGGTTTCATTCTTTCCCATTCCTGGTTCCATCTTGGGATAACCTCCTATGTGACCTTTCTGGTTACAGTTCAGACTGGCCCCACCTTTTCTCCTCATCCAGACCCAGATCCCAGCCATGAATAGGCTAGTATCTATATCCCTGTTGTCCTTTAAGTCTCCCCACATCTCTTCCACCTGTTCTGTCCCACCTTCTCTCCCTAACAGAAGCCTTCCAATTTAAGTCTAGGAGTTCTCTGCCCTGAATACATCCTCCCCTCTATACAACTAAGTTTCTGCTGACAACTATCAGCATCTCTCTAGAGTCCTCCTGCCCTAGACTACACAAAGTCCACCATCAAAAAAGCCCACCAATGGCGGGCACGGAGGCACAGGCCCATAATCCCAGCAGTTTGGGAGGCTGAGACAGGAGGATTGCAAGTTCAAAGCCAGCCTCAGCAATGGTGAGGCGCTAAGCAACTCAACTGTCTCTAAATAAAATACAAAATAGGGCTGGGGATGCGGCTCAGTGGTTGAGTGCCCCTGAGTTCAATCCCTGGTACAAAAAAAAAAAAAAAAAACAAAAAAAACAAGCCCCCCAAGTCTTCAGTCTATACTAGTGTCTCTATTCTTAATTTTCTGTAAAATGGTTGCTAACTGAACCACATAAATTCACACTCAATTATATTACTGTCTTGTATTTTTTTTAAAACATCAGAGATAATTCACACTATAGGAATTCACCCATTTGAAGTGTACAATTAAATGGTTTTTGGTACACTGTCTCATGGTATCCAGGAGGGACTGGTTCCAGGAAACTGGCCCCCGTACCCCCATATGAAAATCTGAGGATGCTCAAGTCCCTTGTATAAAATGGCACATCACTTGCATACAACCTTGGTACTCCCCCTCCTATACTTTAAATCACCTCTAGATTAATCATTTGATTAATCACCTAATCAAATATAAATCATTGTTATACTGTATTATTTAGGGAATAAAAACCAGGGGGAAAACGTCTGTACATATTCAGTACAGATAATTACCCTTCCTCAATACTTCCCATCCCAGGTTGGTTTGAATTCATAAGTACAGAAACCACAGGAACACACAGCAGGCTGTGTATTCAAAGTTGTAAAACCATCAATACAACTTGACTTAAGAATATTTTTGCAAGACCAAAAGAAACCCTATACCCATAGAAGTCACCTCCATCTCATACCCTACCACTGATCTGCTTTCTATCTTTCTGGATTTATCCATTCTCCATATTGGTGAAATCATACAATAGATAGTGTTTTGTGGACTGGCTTCTTCCACTTTGCATAATGTCGCAGTACTTTATTCCTTTTAATGGCCTACAAATATTCCACTGTATGGATATACCACTTGCAGTCATCAGTCAACAGACATCTGAATGTGTTCTTTCTTAATTGTCAAAAATGTCCATGTCTTATCATGTACAACCATAGAAACGTAAGGTTGTGCTGCAATTGTGTACAATGAATCAAAGTGTATTCTGCTGTCATATATACCTAATTAAAATAAATTAATTAATTTTAAAAAGTCCATGTCTTGCCTTTCTTAAGAACAAGCAAGCAACCTAGAGCAAGATTACCTATTATAATTTCTCCAACAGTGCCCAACAATGTCAGAAACACAGAAACTACTTGATAGCTCTTCAACTAAATTTAGCATCTGGCAAAAGCTAATTCTTAGAGGAATCAAAAATCAGCCTAAGGCTCTAAGGTATTTGTGGCTTGTTCAGTGCTAGCGGTGCCCTTGAGTATGTGTCAGACTCTCTATTTACAACACAGGGATAATGCCACTTTCTTTTAGGAGGTGATGAAATGGTAACCAACCACTTATTTTATGGTGGGTCCTACTTCTGCATTGCTGCCCTGTACAGTGACCCTGACCTTGACACTGTCCTGTGAAAGGTGGCTTATTCCAGTGCATTACTGATCACCAGCAGCCCACAACTTAATTTCCCATTCTCTTTTGTTTTTTTCCAATGTCCCTCACGTTTTGACCTCTTTGGAGAAAAGGTCCTCCATCCCTGCTCTAGTTTAAAGCAGCTGGTCTTTCTCTGGTCAAGACCAACAGGCTAGACTAGACATGTCCTTAGGTGTCTATTAGCAAGAGATGAGCTAACTGATGCTTTTATTGAGCTGGCCATGAAAGGCGAAGAAAAGAAAGCCATTTTATTGCTCAGCCACTTGAAGCCAACATTCCAACCCTGGAACAATCTGATTCATTAGAATCAGGTACAAGGGTTGTCCTCAATACATACAATAGGGATGCTTGAAGGAAGCTGCAGACCTAAACACTTGCTTTATGTATCTTATTTCCTGAGAGATGAAGCGGGGATGGAGGCTGGAGACCATGTAGTATCTGGATGCCATGGTGACCCAGCCTGAGGCTGAAAATGTTCGACTGTGAGTCAATTTATAATGTTCACTATTACAAGCTCTGGATGCCATGTGTTTAAAAGTACACTGTGGAAAAAAGGTGCATTGTACTCGATGCCAACAGAATGGAGTCTTGTTATCATTAGGAGTGGGAAGGTTAGGGACTGACTTCACATGAACATCCTGAGAGGACTCAGGCTGCTGACTTCATTTCCAAAGCCCTGATTTTCTAGAAACAGGAGAGAACAAAGGCTCTTACTTAGCTGCTGAATAGGAAATGGAGGAGGTGCCTAGTCCTGAGACAAGTGCCTGGGACAGTGTGAAGGTGGAAACTCATGAAGGTTAGATTCAGAGCTCCTTGCATTGAGAGTGAAAGTGATTCATTCTGAATCCTATCCTGCTTCTCTAACAGAGCCTCTCTATCCCCTGCAGTAGGGAGAGTTCCAAAGAAGGGGACCCACCATTTTCAGTAATCCTTAAGGGAACTCCTAGAAAAGATAAGAGGTAGGGATGGAGGGGGGCCTTCCCATGGTGTTTCAAATTTAGGAACATGATAGATTAGTGTTTATGAAGCACTAGTGAGTCCTCCCTCCCTTCCTACTTGCCGCTCACATACTGCAGCTGTGCAATTCCCAACAAGCCAACAGGTGTGGCATTTTGCTGAGGCAAGACTGGCCAGAAATCTCCCACTAGTCGTTTAGCAGGAGGTTCTACCCTGGGTACATCAGATCAGCTCTAAGCTCTTGATTATAAATCTCTCTGAGTTCTGCCAACTATGGCTACTGTGCAGAGTGGGGGAATGGAGCCTGTAAGAGGCACAAGCCCACACACACCTTGTTATTCTTATGAGGATGAGACCCCAGTCCCTGAAAATCCAAGAAGATAGGAAACTGTCTTCAAAATAGTTATGATTAGGTGTGTCTGTGTAAGAAGAAATGGGTTAAACATCCCAGACATGGTTAAGACACCCAAGACATGTCTTAGCCTAACTGGGGTGATAAGATGCACACAACAACTTGATATATATGATGCACTTTATATTGCAACACGAGACAACTAGAGAATACAAGAACTATGTACAAGCAATCCAGCACAGGGTCTTAAGTTACACAACTTTAAAAAAAAAAAATTTCAGTGGTCAGAGCAAAGTGGGGCAAAGTTGGCAGGGAAGGAGGACAGCAAAGAATGAAATGCTTCTGAGCAAGGCTGTGCCTTTGTATGAAGCCTGACTGCAAGGCCTGCTTGGAACGGAAGGTTCATGATAGAAAATAGGAGAGGGGTAGTGGCAAAAAGATTTCAACTTGTAAGGCCAGGAATATAACAGAGCCACTGAAGAAGTCCCCGGGAACACATCTCTTTGTAGAAATTATAATGCAGGCCATTCATGCCACAGGGACAAATATACCTGAAAATGTATTTTGAAATACCACTTCACCAGCCCTAGTCCCATAACAGCCAATTTGATTTGGAGGTTATCCATCCCCAAATCCCACAACTTAACATGACCCCAGTGAAGACAACAACATATTTGCATAGCACTTTGCAATTTGCCACATACCTTCCCATACACTATCTAGTGATCCTTAAACAACTGTGTAAGACAGGAATACAATACTGGCTAATATTCACAGTGGGTGGACTATACCCCATATACTGTGCAAAGCTCTTCTCACAGACCATCTTATTTCATCCTCATAGCAGCCCTTTGGGGTTGATTCTCTTCTATCGTATATTTGGAAAAGTTTGTTTACTATATGCCTAGCACAATTCTCAGCATGTGTTAACTCTTTGAAACCCCACAGCCACCCTGTGAATTAGGTACTGTTATTATTCATATTTCACAGAGGAGAAACTGAAGCACAAAGGTTCAGGATTTGACCACGATGGCACACCTAAGTAGTAAATGACAGAGCTGGGATTTAAACTCAGGTGGCCTTGGTTCTTCAGAATTCACACACCCAGAATCGGGCTCTATCACTTTGAAAGGCAGCCTGTACCTTCACTGTATCTTTACAGACTTCTGGAGAGTGATGAAGCCCTTCTGGTTCAGCCCATTGATCCTGTGTGATGGTACCCAGGTCTTCCACCTCCTTAGTGGAATTCTTATCCTCCCTCCTTTCCTTCATCCCTTCAATCCCATAGCTCATCTAACAACCACTAGGTTATAATGGAATGCTTACAATTTATAAATATACTTTTCTGCCCATGCTCACCGACCTCTTGGAACAGGTTTGGCTGTCCACAATGACGGGTGAGGAAATGGGGGGTGGGAGGCACTACCAGTGCCCTCCTTGGGTACCACAGCTGATGTGTTACAACAAGTATACTCATGATCATGTCACTCCTGTTCATTCTCTTTTGAACATAAGAAAACAGAGTTGGACAGACTTCTCCCAAAGTGATCAGCGATGACCCAGATGACAGGCCTGCTGAGTCCTGGCTCCCTTCACAGCGCTTCTCACCCAGGGTGGTCCAGCAAGCGCTGTCTCAGCGTGTGGGTCAGTGAGAGGCGACCCACGCCAGGCATGCAGGGCACTGCCCCTGCCACAGGTAGAAGGCAGCATGGCCCTCCCTCTGGGCTCCTTGGCTCGACCCCTCGGTCACCTGACACCATTCCTCTTCTCAAGGCCCTCACCCTTGATTATGGCTTACAGCTGATGACCTCTGATGACCCACGGAGAAGATTAAGAACATTAGGCAAAGGGACTGGTCAACCCTCCCCTTGGGCCAGCTCTTTGGATCACAAGTCCTCAAAGAGGTCTCATGCTGCCTCCTGGCTCTTCACGCTGTGACAGCCCAGGATTTATTCCTTCCACCAGAGTCCTGAGCTGCTGAGCTACCTCCCCTCCCCCACCTCATCTGTCCAAACCTCTGGGTTCTTCACTGCCCCATCCTTCCTCAAGAGACCTTGCTTCTCCTAAAATACCTTTCCTCTCCTCTCTCTCCAACAATCTCTCCATCATGTCCCCAGATCCTCAAGCTCACCCATCTGAATCTGTAGTTGAACTACATTCTTAATGTACTTTTCCCCTGGCCTTGAAACTGTTCATGGCTTCATCTTGTACTTGATCTTGTGGCCTAGCCGTCAGGTTGGTCCACACATCCATGTCTTGACTCCCCTCTGGGGTCAGGAATAGCTGCTACATTGAATGGGGCAAAGGGTCTCTTACTTAGGCTTTGAGTAACTCACCCCTCAACAAACCAGACCTGGTTTGTTAGCATGATGACTCAGGGAAGCAATTTCTGTCATCCCCCATAAATCCCTTTGATTCTGGATTTCTGGGTTACGAAAACTAGGGGAGAAAGGCCATCTTCTTCAGCAACATGGGGGAACTGGTGGTCTAGGGATGTTTACGGTCTTGGCACAAGCTCCCCAGAGATAAATGAGGGGGCAATTGTGGGTGGGGGAGGAACTCGGGGTGGCTTTGAAAGCAACTTAAAAGGAACACAGAACAGCGCAGCGGGGCTCCGGGGGCCCTCTGCAGAGGTTTTTTATTACGTTATTTTGGCTTTGAAATGGAACTGAAAACTTACTTGAGTCTGGCAAGACCAGGCCGGAGCCAGGGACTCTCACTGAAATCCTGGATAACACCCATCATCCCATAGAGTTGGGATAGAGAGAGAGAGCCTTAAAGGTAAGTGACTCCCTGAACTTATCCACAATACAAGGGAAGTCCCCCCAATACCAGGGAAGCTGCAGAAATGAGGAACACCTATCTTGTGGGTGGCAGGAAGAACAGGACAGAGACAGGTGTGTGTGGCAGGAGAGACAGGAACACCAAATCAATTAGCAGGGTCTGATGCCCAGATCAGCAGCATTCACCAGTCGCCGACCCAGGGGATTTGGAGTAGGGTGCCTTTTTTTTTTTTTTTTTTTAATAGAAAAAGGGAAAGGAGTAAGAAGGAACATTTTGCATGCAAATGGGCCACTGCCAGAAGAGCCCATTAAAATGTAAAAACTCCACATTCAGCCTGACAAAACGGTGCAAACTGCTGTGTTTGCCAGAGGGGCAGCAATAAAGCTCACAACAAAGGGGCCGAGGAACAATGGCGGGCTGAATGGCCTCAGTCAGCAGGTCCCCTCTCTCGTTGCCATGGGGACCCCACCGGGGCTTACTAAAGGTATTTCCTGAGGAGAAAGGCAGTGCACACATGCCCAGGCAGCCCGGCTAATCCTGACAGGAAGCCATCGCCATTCAGCAGCCCAGGGGCTTGGGGCTGGAGTTTTGTTTTGTTTTTATTAAAAAAAGATTTTGGTCTTTTGTATGTCCCACCTCGTCACTGTAATTTAGTGCAGAGCCGCCTGTGCTGGGTAAAGCCACAGCCAGGGCCCTGTGACTGCCCCACGACCCCCCAAAACCAGCTCCCCAGGAACTGAGCTGGCGGAGGAAGCATGCAGAACCCCACTTGTCAGCTCCAGACTGAGTTTGTGTCAATCTTAAAACATAGGAAGCCTGAGCGTTAATATGCTGTAATGCACCCGAATTGAATTTGGGGTTCAAACTTCTGTTTCTGGGTTTATCTGATGCCTCCTTCCGGTCTGTACTTTGAATTCCTCAGGATTTGGTCCCCTTCCCCCCAAATGGTATCAGAGTCCCCCACCTCCCACTTTGGGAGAACCTTCTCAGCTTAAAGGACTGTAATTAAGTGATTAACAAAGGAATGCACCCAAGAGTTGTCTTAAAAAGAAATCTCCTTTCTTTCCCCAACAAAAGTTCAGGGCCCCAATTATTTACTGATAACACCTTAAGCGGAGTCAAAAATAAAACCCACTCCACCCATTTTCCAAAATGGTTCCCAATAGACTTTGTTTCTCTCCCTCCAATCTTATCAGCCAGAAAGAACTCAGTAAGAGTGAAGGTGGATGCCCTGCAGCTATGGGGAAGGGCAGTCAAGGATCTCAGCTCCTAGAAGTTGTGTCACCATTTCTCATTTGGCACCAGAAGAATCCAGCCTTGGCAGATTCAGGGAAGAGAGCCAACAACACAGCTGGCGGTGGAGACAGAAACTCCCGGGTGACAACTGCCCCCTAGAACACAGTTTAGAGTAAATTAACATTTCCTAGCAACTCATAAGTGGAAAGAGCCATCTCCAACAGAGTCTAAAAAATGAAGGGGGCACAGCTTGTTCGCTGTGATTCGAACCCAGGTCTGAGTTTGAAAATCCCATGAACTTGCAGCTAGACCTTTCCCCAAAACATGTTTTGAGCCTCGCATTTTGGATAGAATCACAGAGGATGACATTTTATTTTGGAGGCAATGAAGACTGCCCAGCAACTACCATGAACATCTTGGGAAGCTTTGAAGACCATGACTAAATGGGTTCTACTTTGGGACAAGGAGCAAGAGTCTGCTCAATGATGGGGAACTCTTTAAAAGCTGGTATGGGCAATTTATGTGGACTGTAGGTCAGGTGAAGGTCTTATTCCTGCCTTTAAAAAAAAAAAAATCATGCCCTAAACTCAAAGCAAAAGTATAACTGGTCACCAACTGATAAAATGCATAAGAACAAACTTCTTCCACTAAGATGTTAGCTTGAGGTAGGGGGAGGAAGGGGTGTGTGTGTGTGTGTAGGGGTCCTGCTGTAGGAGGGGAGTTCAGACCCTCCTACCACTGGCCCAAAGCCCAGGCCTCCCAGCCATGTGTCTGCAGCTGCGACCTGTCATGCACTTCCTGGTCTGGGTTCTGTAATGGAAAGATCATTAAGAGTGGGGGAGGGAGGAGAGCGAGAAGAATCAACAGCGAAGAGGTAACCCTGCAGCTCCTACTCTCCGCTGTGCTCTGACCTTAAAGTCCGGTCAGGTTCCTTAAAGAAAAGAATGTATTGCCCTACCCCCACCTCTCCCACCCCCAGGCCCTCCCCAGGCCCTCCCCAGCCTCTCAGAGGGCTGCCCCTCCCCCAGGCTCAGCGGTGCTGATTTGGGGAAGGAAACGCCAGCAGCTGGCCAGGAAAAAGTTGTCACTCCCTAAACTTGCTGATGCACTAGTAGAGGCCTCAGCTGTTTGAGAATGTGTCTTATGGACCCCCAAAACCACAATAGGTGTGCTGCACTGCACAAGTCATCAGGACTCTCAGCACCCCAACATTCTGCCAGCCCCACACCCCCATCAGGTCTCAATCCTGTGATGGTGGTTCTGGGTGGCCTGGGTCAGAGCCCTGCCTAAGGCCCACTCCCAGGTGGGGAAAGGAATGATTTCTTCCTAAAGTAACATTTTTCTCAATGTAAAGAAATGGCCCGGGCTGGGGCTGGGGCTCAGTGGTAGAGAGCTTGTCTAACATGCATGAGGCCCTGGGTTCCATTCTCAGCAGAACCCCCCTCCCCACAAAAAAAAAAAAAAAAAAAAAAAAAAAAGCTCTTATTTTCACTTTAAGAGAATAAAAGTGATAAAACATCCTCTTAAAATGACATAATATAGATGATGGTTCAAGGGGCTGAGGGACAGGAGAAGGAGGCGCTGATTAATAGGTATGTCAATTAAGTTCTAGTGGAATGGTAGTGATGGCTGCACAACAATGTGAACAAACAATACCACATAACTGTGCCCTTGACAATGGATAAACTGGTGTATTTCATGTTATGTATGTTTTATCCCAATAAAAATAATTAAATGGTGATGGGGCTAGACACCAATAGCTTATTTAAAAATGTGCTCACTCAGTAAAATAAGTTGAGAATCCTACATGGGTTTCAAAATATGAGGAGGGGAATTATACTGGTCCTAAATCTAAAAATGTGGGACCAAGGGTCAGTTTCACAGATTTCCAGGCCTGTGGAAACCCAGAAGTTGCTTCATTTATATGCCATCTTCCACATACCAGGTATTCATCATTTAGCCTCCTTCTCTCATACACACAGCATCAAAGATGAGCATTTTACTCTGTTTTAAGAATTAAACACATAGTTTCCGGGTTTTTCTACTTAGGATATTATGGCTTTCAGGTAGAGCACATAGAAGAATGAGCCTGGTGTGTATGTGCCTTTGCTTCCACAGGGATCCAGGACCACTAGAATCCTGGGGAAGAGAGGTCTTTTGCAGAAATCATTTAGTCCCCAACTCAGCTTGAGCCACACAGGTGGCTGTCACTGGCTGGATGCAGCAGAGGCAGCATCCGAGTAGAAATCACTCCACTGGCTAACCTTACCTCTAACCATGTGACCCCAGGCAAGTCACCTTCCTTGACAGCTTCATGCTCTGTGAAATGAGGAGGCTGACTTGAAAAGTTTTCTTCCACCTTAATGTCCTGGGTCCCAACAGGGACTTGCTGGATGGAGGAGTGTCATCCACTGACTTCCCCACCTGCCCCCAACCAAGAGCACACTGATGATGGGGGAGGGAACCATCTCTCCATGTAACTGTCCTTTAAGAAAAGGGAATCTTATGCTTAGTGAAGCTAGCCAATCCCTAAAAAACAAATACCAAATGTCTTCTTTGATATAATGAGAGCAACTAAGAACAGAGCAGGGAGGAAGAGCAGGAAGAAAAGATTAACATTAAACAGAGACCCGAGGTGGGAGGGAAAGGGAGAGAAAAGGGAAATTGCATGGAAATGGAGGGAGACTCTTATTGTTATACAAAATTACATATAAGAGGTTGTGAGGGGAATGGGAAAATAAACAAGGAGAGAAATGAATTACAGTAGATGGGGTAGAGAGAGAAGATGGGAGGGGAGGGGAGGGAGGATAGTAGAGGATAGGAAAGGTAGCAGAATACAACAGTTACTAATAGGGCATTATGTAAAAATGTGGATGTATAACCGATGTGATTCTGCAATCTGTATTTGGGGTAAAAATGGGAGTTCATAACCCACTTGAATCTAATGTATGAAATATGATATGTCAAGAGCTTTGTAATGTTTTAAACAACCAATAAAAAAAGAAATAAAGGTCCATCAACGACTAATAAAAATATTAAAAAAAAAAAGAAAGAAAGAAAAGGGAATCTGTTTTGGTCACAGAACTCTGGCCACCAGCACCTTCAATAAATGCTTCTCATCTTCATCTCTTCTAAGACTAGCAGAAAACTCAGTATTATTCAAGAATTCACTTCATGATCCTTTTTTGATGCTAATGGAATACAATCCCATGAGAAAAGTTAGGTCAATAAATTTTTCAAATGCATTGGGAATTTGTGGATAACAAAGAAGGGCTAACCTGACAAAATAAAGACCACTTCCAACCATATCTCTCAGGCATTAATAGGGTTTTGACCATTCAAACAACAAATCATAAGTTTTGGACACCAAGGGGTGAATTTTATTCTAGGTTCAAAGGCTAATTCCTAACAGCAAAGGAAAAAAACTTAATTCCAAAAATAAATCCTCAAGTTTGACCATAAAGGAGCACATTCCTAAAGGGGTGGAGAATATGCATCCCAAAGATAAAGATAATGGACTTAATGCAGGAGGGTGTTCCAGGAAGAGGGTCTCTTTCCTTCCTAGGACGGCTTCTAGAACACTTCCCTATTCCAGTCTCCCCAACGCAGCCCTCCAAGGTGAAAGTACTCATCTTCTCCCACCTCTCCCCACTTTCCAGCCTATCATGCCTTTCTCCTCCCAGAACCTCCAAAGTTCCATCTTCATTCACCTCTTCCCAGCACAGGGGTTAGAGCAGTAGGCAAAGACCTGATCCCGAACCACTCCACCAATCTATTAGCTGTTGAACCTTAGCAAGTTTTGAGACTTTGAGCCAGTCTCCTAAGCTGCTAAATGGCAACAATGCCTAGCATATAGACTTTCTGGGTATGGGAATGAATTGAATTCAGAGATTCTCAAAGTGTGGATCCCAGGACTGGTGGCAGCAGCATCAACCTGGGAACTTGTCAGTACCAAGGTTGGGCCCTTTTTCAGAATCAAGAGGACCAAAATGTAGTGATGTGCTTTAACATGCCCTCCAGGAACACTGAACCAGGAGAAATCTAAGGACCACTGTACCGTGTGAGGTAAGAGTTTACTACATGGTAGCACAAACTGTTTTCTCATTGATTTTCTTTGTCTTCCTAGCTTTGCTTTTTTTTCTTCCTTCCTTCCCAGTTTCTTTTTCTTTTTGGTACTAGAGATGGAACCCAGGGGCACTCTACCACTGAGCAACATCTCCAAACCTTTTTATTTATTTTTTATTTTGAGGCAGGTTCTCACTAAGTTGTTGAGGCTGACGTCGAACTTGTGATCTCTTGCTTCAGCCTCCCAAGTTGTTGGAATTATAGGTAGGTGCCACAGTACCCCAATAGCTTTTCCTTTTTAAAATTAGAATTTTTAGATATATTTTTAAAAAATGACAATGGATTGCAACCTACTTGTGAAATCATCTACTTAAAAAGTATTAATATGTCCAAGACATCTGTATGTGTGTGTATATATATGTATATGTATTTACATATACATATGTAAATAGATACACAGTCTCCAAGTTACAATGTTTCAATGTAAGATTTTTCAACTTATCTGTAGGAAGAACGTGATACACATTTAGTTGAAACTGTGTTTTGAGTTTTATCTGTTTTCCGACATGCCCTACACTGGGCATCAACAGTGAGCTGCAGCTTCAGGTAATTAATTGATAATCTATAGTATACTGGATTCCTGATGTCGGTTTGGATAGATATTTTATAAGTGATATGAGATATTAGACACTTTATTATAAAACAGGCTTTGTGTTAGATGATTTTGCAGGCTAATGTAAGTGTTCTAAGCATGTTTTAAGATCAGCTAAGTAAGTTAAACTATGATGTTAGGTAGGTTAGCAGTATTAAATGCATTTAACTTAGAATGGGTTAACAAGATGTAACCCCACTATAAGTCGAGGTGCACCTATGTATATACATATAAAAAGAGACAGAGATAAAGTCACGCTCTGTATAATGTTTTGGTCAATAATAAGCCACATACGACAGTGTTCCCATAAGATTATAATTGAGCTGAAAAATTCCAATTTCCAGGGACATTATGTCAGTCCTCAAGTCACAGAGTAAGTAACACATCATTCATGTGTTTGTAGAGAAGCTGGTATAACAAACTTACTGTGCTACTACTCATATAGCACATCCAATTATATACAGTATATAATATTTAATAATGATAATTAACTGGTTTATGATTTATGATAATTCTTTTAATTGTTATTTTAGTATGTATTTATTCTAGTTAAATATAAAAAAGCTTACTTTTATATTTAATGTTGCTGGCAGCATTATGCCAGTAGCAGCCTCATATATCTCATGTTTTCTGTGTCTTGACTCCATCATTTTCTCTTGTGCTTCATTTAAATGGTGTCATCTCACTCATCACAACCACAGGAGTAGTGGGCTACACCATGTACACAGATGCACACTCTAATTGTCCTATGAGTGTGAGAGGCTGTGCTACATAGGTTTGTGTAAGCACTCTATGATGGTCCCACTAACATGAAATCTCCTAACCGTGTACCTCTCAGAACATACTGACATCATCAAAGGGACACCCAACTCTGTGTGTGTGAACACGCTATTATATATACTATAGTGTACAGCAGTCAGTCAATTTACACCGTTCCTTTGAAAAGAGGCCATCCTATGTCATTTCATATGTCCTCATATAATCTAGGGTCTAATGTCTTTATTTGATGTGGGCTTTGAATATTACTTCTATTTTTTCTTTTGCACCTTTTTATTTTTTACCATCTAGAAAATACTATGTAATTATATTCAAGTTGAAGTCCACACTTTAGCTGTTGTAGTTCAAGAACTATCAATATTGATATCACTTGGGAACTTAAAATGCTGATTCCTGGGCCCTTGCCCTGCCAAGGTCTGCATTTTAACAACACTGGATACTACTACTTCTTCCTTTTTTTTTTTTTTTTAATGTATATACTTTGTGTATTTTAGCACATTTTACCTTTAAAACAAATTTTGTACAATATGTCAAATGTATCTCTGAGTAGTTGAACAGTGGTTTAAAAAAAAAAAAGCTAAGTATATACCTAAGCTGTAAGACTTAGTTTCATGCCATTATCATCTGACTACTGGGGGGAAAAACATCTGAATTACAATAACCCATCTCAGCAAAATTTTCCAATTCATATTAGAAGGGCTTTGATTTACAAATCTCTTTTGAAAAGGCAATATTAACACAATTCACATCAGAACATCCAGTTAATACAATTAACAACAAACCAGAATTTTGCTATATGGTAGGACTTTCTACTGGTCTTTCAGTTCCTTTGGCCTTCTGATTGCAGACTTGACTGTGATAGCAGAAGTGGTGTTGTAGGTCCAGGTGCCACCAGCCACTGTTTTCATGCAGGGACTACAGTGCCAGATCCCCAGAGCCCAACTCTTTCTCATGGTTTTGCCACAGAAGGAACATGTGTACTTGGCGTGCTGGCTGATTTTAATCTTCTTCACTATTTTCCAGAGAGAGGCACCGTAGCGGGTCCCATATTTACCAATGATTCCGACTTTCTTAGTGCGTTTAGCCCTGTCACCACGACTTAGGCCCGAGACCGAAGAGTGGATACTATTTCTTAAGTGAGTCATTTATTGTATTTGTGTAATTAAGAGTTAATGCTGGCTGGGCCTGGGCCTGACCCATACATAGTGAGGGTAGGGGTAGGATGGCTCACTCAAGCATTCAGGAAAGGTCTACAAGACTTTTACTGTTTCTTCCCAAAAGGTTACATGGATAGTACCAACTGACAGAACCAGAGGAAAACATTCCCTAACTTTCAACAGGTCTGGTTTCTATTCCTAGGGCACTACGAATAGTGTACCACAAATTGATACATACCTTTAAAATCCTGTAATTATTCTGTGGTACTACCTTGTAATATAAAATTTTGTTTATACATTAATTTGTTAAATATAAACACTAAGAAAAACAAAATTTTAGACCCCACTCCACCCCAGTTTTTGCACTTAAAGAAAAATAACACTGTAGCCTTAAAAAAAAAAAAAATCCTAAACCCCAGTCTTTATGAACCTTCTGACATATTTATTTTCATCCAGAAATCTAGGTAGGTTTTTTTTTTTTTTTTTTTTTTTTTTTTGGTACCAGGGATTGAACTCAGGGTACTTAACCACTAAGCCACATCCCCAACCCTTTTTTGTACTTATTTAGAGTTTCACTGAGTTGCTTAGGGCCTCACTAAATTGCTGAGGGTGACTTTGAACCCTTGATCTTCCTGCCTCACCTTGCCAAGCTGCTGGGATTACAGGTGTGTACCATTACACCCAGTTTACATCTATGTAGTTTTTGTGTCTAAGCAATACTGCTGCATTCCAGACTAAGTGTGACCTACAAAAAACTCAGGTATGGTATCTGATGCTTGAGCATCTCTGATCCTAGATCTCTCCCAAGTATGAGGTCTGTGGCTACTGTGGAAAAGAAAGGGTTTTGTTCCGTTGATTCTTCCATGCTAGGGAACCACTGTCATTAGGGCAGCTCAGACTTGTGACTGATGTGGAACCTCACAGTACAGAACAGAATGTCACAGGAGAAATGACTCAAGGCAAACATCTCAAAGAGAGAAGTCAGATTCCTGTGAGATAAGGAGGACTAAGCCAGCAATGTTTATTTTTGTTATTTTTTATATTATTATTATTTTTTAAATCTCTTTTTATTTTATTTATTTTTTTGTGTGTGATATTAGGGATTGAAACCAAGAACACTCCACCACTGAGCTACATCCCCAGCTCCCTTTATTTTTTGAGATAAGGTCTCATTAAATTGCCCAGGTTGGTCTTGAACTTATAGTTCTCTTGCCTCATGCAGGGATGTTCAACAAAAGGTGTTCTGCCTCAATTTTGTGGGGAATCCAATTTGATATAGGTATGGAGAGCAATAGAGAAGGAAAAAAATATCATCAGACCTACCGGAATTTGAAACCTCATGCTACCCCTCTCCAACTATACAATCTTTGAGAAGTTACTTAATTTCCTGAACTTCAAACTAAGGTTAAATAATCTCAAGCTAATCATGGGCATGAATCTTGTGTCCATGGGTTCATTATAAAGAAGTAAAAATGTAAACCATGCAGTATAAAGATGCTTACTATTAATTATGATGATGATGGAACCCAGGGCCTTGTGCATATGGCGAGTACCCCCAACCCCAGCCCTGCTTTCAAAAAGATTTTCACTGGCACAACCATTCTGGGGGGCAGTTTGATATAGTGATGATATCAAAACATTTAAAATGTAACTACCCTTTGATACATGAACAAATTTTATTTTTAACAGTATGTTCACTCAAGTGCAAATTACTAGAAATAACCTAAGTTACTCCCAAAGAGGAGGACAAGATAAACAAATTTTGTATACTCACAATGGAATACTAAGTAGTTATCAGGCATGATGAAAAGCTTTTGTGTATGACAATAAATATAGACTTAAGTTATAAATCAGTACATATAGTATAAGTCCATTTCTGAAAGTTTGTATAAAGGCAAGAAAAAAGTCTTTTAAAAAAATAATCATTTTTGGATGATGGGAGTGTAAGTTTTTCTTTCTTTCTTTTGTACTAGGGATTAAACTGGGGGAGCGGGGTGTAATATTACCACTGAGCTACATCCCAGTCATTTTTATTTTTTATTTTGAGATAGGGTCTTGCTTAGTTGCTGAGGCTACCCTCCAACTTGTGATCCTCCTGCCTCAGCCTCCTTAGTAGCTAGGATTATAGGTTTTCTGTATTTTCTACAATGAACTCAGACTACATATCAAAATAAGAATGTTTTAAAAGAACAATATTCTTGCTAATTGCACAGAACTTTGAGAGGAGTTATCAAACATTAAAAACTCCAAGGGCTGGGGTATGGCTCAAAGGTACAGCATATGCTTAGCATGCATGAATCCCAAGGTTCAATCTGACACTGCAAACAAACAGGCAAAACCCAAAAACTTAAAAAAAAAAAAAATTTGAACAAGGACTGGGGATTTAGTTCAATGGTAGAGTGCTTGTCTAGTAAGTGTGAGGTCCTGGGTTCAATCTCTAGTATACACACCAAAAACCTGAGGCAGAATAAAGTCTGTGCTAGATTGATTATTAAAAACAAAACAAAACAAAACAACAAAAAAGCAAGGAGTGAACAGGGGAAGACGCCAAGAAGAATATGTTCCTTAAACTAGGTCTTAACGCAAACTCAAGTTAACCTTAGGCCAAGAATTGAGTAGGTATTACAAAATGTGAAAAGGAGAAAAGGATAAGGACGGCCAGTTCTGTCTGAACACTGGTTAAATTGGGTAAATAATTCCCATTTCTGACTGAACAAAGGTTACATATAAAGTATATGTTGTAGTAAAAAAAAGTGTGTGGGGGGGGAAACTTACTTGGCCAGATGAATGAATGAATGGGTTGAAAAAAATTAATGAAGGAACAAATCCTTAGCCAGAGGTTAGTTTTCAATCCCAGTGAAAACAGGAAGGGGTAAACTCTGAATTCAATTGAATTTGATTGAATTGTTGATTAACACTTAAAACTTCCATGTTGCTGTCTCATGCCCTTTTTCCCTGCTCAAGCTCATAACCAATAAGCCCACTCTTTCTTGAACTCTTTGACCCTCTCACGACCACTTGAGGCTTAATACACCTATGTGCCCAGGACAGGGCCTGCTATCCCAATGTCCACCTATTGCACACAAACCGTACCGATTTGGCCCGGCACAACGTGGGGGATTAGGACAGAGCATGGAGTTTTGAGTTCTGCCCAAGCAGATCTTTGCTGTTCCCTGTAACTACATGGGCAGACCCCCTCATCCCAGCCTTCCTCAGTGCGCAGGACACAAACCTTTAAACGAAGGCAGCGGGCATCCTCTTTGGCAAAGGAGAAAGGTGAGTGATTGGTTATTGTGAGCTAAGAGTCAGGAGAGGGGAAACCAGGGGACAGATGCTCAAGCTTGATGCTACTCTGCTGGCATGACACCTACTGTGTATTGTGTGAGAGGGTCCCTACTGGGCCACTGACAGCTCTAAGTCTGAGAAAATCCCCAAGGTCAGGAGCAGCCTAGATTCCAAAAGGAATTCTCCTAAAAGGAAATGGTTTGGGATCTGCCCCAGGTTCTTAGGAGGCCAGGGAGGGCAATTAACTTTCAGTTCCAGAGGAGCGGGGACAGGTTGGGCAGAAAGAAAGAATGAACACGGAGGCCTGGGCAGCTGAATTTAAGAGTCCAGGGGAAGGAAGGAGAGCAGCTGGACCTCCCGGGTCAGCAGGAAAACAGTTGTCTCATTTCCAGGCTTCAGGGAAAGAAGAGGGAGGCAAAGGTGCTATCTACAGGGGGAGTCTGAGGCCGCGGTAGCCCCAGAGGAATGAGGCATTATAAAAACAGGGCGCAGCTGCTGGTCAGGCTCTCTGACCCTGGACCTCACCCTGCTGGATAATGACTCCCCAGAACTCACTTCTCCCAAGGCCATCCATCACCACCCGGACAGTCACTCACTCGTTAGCCTGACCAGAAGCAAACACCCTGGCTGGACAGACCCTGTGGACCCATTTTCCCATCTCTAGGCGAAGGCTTGAGAAGAATCCCTGACACCTGCCGGCCTACCCCAGACTCCAGGCAGTCACAGAAACCAGGTGACAAGAGTCACGGACAAAGAATCAGGGATTCTTTGTTTGGGCTCCCTCCCTTCCCCCACCCGCTGCGCGGCCTCTGGATAGCCATTTGTTCTTCCCTGAGAAATTCCTTCTCCCTGACTTCGGGGAGTGGGTTGGCAAAGCCAGAGTGGAAAATCAGTGAAGCTAATGGTGTAGCAATGCAGAAGCCAGAGCCAAGAACACAGCCTTGGAGTGGCTGAGCTCTACCCAGTGTGGTCAAGCAGGACACGTGAGCACCCCCACATTCTCTCACACTCTGCTGAGAGCTGCTGGGTCCTCCCAGCCCTGCCCTAACTCTAACACTTGCAAACAGCCACCTCTCTGGGGAGGCAGGCATGGGACACAGTAGATCCTGAGGGAAACCTGGTAGCTTAGAGCACTGGTGGATTTCTACAGACCTAAATCCCCCGCCCTTGTTCTCAAGTGGGTCATTCCACATCACCTTTGGCTCTAAGTAATTCCACTAGCCTTCTGGAATTCCTCTTGCCATTCAGTGTGAATTAGAAGCAAACAGGTTCTTTTCACAAGAAGAAATGATGCTGGGGATGAGGTGGAGTGGGGGCACATCCTCCAAGTGTCCCAGGGCAGCTTTGGGACACTGGTCTTCAGGCCAATCAGCTGCAGCCTGCGGAATCACAGCATGTCTTATATTGGGACACCCCCTGGTATCTATCTGAGACTCCTGCTGTAGCTCAGCTGAAATGCACACCCCTTTGGACTAAAGGCAGCTGCAGAACCCCTGTGGGGTGGGAGTGTTGCCAGGACCCTACAACTTGAGGGCTGGTTCATGGTTCTGGCACTACCTGCAGCCATGGGTACAGGTTTCTGCAGAACACAGAGACAAAGACCTGCTCTGTGGTACACACATGGCATGCCGGGGGACGTGCAGCCAGAAATGGAAACATAGAGCTTTTCCATTAAATGTAACCTCTCCCCCATTCAACCAGCCACCAGATTCCTTCAAATCTGGGTGGGTGGGAGGAGCTGTAAAACCTCAGCCCATTAAATCGCTTATGAGTTGCAGGTTTCTGTGGATGGAAGCAAGTATTTGGAGACTGCAAATCTCACACACTTTATGCCCTGTACCATGGGGTCCGGGATGTTTAACCCACCTGACTGCTGAAGTGGGGGCAGGCAGGAGTCTCCAGAGTGGCCTTGCAGGCAGTTTTGGATGAACCCACTCACGGTTCCCCTCAAGTCCTATTCTAGGAGGAAAAAACAAATGGAAACAGCCCACCTCAAGCTCAGAATGTCTTGCAAGCTGGTGCTTATCTTCTGAAAGGGGTATTCTACCCCCAGGCCTGTGATCCAGCTTCAGTCCACCCGCAAACCTCAAAGCCTGATCTGAAACAAGCTTGTACTTGGTAAGATGGCACACGAGAGAATGGGAAGGAGAGGGAGAGGGAAGGAGGGAGGTTGGTTTTCCTGGAACCCTTATTAAATCAGCTTTCCAAGGACAGCCAGAAACTCCAGGCCCTCCCCAGTCCCTTAGGAGCATTTGCAGACTGCTAGTATTGCACTCAGCTGGGGGAGGGGCTGCCAACACACACACACACACACACACACACACACACACACACACACACACACACAGCACATAGCCTTTCCAATGGGGGAGAAGGTTTCAATGCAGGCAGGGTTTGGGGTAGTCTGCTTTCAGTTTAGGGACAAATCCTTTATACACAGATTATAGTGTTTTTTGAGGACAATAGCAGCATTATTTAATAATCAGTAGGGCCAAGGCTATACAATATATCTAACATTTGTAAAGTTCCTAAAGTTCACAAAGCATGAAGATATGTTTTCTCTTAACCCGTCACAGTCACAGCTGTTCTCAGCCACGACAGGGCAGTGTGCCGTACCACAGAGCTCGTAGGGGATAAAAGTGCCACACTAGGAAGGGACTTCCTTCACCAGACTTGTTCTCCAAGTCCCGCGGCTTTCCACTGTTCCGTCCTAGGCCATTCCAAGTTGCCCCAGGAGACCACATGTCCCTTACCATATGGGCTAGACTCCTGGGTCCCGGGAAAATGGACTAAGAACAGCCATTTATTACTGTGTACCAGGCTCTGTGTAAGAGCTGTGCAGACAGTCTCATTTGATCTTTACAATGACCTTATGAGCACATATTCATTAACAGAGTTTATAGAAACCTCAGAGAAAACTGTCCCAAGAGTCAACAGGGAGTAAGAAGTGGAGTCAAAGCCAGTTGAGGCGGTGCATGCTTGTAATCTTGAGAGGCTTAGGCAGGAGGATAGCAAATTTAGAGGCCAGCCTCACAACTTAGTGAGACACTGTCTAAAAAATAAAATTAAAAAGGGCTGGAAATGTAGCTCAGTGGTAGACTAGCTCTGAGCTAAATCTCCATTACTATAAAAGAAAGAAAAAAAGAAGTGCACTTGAAATCAAAATGAAGGTAGTCAAGAAAAAACATAAAGACTTGTGCGTGAATGTTCAGAACACAGTAGTTTTATTAAAAATGGCCAAAATTGTTCATAACTGCTATAATTCATGTGCTGGCAGGTTGGCTTCCTGAGTGACAATATTGAAAGGTTGAATACCTTTAAGAGGTGGGGCTTAGTGAAGGTCACTGCTTCTATAAGGGATTAAATGTAGTCCTCAAGAAACCTGTAAGTTCCCCTGAGACTTGTTAATAAAAAGAGGAAGACCGGCCCCTCCCTGGTCTCCCTATCTCACCATATGATCTCTCTTACATACAATCCCCTGGTGACCCACCCTCCATGTAGTGATACTGCGAGGTGGGCCATCACCTGAGGCTAAATATATGGGCTGCCTGATCTTAAGACTTTCAGCCTCCAAAACCATGAGGTAAACAAACTTCTTTTCTTTATAAGTATCCAATTTCAGGTCTTTTGCTATAACAACTGAAAACAGACTAATACAATGACCAAAATGGCCATCAAAAGGTGAATACATACTCAGCATGTAATTTTATCATATGAAATTCTAAAACAGGAAAAATGAATCTATGGTGAAAGACAGTAGATTAGAGGTTGCCCAGGGACTGACTGAAGAGGGGCATGGTGAGGGGTGATGAAAATGTTCTATATCTTCGCTGAGGTAGTAGTTACATGGTGTACACACATTCTATAAAAACACATGGAGCCGGGTGCGGTGGCGCATGCCTATAATCTGAACAGCTCAGGAGGCTGAGGCAGGAGGGTCGCAAGTTCAAAGCCAGCCTCAGCAACAGTGAGGCGCCAAGCAACTCAGGGAGACCCTGTCTCAAAATAAAATACAAAATAGGGCTGGGGATGTGGCTCAGTGGTCAAGTGCCCTGAGTTCCATCCCAGGTACCAAAAAACAAAAACAAACCAACAAAACGCGTGGAACCATACACTTACAATCAACACATTTTATGTTACATAAATTATACCTCAATTAAGTTAACGTTTTTATAAGCTCAGTCCTGACTGCCTACAGCCTCCCAACAGTCCCCATCCCCCCTCTCTTCCTCCCTCTTTTCTCAGAGCTTGTACTTTGTCCTCATCAAGACCTTCAGATCCCTGGCTCTATGCTCCATCCCTGCCGGTTTCCTTTCCTAGATAGGATCCACCACCAGCAGCTTTAATGACCCTCCTCCTCCAGCCCCACGCCCACCTAAATCTCCGGTAGCTCATTTCCCTGCTCCACACCCTCTTCAAGTGCCTAGGCCAAAGATTTGTACAAATTCATTTTCTCTAATCTCCATTCTTGGGCTGCAAAGAGTCTTGCAGAAAGTTAAAAAAAGGAAAAAAGAAAATGCTTCAGGGTCCATCATAAAAGCACATTCTCAACCCTCATCCGTGCCCTCCTTGTTCCTGGACTCCCCTGCCTCTGTCTACACAGTGGCTGGTCACCATCTTCTCTGCTCCCGTAACCTTACTTTCATCTTGTCTTGTCTCTAGTCATCTAGAGTTGCTATTCTACCGACTTAAACCCCTAGGTTCTATTTCTGGAGGGTCTTTACTGTTTTTTCCTTCTTTTACAATCTTACAGCCCCCATCCTACTTCCCGATCTCACCCCAACTAGACAATCAAAACAACCTTCCTAACCAGTCTTTCTGTCAACAGAGGCCACAGCAGTAATAAATGCTAACACTTTCCATCTACGTGCTTTATTTGGATTATTGCATTTAATCCTTTTTTACCCTTCCCATTTTATAGATGGGCAAAACTAAGGCTTACTGGGCTCGAATTTGGCAAAGGAAGTTAACGCAGCTATCACGTGGCAGAGCAAGATGAAAACAGGTCCACCTAACTAACCCCTTCCTCTCATCTGTCCAAATTCAGTGGCCAAATTAAATTTCTGAAAGCTGGAACATGTCACTAAATTTTTCAAATTTCCCCAATTTTTCAAATCTACCCATTTTAAGTATAGTTTCCTTAGCGTGGCATATGGAAGCCTTTCATATGGTAGCCAAATCTAATTTTCTAAGGTATTATTTCCCATAACTATTTAACCAAAAGGCAAACCATTCTCAATTTTATCTTATATATCCTGCCTCTGTACCCTCACTCATGCTGTTCCACACAGAAAGCCCTTTATTTCTCTCTCCCAGATGCCTAGTTTTTACCCATCTCAGATGATCTGTGCTCCTCTCTTCCTCTGCATTCCCACTGCATTTTTTTAAACATTGTTTTAGTTGTAGATGGACACAATACCTTTATTTATTTTTATGTGGTGCTCAGGATCGAACCCCATGCCTCACACGTGTGAGGCAAGCACTCTACCACTCAGCCTCAACCCTAGCCCCCCCACACTGCATTTTATTATAACTCCAATGTGTAATTTAAACACAGTATACTTGGCATTTATTTCTCTGTACTTGTCTCTACCTTATGGTTAACTCCTATGGGCAGAGATAAACTCTCCCACTTTGGGTCTCTGGCATGTTCTTGCTCAGATCTTGCCTGTGGTCCTACAGAATGCCTGCTCCAGTTATTACACCTTCAGGAAGTCTCACACAACCTTCCCTGCTCCTTCCAAGCATCATGTAACTAGACGTGTTCTCTCACCCATCACTCATCATTAAAACATAGCCTAGACTGATGGCCTTGTAAATACAGCCACCATATCATAAGCACCCAAGCTTTTCATCTACTGCTTGCCAACTTTCTCTATGTGACCAGTCACCAAGTCTCAAAGTCCCCCCAAATGCCCAAACATTAATTCTCACAAAATCGCTCAAAAGCTATCAGGTACGCGGCACTTGTAATCTCCCATAGGTATTTTCATAACTTGTGCAAATCTCATGATCAGGGGGGCAAGTCTTCCTGTTACTAATAATCTCCCTGAATTTCCAACACACTATAGGTCTCTATGCTCCATCCTGCTTCCTAGTTCCCAGTCTCTTTGAAATCCCTCAAATAGGACATCTCCAAAGCAAACCACTCAGCAGGCTCCTAAACAGGGCCTGGGAGACACATTCAAGAAAGGCAAAATGGCAGGCAAGTCATCATGACCACCAACCCTTATAGAAGATGTGTCTTTGGAACAAATTTTTTTTAATATATAATTTTTTAGTTGTAGACAGACACAATACCTTTATTTTATTTATTTGTTTTTATGTGGCACTGGGGATCAGCAACCGGTGCCTCACACATGCAAGGCAAATGCTCTACCAACTGAGCTACAACTCCAGCCCCTGCAACAATTTTTTATAAGTCAGAGGTTATTATCAAACTCTTACATCCTACAATGTCCTTTGCTGTACAATTAAAATGCTAAACCAAAAGTCATAGGCCACTTGGTCCCCGTCGCACCATCTAGCGGTTTTTATATATATATTTATATACCACCCAGGATAAAGACCCAGCTCTTAGGTGCCAATCAGATGTTTTTTTCCCCTCATCTTATCAACTCAGGATGGCTGTCACCAGACTTCACAACCAGACTTCACAACCCCAACCTCCGATGAAGTCATTTAGATTTATAACCAGGCCCAACCAGCCTAAGGATCTCAAGCATCTCTACTCTAGGAAGGAAGCCCTTAGCTCCACCTAAGAAGGAGCCTTCCTCCTTGATCACATCACCTCCAACCACATCACCTCCATGCAAGCCCAGCCTGTTCAAAGGCTCGGGGGTCTGGGCCAACCCTTCAGCCTACTGCCTTACCTTGTTCAGGCAAGGTCGGGGCTGGCCTGGCAGTGCAGAGTGTGGCTGTGACCAGCACAGCCCAGAAGAGGAGGCACTTCCAGCTCCACATCCCAGTTCTGCAGTTAGAGATTGGTGACAAGGCTCCACACCTCCATGGATACTCCACCTTGAGCCCGATTCTCCTTTTCAAGCTGACTCTGGGGAAAGAAAAAAACAAAAGGTTAAGAGGGTCTGAGAGGTGGGGAGGCACAGAGAAAAACAAAGTAAAACATGTCACATGGTCACCCTGGCCAAAACGTTGCTTGAAGCAGTAACTACTCCTTAAGGTACAAAGAAGAGAACTATGAGCTTATCCCAACATTCAATCAGAAGTTCTAGGTCTCGATAAGACTAAGGGTTGTTTTATTTATTTTACTTTATTTTGGGGGGTACCAGGGACTAAACTCAGGGACACTCAACCACTGAGCCACATCTCCAACCCTATTTGTATTTTATTTTGAAATAGGGTCTCACTGAGTTGCTTGGTGCCTTGCTTTTGCTGAGCCTGGCTTTAAATGCGCGATTCTCCTTCCTTAGCCTCTGGAGCCGCTGGGATTACAGGTATGCCACCACTTCTGGCTAAGGGTTGTTTTAATTCATGCTAAAGCTTAGTGCTTCCCAAAGGCCGTTTATGTGTTAAAGGCTTGTTCCTCAGAACGGTGCCACTAGGAGATGGTGGAACCTTCAAGAAGTGGAATGTAAGCTAGACACACAACTATTATTCCAATTACTCACAACCCCAGCTACTAGAGAGGCTGAGTCAGAAGGACTGAGAGTTCAAGCCCAGTTTGGCCAACACAGTGAGACATTCCCCTGCACCCTGAACTCAAATATTTGGGGCCTAGGGGAGGTTTTAGGTAATCATGGGTATGACCTTGAAGGGGATTATGAGAATCCAGGTCATTCCTAGCTGTAAGGTGAACCATGCTCGAAAGCAACAGACCCAACCAACCACAGACTGAAACCTCTAAAACTGTGTGCGAAATAAACGTCCTAGTGGGCTGGGGCTGGAGCTCAGTGGTAGAGCACTTGCCTAGCATGTGTGAGGCACTGGGTTTGATTCTCAGCACCACATATAAACAAATAAAAGGTCCATCAACAACTAATAAAAATATTTTTAAAAAAATAAAACAAATGTCCTATTTTTCAGTTGATTAGCTCAGGCATTTTGTTATAGTAACAGAAGGCTAACACAATTCAATTCTACAATTATATTTCGAGTGTAGACTAAGTGCTAGACTGACTGGAAAGATTACCATGAGATTCTCCAAGGTATAAGCCTCAAGACTGTTTATGCCGATAAGTGAACAGTCTCATCAATGTCCCAAACTGTTCTGTCACTTTGCTGGGGTGAGGGCTTCACAAAGTGGTGTGCAATTAATTGGAGGAGACTTAAGTATGCTGAGACTCCCCCAGTATTTTATGGAACGAAGCACTCAACCACAAAGTAGCAGAACCATCTGGGGACAGTCATAAGGCCATTCACTTCTCAGCTCAAAGATTTTTTGTTTTGGTACCAGGGATTGGACTCAGGGGCACTTGACCACTGAGCCACATCCCCAGTCCTATTTTGTATTTTATTTAGAGATAGGCTCTCATTGAATTGCTTAGTACTTTACAGTTGCTGAGGCTGGCTTTGAACTTGCAATCCTCCTGCCTCAGCCTCCCGAGCCACTGGGATTTCTGACACATGCCTCCTCACCTGACAGCACAAATGACCTTGAGACTTGTACCTTGGAGAACCTTACAGTGATCTTCCCAGTCAGGCTACCTCTTAGTCTGCACTCAAAACAGTTGCAGAACTGATCTATCCCTTTGGTGAAGAAGAGAGATGGATGAAATGTGGAGCACACCAAAGACTAGGAAATGGGAGCCAAGTACACAGGTAATTAGCTAGTAACTATGGGACTCAAGGAAGATGCCAGGCAAGTGCTCTGAGTTATATCCTCAATCCCCCAGAGTTCTTTCTTTTTGTTTCTAAAACTGTGTGAATCACAGGCATCTCCAGTTCTACCCACCTCCCTTACAGACACCAGAATCCTCACCACTCTTACAAAGGATTTCAGAGCACCTCAGAGGGTGGAACCATGAAGTGGATCCAGCTGTCCTTGATGCTGGAAGGTGACAGCTGATGTCTGACAGAGAATATCCAGAAGTTAGGACAGGAGTGGGAGGGAAACATCCCACCGCACAGTCAAGGGCTCTTGCAAGGGCTGACTCAAAGATGGCTCATGCCTGCCCCAGTTTAATGCACACACTTGGCAGCCCTTGACCCTTCCCAGGACCGCAGTGATAAAATTTAAAACAGCTCCCTAAGGGACTGGAGTGGTAGCGAGCTTGCCTACCATGTGTGAGGCACTGGGTTCCATCCTCAGCACCACCAATAAATAAATAAATAAATGGGTAGGTAGACAGGTAGATAGATAAATAAATAAATGTATTGTGTTCGTCTGCAACTAAAAAAAAAAAAAGTTTAACAAAATAAATAAATAAATAATAAAACAGCTCCCCAGGGTCTTAAAGAAAGAATCACTGCTGAAAACATGTATCAAGTGATAAGACTTTTTGGTCACTGTTGGGCTATGTGGGGGGTGACCATCTCTCTCTTCCAGGTGGCTTTTGTCCTAAATGCTCCAGGGAGCCATCCAAGTTATTCAGAGAATCTGTTTCCCCGGAACATGCCCTAATGTGGTGCTTCAGCCCTGCCTCCCCCTGAGCCAGGCAGGGCCCCTCTCAGTGACTCAGTCCTGGCTGGCAGAAAAACCCCAAATTCTTGGCTTCGCATGTGCTCGGCCTGCAGGAATACGTATGCACTATCGCTGCTCCCTCCCAAGGCTTACTAAAATTTCATATTAAAGAAGTAAACATTTTCTTTTTTTGTACCAGGAATTGAACTCGGGGGCACTCGACCACTGAGCCACATCCTCAGACCTATTTCGTATTTTATTTAGAGACAGTTATTTAGCGTCTCACTGTTGTTGAGGCTGGCTTTGAACTCACAATCCTCTGGTCTCAGCCTCCCAAGCTGCTGGGATTACAGGCGTGTTCCACCACACCTGGCCAAAAGTAAACATTTCTATTTTATTTTTCTAAATTTAGGAAAGGGACTAGAGATGGAAGGAATATTTACTGAATATTACAATATGCCAAAACTGCACTAGGTACAATTATTTGTAACTACAAAGCTTTATTTATTCCTCACCATAAATTTCAGGAGGATAAAAGGTATAATTCTCCTTTAAGCAATGGAGAAACTGAGGCTCAAAAATCACCCGTTTTCATATGGTAGAGGACAGGATGGGAGGATGCAAATAAGGGCTAGGGTGTAGCTCAGTGATACAGTGCTTTCCTGGTCCTCAAGGGCAAAAAAAAAACAGCCCTATCTGATAAAGTCTCAAAGGGATTCATACCATAAAGAAAACAAGTAGATAAGGACAAATCTGAATTAGCTCTGGAAATGAAAGGGTATTTATTAGTCCTTTGACGGACGGAAAGACCCCTGGAAGCAGACCACAGATGGGCTGTCTAGGACAAGGATGGGGCACAACCTTGGGCCTGGCACAGAAGCAATGCTCATCTAAGGGCATCTCTGGCCCTGCCTTTCACTATATCCCAAAGATACACCTCACTGATGCAGGCTTGTCACCCAGAAAGATGCATCTAACTCAGGAAAACCGAAGTCCCTAGTAACTGCCAGCCTACTAAATGAATCTTTAGTACCCAAAAAGGGTAGATGGGAGAAGGTGGTATTATCTTGAGATGATTCAGCTTGGTTTCAATTATAGGGCTGGTTTCAGACTGTCCTCCGTGATCAGCGTACGTCAAACTAATCTGACACTTTCCTTCCAACTCATTCAGCCAATACCTATACCCCTCCAGGCCTTAGGTTTCACCTCTAAAACAAGGATGCTAAGAAAACCTGGCTTCCTGGCACCAGTTCCTGAAATGAGAAAATAAGTGGGCACTCACCCCATTCCACACACCTGCAGAAAATGCAGTGATACAAACAGCTCATCCATGGTGCTGTCTGTGATCTTTGGAACCGCCATCTCATCTTCTCATTCTATTAATTAATGACTTCCCCAAAGCCCTCAGGAACAGCCTCTATCCGTTACAGCTTGACATATGTGACCTCTAGCCTTGCAGGTGTATACAGAATCTTCCCCAGAGACCTTGCAGCTGGCCCCCTTCAGTCTCTCCAATATCAGTCAGGACTCCCAGGACTCACAGCTTGACTTGCCTGGGTGCAGAGGTCCTCAATGGGGAGTGAAGGGTGGAACACAATACCTCAATCTTCACACTTGCAGGAGAGGGCTAAAATATCCGCCCTGCCTACATCAAAGGTGGTTACGAGGACTGAATGGCAACATGCATTAAAGTGCCTAAAGTTCTCATCCAAGAGAAGATGACCAGTGTCTGGTGGGAAAGCAAGGGCTGGACCACATGACCTTGCATCTCTCCCTAATTCTAAAAGTAAAGATTCTAAGCCAGGTGTGATGCACAGCTGTAATCTCAGCAGCTTGGGAGGCTGAGGCAGGAGGATCGCAAGTTTGAAGATTGCCTCAGCAACTTCCTAAACAACTTAGTGAGATCCTATCTAAAAGTTAAAAAACAAAAAGGGGTGGGGACATGGCTCAGTGGTAAAGTGCTCCTGGGTTCAGTCCCCAGTACCAAAAAAAAAAAAAAAAAAAAAAATTCTATGAAATATCCTTTTTATGAGATTTCAATTTTCTTACAATATAAACAATGCAATAAAAACTAGTTTATGAGTTCAGGCCAAGTCTTTGGCTGGACAGGATTAACAAATGAATTCTTGCCCTTCCATTTATGACCTTACCATTCTGGGACAGACCCTTCACTTTTCTGAGCCTCAATGTGCCACTTGTTGGAAGGAGTTAAAATACTTGCCTTGCCTACATCACAGGTGGTCATGAGGATGAAATAAATGGGAAGTGGGGTCAAGGGGCCCACTTTCACCTCTTGAAAGTACCAACTTGGTCAAACAGAAGGGGTTGTAACTAAACATTGTGTTTTGATGGTATTCCCAGAAATTTTGATAACTATGGCAGGAGGACCCAAACTTCCTACCTGGGACCTTCCTACCTTTCTAAAGGTATTTCTCACCCTCTATCTTTAGGATGTACCCTGTACTCTAAACCTGGCTGGCCCATTCAGTGGCCTCTGGACACATGCAGTTCTTTAGCACCTGCAATGTGGCTACTGTTCCTTAGGATGTGCTAGAATGAAAAATATACACTGATCTTGAACACTGATCTTTTTTTCCCCTTGGCATTAAAAAAAAAAAAAAAAAGAATGCAAAGTGTCTCATTAATTTTTTATGTTGGGATTGGGAGTATTTATAGCTAAATGGTAGAGCACCAGCTTAGCATAAGCAAGCCCCAGGGTTCACTCCTTAGCACCCCCACAAAATTTTGTATATTGATCATATGTTCAAATGATAATATTTAGGGAATATTAATATGATACATTAATATAAATATAATAAACCAAATTATTAAAAATTAATTTAAAAATAATTAGAATCTAAACAAATACATTCAAAATTGATGTCATCCATGAATTTTCACTTAATTTCAAATGTAGCTACAAGGAAATCTAAAATTACATGATGTTTGTGTTCTATTTCTACTGGACAGTGCAGTTGAGTTCATCTCAATTCCTCTATACAAGTGTTTCTTTTTTGCCCTTCCTCCCTCTGCAGTGCTTGGGGGGTTTCCTATTCTTGGAACTCCACCTTAAAAAGTTATATCTCTTCCACAAGCCTTTTCTAGGCCTTGTAGCTGCAGGAACCCATTCCCCTAAATTTTCAAAACAAATGACCAGCTCCTCTCCCATGAGGCCTGTGTTGCCTGCTATTATTGTTCTTTATATTCCCTATCCCCTTCTGTGCCCAACTAACCTTTATCAATACCCTTAGTACCTAGTATGCACATAGCAGTTGCTGGCATATTTGTTAATTGGCTGAATAGAAGAAAAAAATTCTGATCAAGCAAGAACTGACACAGGCTGTATTCTTTTTCTGAAATGGTTAGGACCAAAGTTATTTCAGATTTTGAGGTTTTTCAGATTTTGGAATATTTGCATAGCTTATGCCATTGAACATTCTTAATCTGAAAACTGAAACTTTAAGATGCCAATATGACATAAGTATTTTGGATTTCAGATTTTCAGATCAGGGATGTTCAACTTGTATTAATACTATTTAAAAACAGAGTATATTGGGGGGGGGGGCAGAGGGGAGTCATAGCTAGTGGCCTTGTTAGCCAGCCAAACTCTATTCTAAAGAATACCAAGTGAGAAATTTCTAAACATCTTGATGCCTCAGAATTGAGGGCAGCACAAACAGAAATGGTCACTTTTCCCAAATGTTTACTCCATGTTGAAGAGTGCAAGCAAATACTTTTATTAAAAAGTATTTTGAAAAAAGGCAGCTCAGTTTACAAAAGTGTAGTTGGTCCAAAGGAAATGCTAATTGTTTGAGTTTCTGCAAGGAAGTGTCCAGTATCCTTGCAAGTGAGAAGTATATATAAAATTAGCAATGAATGAAATGCTAATTGTGCCACATTATCTATGAAACCCTGCTGTTGAAGAAAGGTCATACTAGTGGAGCATCACCCAGGTGGGTGCTGTTTACTGGGACAGGAGGGAGGGAAGCCAAACATTGCTTCTTTATTGCAAGAGGGGTGGTGGTGATGAGGAGAGGTTTCTGTTTAAGATGCAACTTTGAGGGGAAAAACAAATATCCTAGCCACTTCTGGTATTTAATCCTCTCTGGAAACACCAGAACCTTCTCTAAAGCTCTACATCTGGACTCCCACCCATCCCTGGTGCATTCAGACCTTTTACAGAGCTCTGGGGAAGACAAATGCAAGGCAAATTTCCCAAGAGGAAATTAAACTCAAGTGATGTGAGGTTCTTTCAGAATAAGATGTTTGAATCAATTCTAACTCCTTTCCTCCAGCAGCAACAGGCTCAAACTTCCTAGACAGCTCTTTAACTAACAGCCATTTTGATGAAAGAGATTTAAAGAAATGGAAGCAAGGGAGAAAAAAAAAAAGCCTTCAGAGGCTGGCTGCTAAACCTCAAACTCACAGGAGCAAATTTCCTATTAGAGGTCTTGTTTCAGGTCAATACCTCAAATAAACAAAAAGCATACCACTAAAAGAAAAATCTATGGATTTTCCTTGGTCCCCAAGGCTGGAGTCTGTCAACCCAATGTTCAATTCAATTTCTTGCCCTCTGGAGCCCATCAGGAATAAAGCTAGCCCAGGCTTAGGGATTCCTGGATGTATTCTTAATCCCTGCCCTCCCTCCAGGAGGAAGAGATAACATCTGTGATGCTCCTTCTCCATTTCTTCCTGTCCCTGTGCTTCACTTATTATTCAAAAGGCACCAAAAGGAACTTTCTAACATACTCTATGGCCAGAGACCAAGGAAAAGAAGCACCTTAAGACTGTCTACTTTGGTCCAAATCCCTATTGTGAAAACATCTCTAAAATGGGCATTTCCGTCCACATGGTAAAAGCAGGCAGTGAAAGTACTCTCAATCCGGAGGACTCTCATTAAAAAGCTGACACTCAGCTATGACTAAGAGTAAATGCAACAGATACTTCAAGGGGCTTGTCACTGATGCGGTATATAACCATCCCAGCGGAAGCCAGGCCCCATCCCCAAATACCCAGTACCCTGAGAGTCAGCGCAGCCCTAGCTTCACCCAACCAACTTAAGGAAAATATGTAAACAAGTCATTAGGAAAGGAGGCAGGCCATCAGGACAGACAGAGGGCAATGGCAGAGCTTGCTGGTCTTTGGTCACTGAAAGGAAAAGAGATGACCCGGGCCTGGGGGTAATTAGCCAGACGAAGGCAGGTCCCTTGGGCCCTGCTACTTAGCTTTTAAACAAGCCTCAGAGAGGAAACCGGGAGCCTGAGCCAAGGGAGGAAAATGGCCACTTTCTGCTCAACAGTCTCAAGGCAAAGGTTCTACAATTTAGACGGTATTCCAAAAAAAGCACTGGTCCGGAGGTGCAAAGGGCAGGGCACATCTGCAGAGGAAACAAGTCACCTTAATTACCATGTCTAGAGAAAGTGCGATTTCATTACAGCTTCCAAAACTACCGCCCAAAGAAGGAAACCAGAGAAGTGTTTTCAATTTGAAAGAGAGTGGAAAGGAGAGGGTGAGAGGGACCAACTCTCCCCACTCTGCAGCAACTTACCCCTTGGCTGGACACTAGGATGCTTTCCTACCCCAAAGAATATTCAAAATCCAATTCGACACTCCACCCCTACCCCTGCTTACATAGCTGCAGCCATTATTTAAATGGTAAAACACCCCACTTTAGTTTCTGAGGGCTGCAGCTCAAGTAACTCCCTAAAAACACACAAGGAGCGCCTCTGGCAGCAAACAGTTCACGCCCCCAGCCGCTGCGCACCCGGCTAGCTCCGGGGAGAGTGGAAAAGAGACGTGTGACGCCGCGGTTCGGCGGCTCCGCACTGGGACTGACGCTGCCTCCTCTTCAACTATAATTAAAGGGGAGAGAAAGCGATGCTTTGGTTCCAGAAACATCTATAAGGGCCGGTTCTGGGCCAGACTCCTAGCCAAAGAGGCCACCTTTAGCAGAAGAACCGTCCAAAAGTGCTACAGACGAAAACCTTGGCCCCATCTCCCAAGATGCGTCTTTTCTGCACAATCTAGAGAGCACCCAAACGCCACCCCCAGCAGCAGAGAATACTTAGTTCGGGAGGATACTAAATAACTTGGGCTCGCGGTAACTTTCTTTTTCTCCTCCAATCCGAAAGCCTAGTTTCCAAGTCTCCAGTAATTTTAAGGAGGGAGGTGGTAAGAACAAGTTGAATAACCCCAGTTTTAATTTAGAAGAGGGGGAGGGGAGGAAGAGGGATGTTAATAATGTGGCTGCGGTGTACCCGTGTGGGGTGAAACGGAACCAGATGCGGCTGCTACATCTGGGAAAGGGGGTGGGGGAGAAAAGCACCGTAGAAATGCTTTCCAAACGGGCTAATAGCTTCTAGGCCCAGAACAGAGAAGCAGGTTTCCTCCACCACCACCCCCCAAAAAAAGGTGTCTGGCTGCCTCACAGGTTATGTGTTTTAAGAATCCCATCTACAATGTCACAAAATCTGCAAATGTGGGTTCTAGCTTCTCATCCTTACCCCAAACATAACGGGAGCCAGGAGCGGACGGCAATGGGGTCTGGGGTCGGAGAAGCAACAAGCACTGCCCAGGGGACCGCACCAGACAAAATCCTCACCCCTTCCCCCACCTCCAAGAACTAGATAGGAACTGAATGTCCCCCCGCCCCCGCCCTATAATGGGGTTTAACATCACCAGCTGGTCACCCTCCCCTTCTCCAAACTTCGGACTCGTTCTGAAAAAGTCTCAGTGGAACATCACCACCCCTTGGAAAAGGGAATCTTTTTCTTCGCTCTCTGCTAAAGCAGATTCAGCCATTTGGTGACGACACCTCCTTAAAACCTATTCCAAGACAAGCTAACCTTCCCCTCCACTTCCTTTCCTCCTCATGCCTCCACCCACCCCCCCAATCCGGACCCCGGACTTTACCGGAGGTGGAAAAGACTTAGAAATGCAACAGATTTTAAGGGGTGCGCCCAGAGCTACCTGCTGAATCCTTACAAGGGGACCAAAAAGAGATGGAGTGGAATGCAACACACACATACACACACACACACACACAACCTCGCTGCCCACTCCCGCCCTCCTCCCTAGTCCCAGGAAACAGAGGGCCTCCACCGTCTTCGTCCGGGCCCAATCCCTCCTAGGACTCACCGTGGAGCCGCCGCCGCCTCGCCAGCTCCGGAGCAAGAGTTGGCGGAAAAGTTGGGCGGCAGGAGGAGCGGCGGGACCAGCGCGGGGAGGGGGTGCAGAAGGCGACGCGGAGAGAAAGGGAGGGGAGACCAAAGGGGGGGCGCAGAGCGCTGGGGACAGAGCTGGGAGGTGGAGGGGGCGGGTAAAGGGTGGAGGGAGGCGCCGGCCGCGACTGGGCTGCGGCGGGCGAAGCGCGCAGCCAGGAGGCTCCAGCGCCGGGGGCCGCTCGGGACGCCAAGCCCGCCCCGGATCTGGGGGCGCCGCGGCTCTTACCTCACTTGGCGCTGCGGTTCCGCCTCGGGAGAGCTCGCCGTGGCTTGTGCAGGCGGGCGTGTACCCGCGTTCCCCACTCCGGCCCCTCGCCCCCGGGCTCCGTTCTGGTCCTGGCGGGGTCGCGAGAATCCCGAGGCCGGCGCTCGACTCTCGGTGGCGCTCGGTGCTCGGCGCCTCCAGCCCGGGCGGGAACAATGGAGCCGAAGCTGGTGCCCCGGAGGCGGGGCGGGGGGAGGGCTCCCGTCCGCCGCCCGGGGTCTCCAGACCTGGTGCCTCCGCTCTCCAGAACCCAGCGGCGGCGCCTCACGCTTCTTGCAGACCCGGCTCCATCGCCCTGAGAGGGCCCCGGCGCCGCGGTGTGCCCGACTGCAGCACTGGTACGGTGCGCCCTGCGGGGCGCCCCTCGAACCGGAGAAAAGTCCTCGGTCTCCGCTGCTCTTCCAGCTGCGGCGCGCGCTCGCGTCCAGGGAAGGCGAAGGCACCGCAATGCGCTAACCACAGTCTCAGTCCTGTCCGGATGTTGCCGCCCAGCTCTGGGCACAGCCCGGGTTTCTCGGCGCGCTGCGGCTGGACCAGCTTTCGGGCTCCTGCTCGCCGCCGCCTACTGCCGAGGCAGCCGCACCAGTGGCCGCAGGAGCGCTCCGAGCGCTGTGCGCCGGCGAGGCGCGAGGGCTCGCTCTCTCACTCCCACCCGGCGCTAGTCCCACCTCCTCCTCCTCCCCCTGCAGCTGCCTGCTGGGCCTTGTAGTTTCGGAGCCGCTGCCCCCGAGAAGCCGGGAAGCAACTGAACTGCCAGGAGCTCTGCTTCTCTTCCCAGCAGTCTGGGGTTCTTTGGCGCTCCTGCCCCTCCATCTGGCAATACTGGAAGGCTCCCCGAATTTCAGGCCATGGACAGATTAGCAAATTGGAGGGTGGAGTGGGGATTCTCTGTAGCCCTGAGGTTGTACAGGGCTGCGTGGGCTTTGGATTCTGTGCACCTTGAGGGAAAGATCTCGCTCCAAATCTCAGCTTCCCCATCTGTAAAAGGGGGATAATAGTACTTTTCATACAGAGTGGAGGAGTTAAAAAGGGCCTAGCACATAATTCACACTCAATAAATACAAGCTGTTTCTTTTTTTTTTTTTTCATGAGTAGGTCAATACCCCCACCCCTGAGCTCCAGACCCTTTCCTTGGATCTCATCTTTCCCCAGTCACATAATTTAGGTTTTCCAAGGAGTTGGGCCTTGCAAATTCTACAGTACCATTCTTGGTCTCTAGAAGTCTCCAGCCTGCGGTGAATGTTCAGAAAGCAAAGAGTGAGTGGTGGGAGGGGGTGTGTGTCTTGTTGGTTTGGAAACTAATCAGAGCCCACTTGAAGCACTCTCTGTTCCATGGAACCCCAGGAAAAGTGGCTCAAGTGCCCTTTCCCCTTGATCCTTACACAGAGTGTATTGTGGTTCTGTAATTCAAATGGGTATGAGTCCCATGGGGAACTTTTGAAAACTACAAAATCTAGGGCTTGCTCATTCATGAGGAATCAAAATGTCCCAGGAAAGAGCCAAGAATCTATATTTTTTCCTCAAGGCTCCATGGTGACTGTGATTTGAGGTCAGTTTGGAGACCACTGGTAGGCAGGGAAGGCTACTTCCATCAGAATGGAACCACCACCCAATAACTCTTTGATTCTGCACAAGTCATGCATCTAACAAGACCCTCACAAGGTTGTCAAGAGAATCAAATGGAATAGTAGATATTGGTGCACCAAAAGTGTTGCACAAATTAAGTAAATGGTAGGGCCTATTCCCTCATCCACACCCCACCCTAACTAGTAGAATCGTGAATGTGAGATTGTGCATCTCACTCCAAATTTAATAAAAGAATCTCTTAGACATTTCTCTATTTGATCAGCAGGTGAAAGAACAGTGAGCCATATAGTGCCATCACATCCTAAGCACTCAAGATATGTTTGTTGTGCAAGGTCCTGGAGTTAAATCCCAGCACTAGGGGAAGGGGAAAGCAGGAGGTGTAGCTCAGTAGTAGAGAGGATGTGCTCAGTAGGTGTAAGACCTTGGTTCAATACCCATGACACACCATGCACACAAGAGGTTTACTGACTGGCCAAAGAATAAGTATTCAATAAATACTAGTTGAGCTGGGTGTGGTGGCGCATGCCTGTAATCCCAGCGGCCCAGGAGGCTAAGGCAGGAGGATCAAAGCCAGCCTCCATAAAAGCGAGGTGCTAAGAAACTCAGTGAGATCTTGTTCGCTAAATAAAATACAAAATAGGGCTGGGGATGTGGCTCAGTGGTCAAGTGCCCCTGAAATCAATCCCTGGTACTCTCACCAAAATAAATAAATAAATAGATAGATACTAGTTGAATAAATGAATAAATTAAAAACAAAGACTCACTTATGTAATAAATGAGACTCAGACATTTTTATAGGGTTATGCTCTCTACAAGAAAATCTCTCTGCTGGATAGCCCTCTGACTCCACATCAGTCAGATCTAGTTTATTTTCACATAGAAGCTTCCAAACTCACATCTTCCCTGTCAATTTCAGCCCAGCCAGTCCATGGAAACCCTACTGACTTTCTGGTATATTCATTGATTTTAAGTTTGTGGTGTGTGTGTGTGTTACTGGGCGTGGGGGATGGGGTGAGGGTACTGGAGATGGAACCCCGGGCTTTGTGCATGCTAGGCAAGTGCTCTTCCACTGAGCTACATCCCCAACCCTATTCACTGATTTTATACTTAACATGGCTTTGGTAGTTGTCTTTTCCCTCTTTGCCCATTCTAGCTTCTTTTCACTCTGCCTTTCTCTAGCTCTGAACTATTCTTGGGCAAGGATTCCATTGATCTGCTCAGGAGGTTTTCCATATACACATCTGTTGTTTTTGAACTCAACAAGTGTAACAAACCTGAGTAACCAGGGAAGGAGATAAAATTTGTGGGGACATGATTGGGAAGTCAATCCATGAGAAGAAAAAACATCCAGACTGCAGTGTTAACACTCAACTAGTATTTCTCCACTTTGCTCCTAAAGGGGAGTGTCTTGAACTTCCTTTCCATAATTCTTCTTAAACAAGGGTTTTAGAATCCCTGGGCTGCAGATGTGGCTCAGTGGTAGAGTACTCGCTTAACATTTATGAAGCCTGGGTTTATTCCCCAGCACCAGGGGCAGAGGGCGGCAAGGGTGAGAATCCAGTCCTTTTTTTTTTTTTTTTTATTTAAAACCGTTTAATGAGCCTGTTGAATCCCAAAGAGGAGTTGAAGAATGTATCCTTGATTTAAACAGAAAGAGAACGATCTAAATGTCTTATTTATTTGTCATTGAGGGGACTCACTGCTGAACAAATTCCTTTATAGATTTATCAAGAAATCAGAAAGAAAATGGGTGGCCAACCTGCTAGCTCTCACTTCACTTGTTCTCAGGGAAACAGCTCAAGAGAGCGAAATGGAGAGAAAGATCCAGGGAAGACGTGGGCCATCCTGGTGCCATCCATAGACCCAGTCAATTATTTAATTAAAAAGTGGCTGCTTTTATCCTTGCAGCCCACTCCCCCCCTTCAGTAAGTACCACTCCCCACAGCTTCCCTGCTCTTTCTGGAACGAAGACCCTCCACTTTGAAAAAGGCCCCAGCCTGTGGAGGGAGAGGGTCCCAGGGCAGTTCTGAGCTGCTCCAAGCAACTGGGGTCAGACAGCAGCTCTGCCTGCCTCTGTCCTGCTCTGAGGACTCCTGGCACCTTGCCTCCACACACAGAAATGTAATCTTCCCTCTGAGATAACAAAGAGCTGGGAGGGTCAGGGAGGATTTGTAGGCCCCTGGCCCTGCCAGCGAGTTGTCTGAGGGGGAGACAAAGGCTCTAACGCTCCAGGACCTGATAACCAGTTGGGGGCCTGTTGCCTCCCAGGTCTGTAGGAGGAGGGGAAGGGTGCTGAATGAGAGGAAGGGAATCAGAGCTCTCCCCAAAGCCCTGTCAGCTCCCATTGTTGGAGAACACTGCAGAAAAATCTCTCCTTCTTTCTCCAGCGACTCAGAGTTCTTCCAGGAAGGAAGGAATCCCTCTTGCTCTCTCCCCACACACCATCCCGACGTGTCCTGTTTCCTCTGAGTCTTGAGCACCAGGGATGGACTCCCTACTTCCCAGGGTCAGTACTGCAGAGCTGATGCTTTTTTGTTAGGAGAGCGCTGATGGAAGAAAAAAAAATACATTTATACTGGGTGAGGTTGAACTCTCCGCTTGGTCCAGCCTGCAGGAATCCCTGGGACCGGTAGGAACTGGGAATCAGCAGATTCTCCACTCTGAGAGCTTATTGCTAGAGGGGATGCAAGAGGAGAGAACTGTCTGGGGTTTTTTTTTTTTTTTTTTTTTTTTTTTTTTCCCCTCCAAAGTGAATCATTCACAGGTTCCTGGGAGCAGGTGGGCAGCCCAGCCTTTTGCCCCAGGCCCCTGGAGTTAGGGAGCAGCAGCCAGTTACCATCTGGCCACCATTTGGTGACCCCTGGCTGTTCTCAGCACAGCCTCAGCCTGTCAGAGAAGGGATGGTCTTGTTTGGCTTGGTGTTTTTGTAAATAACATTCACTCTCCCCTACCAACTGGGAGTGGGAAGGGACGCTTGCAGTAGTGGCAGCTTGGCTCTTCTGGCCCTGATGCCACATTTATTCATTGAGCACTGGGGCCGGGGAGGGGTACCTCTTGTGAGCCAGGCACTGTGTTGGGCACAATCAATCTGAAATAGAAAGAGAGGAGCTCAGTCTTGTGGAGGAGCATACACATTACAAGTAGTGCCACCTAGGAGTATATGCATGGGGTTTGGAGAGGAGAGATTAGGAAAAATGACTCAGAAGTGTTGCCTGAGTCTTTCTTGAAAGTCGATAAACAACAAGTGAAAATCCATAGACTCTTCTGGGATAATTGAGGAAAGAAAGCCTGGGGAACAGGTGAATGGTGGTGTAGGTGGGCATTGAGGCCTTTGAATTATTTTGCTTTGAAGGGATGAGCATAGTTTCTGGTGTCAAACAGCTTTGAATGCAGATTCTGATTCTGCTACTTCTTTCTGGCTGTGTAATCTTTGGGTGTTTTAATTCAGCTCCATTTCCTCAAGGGTGAAGTGAGCATAACAATGGTAACGGTTCTTCATGGGACAGTTGAAATGATTAAATGAGATAATACCTGGAATGCACTTGTCACATGCCTAGCACCCTATAGGTGCTCAATAAAATTGCAGCCATTATTTCTTTTTAATAAGTAACACACTTGGTATCATACTTAGCACATTGTAAGTGTTCAATAAATGGTAGCCATTGGTATTTTTATTAGCCCTGGGAATTTCCTTTGACTCAAGATATCTCTTTTGGAGGCTGTTTTCTAGGCATCTGTGTAACTTTACTATCCATTCACCACGCCCTTCCTGCCCCAGATTCTGTGTTCTCCAACTCCAGCTGCAGGAAAGGATGTTTTCCATACCAATCTCCCCCTTTCTTGCTGCTCCCCAAGAGAAACAGCACTTTTTGTTACAGGTTTCACTGCAAAACAAGAGGAAAACAAGAACATGTATGAAGGAGCTAAGGAGGCTTATAAAACCTCAGCAAATCCTTACCACCACGGTCCCTGGGCTGGGTTTCTGACTCCCTTCACAATGCTAACTACAATAAAACAAAACGGCTGACCCTCTGTCCTTTGCTTGTCTTCTGGGCTCCCCAAACTCTCCCCTCTTCCTAACCCCAATTTACAAACCTTCTCCCAGTTAAAGCTACTCAACCAGAGACTAGGGACTGGAGTCAGAGCAAAGAACAATTTGCATTTCTGAAGACCCCCCACCCAGGAGTGAAGGACTCAGATCCCTGACTTCTGCCTATCCTAGGAACACAGATCAAAGTTTCAGGGTTAGACTTGGATCCTTGAGGATTCAACTTTGAAGTGGATTCCAACCAAGAATATGCTAACAAAGTTGCAGATGACTTCTCCTGGGTTGTGAAGAACTTTTGGTGACATTGGGATGGGTAGGGTCAGAGAGGAAGAATAAAAGAATAATTTTAAAAAAAAACACTTAAAAATAGTGTTCTCCTATTTAGGTTAAAAAAAGATACATGTATTTTAAAATAATGGAAAATAATGGTGTTCGTGGGAAAATGAACACTCAAAACCATTGTTGGTGGTAGTCTGGATCAAGTAACATATTTGGGAGCCATTGATAATATGCATCATCATTTAATAGGTACATACTTTATGTTTTTTGACCCAAAGATTCTTTTCTATGAATTTATTAAACATTTTGTTGTTTGGGTTCTTTTTTTTTTTTTCGGGGTGCTAGAGATTGAAACCAGGGATGTTTTACCATGGAGCTACATCTTCAGTCTTCTATCTTTTTCTTTTGATATAGGATCTTACTAAGTTGCTATCGTCTTGCTAATTTGCTGAGGCTGGCCTTGAACTTAAGATCTTCCTGCTTTAGCCTCCCCAGTCACTGGCATCACAGGCATACACCACCATACCTAGCTTATTAAACATGTTTTTTCATAAAAAAAAAACATACAGAGAGACTTTTTACTGTATAATGTAGGTGTCTATGTGTGTGCCCCTATTTTTTTTTTTACACAGTTAAGTGGTCTGTTATATACACAATACAAAACTTGTTTCTCCCTCTTTATTAGTACATAATAATCTTTCTTATTCCTTTTAACGGATGCCCAGTTTTGCAGTTATAGATGTGCCTAATTTATTTCACCAGATCCCCTGTAGATTGTTCAAATGAGGAGCATGCACATTATTTTCAGTGCTTTTTACCCACAAACAATGCTGTGAAATTATTATTGTATAGACATAATACAATCATCCTTGGTATCCAAGGCAGATTGGTTCCAGGACTTCCTCATGGACACCAAAAATCTGAGAATGCTTAAGTCCCTTACATAAAATGGCATAGCATTCTTCTATGACCTTGCACATCTTTCATGTGCTTTATCTAATCTCTAGATTGCTGATAATACCTCATATAATGTCAATGCTATGGAAATAGCTGTTATATTATTAATAAGTTGTTGTATTATTGATAATGATAAGAAAAAAGTGTGAGTGTTCAGTACATATGCATTTTTTTTTCCCACCAGCACTGGGAATTGAACCCAGGACAGCTCTTCCACTGACCTACATCTCCAGCCATATTTGTTTGTTATTTTGAAACAGGGTCTCACTACGTTGTTTACAGTCTCACTAAGTTGCTCAGGCTGGCTTTGAACTTGTAATCTTCCTGTGTCCGTCTCCCAAGTCAAGGGGATCACAGGCATGCACCACTGCACCTAGAGATGCAATTAATAATGTATATATGTTTTCAGTTCTTTGTCAGTTGAATCCATTTATGCTGAATGCTATACCCTTGGATACAGAGGCCATGCTGCATGTGCTTACGTACAAATAGACTACGTGGAAAGAAACCCACACAACTGGTGAATTGGATAACTAGGGATCAGAAGGTGATGGTGATTTTAAATTATGCACGCTATTTAAATTTTTACCACATACCTGTATTTCTCCATCTACTGAATTTTTCTATTCTATTAAAACAAAAGAAAGATCTGTTAACCAAACTATAAATAGTGGTTCCTTTGGGAGTGTGATTCTAAGAGGCTTACACTTGCTTTTTTACATACCTTTGAATTTTTTGAAAGGAGTGTGTTTACAGGCAAAGCTGTGTGGTTGAACAGGTTGTGTCTTGGACTGAAATTCTGCATGATGTGAGCCCCATCTACAAAGATGAATTGAATTCTTCCAACTTGCTCAAAGGGACCCTGGCTCTGACCATGCACTATTTCCAAATCAGCAAAATAACAATAATAATAATGACTGCATTAAAAAATTTTTTTTGAGTTGTCAATGAACCTTTATTTTATTTATTTATATGTGGTGCTGAGAATCGAACAGAGTGCCTCACAAATGGCTAGGCACTCTCCAGCCCTAATGATTGCATTTTTTATTAAAGCAAACCTACCCTCAGTGATATCTTTAGGCAAAAAGGGAGGTCATAAAGAGATGATGAGAAATTCTTATAGAATTTTGTAATAGTATATATGTTGGGTTAAAGAAATTTCATAGTTGTTGGAGTGCCATGAAATTAATACTTGCAATCCAGATTGCCGTAGTTTACACTTTTTCTGTATGTTTCAAATCAGGTGTGTACCATTTGTACTGAGAACACCACAGAACGAACTATCCAAAGTCCATTGATTTTAATATGTGTTTTGGTTTGTAAACAAATTATAGTAATTTCTTGCACATTTTTGGAAATTAATTGTATAAGAGTTTATTGTATCTGCTCCTAGATACAGTGTGTAAATAAAAATTTCCTTCACAAGAAAAAAAAAAAAAAAGAGAGATGTTCTGCCAAATCCAAGTAGTTTGGATAATCCTCCTGCCTCAGCCTCCCAAGCTTCTGGGATTACAGGCGTGTGCCACCATACCCAGCCGTTTGGATAATATTTATGTGGCCACTCTCAAGCCTTCTCAAGATATTCCTAATCCCTCTCCCATAGTGACCACTGTCTGGGCCACCCTAAAAAATAGCCCCTAATCTGAGGAGAGGCAACATGAAAGCTGATCTTCTGAAGTCTTCAATGACTAAAAGATTCCTTGGGTTCAGGTAGGGCTGGGGATGCCTCTAACTGGTTGGTTTTTACTAGAACCTGGTTTCCTCCAGACCAGACAGTGCAAAGACCTTGCCAGCTACCTTTGTGAGGCCTGCCCAGGCCAGAAGAGGCCAGGCCCTCTCCTGCAGTGCCTTGCAGCCCAGACTTGCACATGTGAGGCAAGCACTTTACCACTGAGCTGCATCCCCAGCCCCTGGGTACGGTTTCTCAATCTACTGCTGAATGGGGTCTGTAAGATTTCTTTGCCAAGTCAGCTGAGGAGGGTTTCTCAGGCTTATCTAGAAAAGCAACGTCAAGAGGATGTTCAGTCCTCTCAGGTCTTCCAGGAAGTTTCTTGCTAAGGCTAGACAGAGGCCAACAATTCACTGCCACATTCCTAAATCCACTTGTGTGGCTTTGATAGGTTTCCAAGCATGGAAACTTATTTTCCAAGAAGCATGTAGAAAATATAAATAACAGTATTAGATTTGATTGCTCTGCTTAGGGTGTGTGTGTGTGTGTGTGTGTGTGTGTGTGTGTGTGTGTGTGATGTGTGTTTTGCTTTGAGGCCACAGTGGCTAATATTTAATAGATGTTTACTATAAGTTGGGACCCTGCTGAACGCCTTTACAGAAGTTACCTCATTTAAACTCTCCACACTGAGATAAATGCTATTGTCAGCCCCCATTTCTTGGTTAAGAATACTGAGGCTTGAGGAGGCTAACTTGTCTCCCAAGTGGTGAGGCATGGAAGCGAGTCTACAAATCCAGACAGGCTGACTCCAGAGCCTTTGTTGCCAGTCTTTCCACCGTCAGAAAAGAGGCTGTTCTTGATTAACAGTGTGTATAGAGGGAGTTTAAAACTTCTTTCTTTAAAAATTCAATTATTAAAAAAAAAAAAAAGTTTCAACCACACCAAACAGGATTGTTAACAGTTTAAGTGTGTGTTTTAAAGAGGACCTGGTACAAATCTGCTTAAATCCACACCAGCGCCATTTTTCTAATACAGTTCTGCCTTGTTGGATCTTGTGACTCGTTTGTGTGTGTGTGTGTGTGTGTGTTGAGAAAAGGTGTCGGGTGGCAGAAAAAAAGCTGAAATCTGATACCTGTGAGCCCAAGTCTCAGTGTCACTTAGGGGTGTCACTAGGTTTCAGAATCACCCCGGCTGCTCAAGATCGTGGTCTCATTGGAGGTGTTGCTCAGGAATTATGAGTTCATGTGGAGCAGGGACCAGTGGAAATATGGAAGGCATTTTTAAGGAGACTCAACCAGCCAGAGCAGAAACCATATTTTAAGAAACCATATCTCTGTTATGAATAGGTCCACAGGGAATTGGAATGGAAAAATTCTTTCAAATCAAATGTGTTTTCTGCTAGGTATGTTTTAAGTTTATTTTTTTCATTTTTATCTTTTTCCATGTCCTCTGCCTGCTTATAATTCCATGTTCTTCTGTCTTTCCAAATTCTGAGTGAAGGAGAAAGCGGTAATCTTCTCATTAAAGAAATGGTTTTGTCTCTTACTTCATTGCCAGTTCAGCCTCATTAGAAACTTTCTGTTTGGCACTAGAGTTCTCTCACTTCTGTAAAGGATCCCAGAGGACTGTGAGTGTGGCTCAGTGGTAAAACCCATGCCTATCATGCACAAGGGCCTGGGTTCCAACCCTAGCACTGCAAAAAGAAAAGGTCCCCAAAGCAACCCCCTGCCTCCCACCTAATTGCCAGAATTAGAGCTAACCTTAATACCCTGATTCAAATATATGGTTTTAAAGGCAATAAATATTATTAAAACAACCAGGGAGAGAGTGTAGTAGGGCAAAATGTGTGTGTGTGTGTGTGTGTGTGTGTGTGTGTGTGTGTGAAGAAAAAGAACAACCCAGAAAGACAGATACCCAACACATCACGGTTTCCCTGTTTGTCACTAAGCCTGCCCTTCCACTAGGAGGGTCCCCTCTGCAGCAGCAGCCTGGCAATCTGCACCAGAGCTGCAAAGTCCTGTCTTAATGACTTAATAGAGACTCAGAGAATACTTGCTGATGCGGCTCCGCTCTGTGGCTTCTTCCTTCCTGCATTTTTATTGAAGCCCCGGGAAGGGAGCCAGGACATTTGATGAAGTTTGTTTCTACAGATACTCCACTTCTGGTTTTTCTTCCAGATCAGATTATAGTATGTTGGTGGCAGCAAAAACAGAGTATTGATGACAGAGAATTGCTGGGGAACACACTGGGCCAATAATACACGTAAGATTTTGTCCGGAGGGTAGATGATCTGTTGCCCCTAGCCCTGGTTGAAGGTGCTTTGTCCTGGGACCTGTGAGTAGGTATGCACCTGCCTGCCCTCCTTTTAGGGTTTCTGCTTCAGGAGGCCTTTTGTTTAAACTCCAAACTCATTGGAGAATCTAAATGAGACTTTCTCTGGCCTTTTTCAAAAACACGGAATAACCAGGGAACTCTTCACCATTTTGCCTCACCAACTTTCCAATATTCTCCTGGGAGTCAGGTAAGCATTTATCACGTTGGCAAGTGGAGCAGCCGTTCTGGGTCGTAATTTCCTCAACTGTAAAATGAATGTAAGATGATTCCCCAACCTATAATGGGTTGACTTAGCAATTTTCCAACTTTGTAATGGAGCAAAAGCCATTGCACTCAGTAGAAACCAAACTTCAAATGTTGCATTTTGTTCTTTTCTCAGGCTAGCGATATGTGATAAGATACTATCTAATGATGCTGGGCAGCAAACCACAGATCTGTCAGCCCTGAGATCACGAGGGGAAACCAGTGATGCTGTGGAAATCTAGAAGGTGTTTTTAAGCACTGATAAGCTAGGATGTTGGGTAGGTTGGATGTGTTCATTGACTTTTCAGTTTACAATACTGTCAATTTCTGGTGGGTTTATCAGGATGTAACCTTGTGGCAGGTTGAGGAGTAACTGTCTAAAGTGGGAGGTTGGACAAAACCACTCCATCTAAAGACCAGAGCATGGTGCCTGACACATAGTAGAGGTTCCTTAACTGCAGATGGCCTTTACGGAGCTACTGTGCTATGTCCTGGGAGTTCCTGATAGGCGAGAAGGCCTGCACTATGCTCTGGTTTATCATTCAGACATTTAAGGGCAGGTACAAGGCTTGCCACCCTACGGAGCCTCAAAGTCTTGATTGATCCCAGTCTGGGGCTAAAAAGGCAGGGGGTTCCTGCTTCCTTCACTTTCCTTATTCTCGGTTGTCACCATTAATGGTCTTCTCCATCCTATCTCCACTCAGTGTCTCACTAGGTCTCAGAAAGACAAATGTTGAAGGAATAGGGATTGAGACAGAGAAGAATGATACGCAATCAAGGAGAAGGAAACAGATGATTCTCAATTCCTTTTGCTCAATAAGCTCCTTGACACTTTCTCTCTCTCTTCCTCCCCCTCCCATCAGATTTTCCTCTTCTCTGTGCCTCACAGCTAGGCTTTCAGTGAATGCTGTGGGGGCTGAGGGTATAATTCAGTGATACAGCACATGTGTGAGGCCCCAGCAGCTAAATAAATAAATGAATGATGTAAAGCAAAAGATTTATGGAGTGTCCTCAATGTTCCCGGCCCTGGCTTCTGCCCCCTGTCCCACTTCTCTCCTCATGAACAAGACATTGCTGCCCTCTTCCTCCTCAGAAGGCCCCTTTGAATCCTTCCTCAACTGCATTATCCTTCCCTGGGGAATCCACCAGGAAGCTAAGGAGGAACCTCAGTATTTTCTGACCACATTTGTAAAACACAGAGCTCCATAATCCCCATTCATCCTGGAGGGTTTTTCCACAGCTCTGATTCCTAGGAGGTCAGATGGGGGTGGCAAGTGCAGGCTGGCAGTGGCAGAGGCTGACCCTTCCCAGAAGTGGGGTTTCTTATAGTCCAATTGGAATCAAAACCAGCGAGCCAGGCTGTAGAGAAGGCACTGGGAAATGGCCTCAATGTTAAATGTCAGGAGAGACCCTTCATGCCCTTGGTTGAGGTCAGTCCTCAAATGGCCCAATTCACTGCAAATCAGGAAGAGCAAACAGGAAGGCCACATATCTTCTTCTCTACCTTCTAAGTGAGGTTCTTCCAATTCTTTGTGGCACAAAAGAAGAACCCCTTTTGTTAGTGACTAGGGCACTTTAAGATAACTTTGTGCGGAGGGGGGCATTGCAGCCTGAACAATTAACTTACATTACAGGTGCTTTCTATTTTCAATCACTAAGACTTACTAAACTCCCCCATACTCCTGGTAGCAGGGAAAGCATGATTCAAAAGCAGCTTCTTGGCTGGGGGAAGTGGTGCATGCCTGTAATTCCAGCTACTTGGGAGGCTGAGGCAGGAGGATCACCAGTTTGAGGCCAGCCTCAGCAATTTAGTAAGAGCTTGTCTCAAAATAAAAAAAGAGTTAGGGAAGTAGTCAGTGGTAGAGTCCCCTGGGCTCAATTCCCAATTCTCAGTACTGCAAAAAAAAAAAAAAAAAAAAGTAAATAAAAAGGAATAAAAGCTGCTCCTTGGGGTGGAGATAGCCGGGAAGGGAGAGATTGTCCCTGCACAGAGAAGGAGTTGTTCAGCTGAGATCCAGGAATGGGGTGCCCGTGTGCAAAAGGGAAGGGTGATTCTGTGTGTAAGAAAGAACAGAAATAGAGGGTGTGGAGGAGAAGGAAGAGGTCAAAAGGAAACAGGAGAATTGAAGCGGATAAAAGACAAAGATAACAAGAGAGGAGAGAAGCTTAGAACGCTGAATGAGAGAGGAGGTTGCCACACAGCCTGTTACCACCGAGAAGAGAGAGACCTATTCAGGGAGCCTCTGCCGCTTGGCCATTGTGGGATTCCAGAGGGGACTCATTAGGGCCTGTCACATGGGCCGCATTGTCTCCAGACAACAGTTCCTCCAGACAGTCTCACTGTGGTTTGTGCAGCCAGGGCAGCTGTGGGCCTGCAGATCCTGGGCTCTTGGGGCTGAACAGAGAGCTGCTTCCCAAGTTGTTTCTGTGGTCACAATGACAGTTCCAGGGGAGAGTACCCTGCAAACTCCTGGTGGATCTGGTGCTAAATTCCAAAGCCTGTCGCCTCCTTGGGGTGGGGTCTATTAAAACTATCCAGTCCGACTGCTTTTGTTTGTGTGACCGTAGAAACTCTGCACCTCAGAGTGCAGAAATGAAATTGAATTACTTTCACTGAAAGACTTTATGTATAAAAGTGCTGCAAGAGTGTCCATGGTGACACAAGACACAGCTCTGTCCCAGAGAGACATATTGCTTTCAGCAGAGAGAGAGGGGCATCTCTTCATTTTCTGCAGGTAACATCCAGTCAGGACCAGTCCCTGTGGCATGAAACTGCCACAAGAAGTTTCCTGTGCACCTCAGGATACAGAAGAAAATTGGTGGCTACAGAAGAGGAATGGTCACTTGCATTCTAGGTGACACAGGTCACCTGCACAGAAAGTAGCAGTCTTCATTCTTGGAGCATTACTACATTCTGAGCTTTGGAAAGCACCCGATGTGGTACCTGTATTCTCTCATTGAACTGCTTCCTTGTCTAGAAGAACAAAGGGAGGTTAAGTAGTTTGTCCAGTTGGAATTCAAATCTTGGGAATCTTTGGCGCTAGGAAGCTCCTGTGGAATCATCTCTTTGTTCCCAACTTTACAATTTGGTTTCCCATGGGGATGAGGCTTCCAGTTGTCTGCCATGAAAGGAGAAATGTAAAATCATGGAGTGGATTTTTCCACGTAACTCTATTTCTTTAAAGGGCTCGCCTTAGTATTGTGAGATTAGGTCTCATCTACCTTTTTTAGTCCTGAAATGTGCTTTCTTTTTTAGACTGACAGGGCGCTATTTTAAAAACACTCTTTTTGGTACTATAAAGTTAGTCCCTCAAGGACTAGGATTGCAGTTCTTTGGTAGAGAGTTTTTATGAGGCTCTCGGTTTGATCCCTAGCTCTGCAGGAAAAAAAAAAATTGTCCCCCAAACTTTTAATAAATTGGACTGGTTCAAAATTGAGGAATCATTGATGAAGTCCAACTCTTTCCTAAGGAAGAGCAGAAAACTGAGGCCCAACAAGCTCCAGGGACTTGTCCGAGGTCCCAGGGCAGGCTAAGGAACCTCTGTGGTGCTGTGTCTGGTTTTCACAGTTCCCCGTGCTGGGGATTTTGTACAACTGGGCCAGCAGAATGTGGATAAACACTATAGGATTCCTGATAGTAGGATAACCTTCCACTATTCGATTTCTCTCTCTGGTCATTCCCTCTTTCCCCATCAGTCACCAGCTCTCTGCGTTTCCTCCTTTGCCTAGTCTCCCATGCATGCCGCACCTGGTCTTCCCTTATAAACCAGACAATGGCTAGCATTCCCTTTCATGACAGCTAAGCGCTGGCCCCCTCTGCAAAGCCATCTCTAAAAGGCAGTGGTCCCCAGGTCTGACCCGCATCAGACGTGCTTTGTGCCTTGAACTGGCTCATAAATTTGGTATTTAACAGGCTTAGCTTTGTGCTCACCTGATTTAAATTAAACTTCCTGAGGGAAAAGACCATTTATTCTCCTTGTTCTGTAACTCTCCCCTCCTTTTGGGCCTATTATCTCTAACAATGCAATTGACTTTGCCCAGAGTCCCATAAAGATCAGATGGACTGAACAACATGGCGGCTGGAGCCGGGAGGGGGCCGAGGAGGATGGGAGTAGATGGTGGAGGGAGGGATTCTCGGGGCCAAGTTTGAGAGGGCAGAGTTTCCTCAGCCCTAGCAAACTCCTAAGCTTAAAGAGGTTCCATTCTTCTGCTCTAGGACACGGTTGCATTGGGAATCATGCAATACTGATACTTCTGGACAAGAAGGACGGAGTTTGAAGCTCTCCTCTGTTGAAGTCAAAGCAGGTAGAGAGTGGAGAAGGTTCCTTCCTATTCTGGAACCTTCCCAGCTTCCTCCCTTTGGCAGAATACTGAATTGGGGAAGAGATTCATCAAGCCTTCCAGCCTCTAAGCAAAAACAATGATCATATTCCTCTCTCAGCATAGTTCCTGTCTGGGAGGTTGGTGCCAGCTTTGTGTTTATTGTCCCAACCCAGGAGGGTGGGGCTCAGACTAAAACAGAGGTTATATTTTGCCTTGGGCGTGAGTACACACACACACACACACACACACACACACACACAGTGTAAGAAAAGAAGAGTATAGATCCCTCCCTGCTCTCTGGCCACATTTCCTGGCCAGCTTAAAGGACTCACAGCCCATTTGCAGATCAATGAAGACTGAACAGATCATTCAGCTCAAAATGGGCCCATTCAGGCCTTTGTGCTGTGGCCCGTGGTATCATCCTTCTCTGCTGAGAGATTCTGCTAGAAATGGGGTTTACTGCCAACACTTGGAATGCCAGTATTCAGAGAGGGCATGGGGAGAGAACAGCACTCCAGCACATATACTAAAATTGGAACGATACAGAGAAGATTAGCATGGCCCCTGCGCAAGGATGACACGCAAATTCGTGAAGCGTTCCATATTTCTTAGCCAGCGTTTAGGGGTCAAGCATATGGGTTTGTCAAGATGACCTTGAGGCACAGGAGTAAGTTGCTTAAACAACAAAACAAGGTGGACCAATCTGACCAGGCTCCCCAATGAGGCCATCTGGGAGTTGGCAAGTACCCTAGAAGTTCGATGAGGACCATTTATCTTCCTTCTTCTAGAAGGAAGCCTTAGTTGTTTCACTGTGAAACAAGGGCAGCCAAGTCTCCCTCTTCACCAATCAGCTGTCTGAATCAAAGAATAGGAAAGAAGTGTCCCTCTGCCACCCCACTCACCAAATAAATCTTCCAGAAGGTTCATTCATTCTGAGTTTAGTACTAAGTGACAATAATCTGGATTTACAGAAATAAATTTATTTATCTATTCATTCTTACAGTCAAATGTCCATTAGGCAAAGAGATGTGAGTGGATGTTGGAATCGGGCAGTCATTGGCTCATATTAAAAAATTAAGGAACTTGGTTAAGGTCACTGCTGTGACAGCTTTGTAAACTCGGGCAGTTGTCCAGCCTCTTTGAGTCTCAGCTTCCACATCTGGAAAATGGGGACAAAGAATAACCTCACATCTGAAGTGACTGCAAACGGTTATATAAAGACAAAGCATGTGTTAAGACTTGGGGCTTTGCAGATTCTCCAAATTGCTTTTTCCTTTCTTCTTCTAGCTACCTACCTTTCTTCAGAAATGTCTGCAAGGGAACTTGGACTTTTGAAAAGGGGAAAAGTGAAAAGTTCATTCCCTTATTTCAAAATCTGTGTAGGTTCCTATCACTGTGTCCTGTACCTGGGCAGCTGCATGAATGCTAACATCATTAGAAATCATTCATTCCCCCACTTCCCACCACACCAAGCTGCTCATTTGGCAGTTTAGCATGGAAGAAAGAAGAGAGAATCAGAATTCAGAAGACAGACTGTTTCTGGCCTATCACTTACTAGTCACCTAATATAAGGCTTGTGAGCCTCAGCCCTTATTTTAAAAAATGGGGTAGTAGCCAAATGCAGTGGTGCACACCTGTAATCCCAGATACTTGGGAGGCTGAGGCAGGAGGATGACAAATTTGAGACCAGCCTTAATAATTTAGTGAGTCCTGTCTCAAAATAAAAAATAAAAAGGCCTAGGTGTGTAGTTCATGGTAGACCACTCTGGGCTTTAATCCCTGGTACCACAAAGTGAATAAATAAAGTGAAATAACAAATGAAAATAAAAATAAAACAAATAATAACTAAAAACAGGGGTAGTTTCTGAAGTATGAGTTTTCAGTGTGAAAGCCCGTGTGAATGCCAGGCACGTCTGTAATCCCAGCTATTTAAGAGGCTGAGGTGGGAGGATCACAAGTTCAAAACCAGCCTCAGCAAGTTATTGAGGACCAAGGTAACTTAGTGAGACCCTGTCTCAAAGTAAAAAATAAAAAGCTTTGGGGATGTGGCTCAGTGGTAAAGAACCTCAGGGTTCAGTTCCCAGTACCCCTCCAAATTTTCTTAAATAAATACATGAAGGCCTTGTGTGGCTGCAGCTTTCTCCCTGTATTTGTCAGCTTGTGCTGCTGTAACAAAATATACAAACTGGGGGCTTAAACAATGGACACCTTTTGTCCTGGTTCTAGAGTCTAGAAGTTCAAGATTAAAGTGCTGGCAGAGTTGGATTCTTCTGGGGTCTCTCTCTTGGGCTTTCAGAAGGATGTGTTCTTGTTGTGCCCTTAACTTGGTTGTCCCTAGGTCTGTGTTGTCAGCGTCCTAATATCTTATTATAAGGACACCAGTCAGATTGGATTAGGCCCACTTAGTTTCATTACTTCTTTAAAGACCTTGTCTACAATTATGGCTACATTTTGAGGCATTGCGGGTTAGGACTTCAACATCATAATTTTGGGGAACACATTTTAGCCCATATCACTCACCAATGTGTTATTAGCAATTTTATGTATGATGACATTGTTCAGAGAGGGATTTTTGGAGGCTCCTTTTGTCTGTGAGAAAACACACATTGCTGGCCCACTGTAATAGATAAATATTTTGGATAGGTAACATGTTCACATGGTTCAAAATTCAAAGGGCCGTTACCCCTCAAGGGCCCATGTGTTAAAAGTTTGGTCCTTAGGGCGGCACTATTAGAATATGGTAGAACAGGGCTGGGGATACAGCTCAGTGGGTAGAGTGCTTGCCTTGCAGGCACAAGGCCCTGGGTTCAATCCTTAGCACCACACACACAAAAAAAAGTAGAACATTTGAGAGATGGGATCCCCCTTTAGGAGCATGTCCTTAAGGGGGATTGTGAAGCTCATTCCCTTCATTTTCCTTTGATTTCTAGCCTTGAGGTCAGAGGTTTTGCTCTGCCATGTATTCTTGCCATGATGTGCTGCCTTGACCTAGGGCCAAACCAATGAGGCCAATTGATCATCAACTGGGACCTCTAAAACAATGCACCCAAATCAGCCTTTTCTTTTTAGAGTTAATTGTCTCAGACTTTCTTGTTATAGTGATGGAAAGCTGACTAACACAGTCATAGAAGAGGAAACATGAATGCCCATTAAACACAAGAGGCTTTCAATGTTACCAGGAATCAAAGCAATGTAAATTAAACTCACAATATCATGCATTTTATACCCACTGAATTGGCAAAAAAATTGAAAGTTTGTTAATATCAAGCATTGTGAGAATGTGAAGGGACAAAAGCTTTCATGCTGCTGGTTCAACTACATTCAAGCCATTTGGCAAATGGTCACAGAATGGCCATTTTCTTCATCCATGTCTACCAGCTGGTCTGGAAGTTCCACTGCCAGGAGCAAACCCTGGAGAACTTTTGCACCTGTGCACCAAGGTGTGGGCATAAGGAAGTCCATAGAAGCCAAGATGGGAGGTAACCAAATTTTACTGCCAAGAAAATGGATCAATAAAGTGGGTATATTCACTCAGTGTTGGTAACAATGAAACTACACAAGTTGAAGTTGACAGTGTAAATTAGAACCACAGTGAGAGAAACCAGCTAGTCATAGAAAAATGCTCATGGCTCAAAGCAAGTAAAATGAAATGACATGTTGAACAGAGCAGAGAGATACATACATGTGTGATAAACTCTACAGGCAAGCCAGGGAAACAGGAAAATAAGACTAGGCTGGTATTTCTCTCTGTGGAATTGGGGAGGGCTTCTGGAAGATTCAACACCATTGGTAATGTTCTATTTCCTAAGATGGATGGATTAATGCTTCCAGAGAGCAGAAGTACTTATTATGTTTCAATATATATATTCATGTCAGATAGTTTTTGTATAATTCATTATAAAAACATTTTAAAAGTTGAAAATGTTCATAGTGAAAATCTTTCTCCAAAGGCAAATAATATAGTCAGAATTTTTCTTCTAAACATCCCAGCTGATTCCCTCTTTCCTTTTGCATTATAAATTAGTGCATTATAATTATACATAATAGGTGGGTTCATTATGACAGAATCATGCATGTGTGGGATTTTTTTTGAGGGGGTATTGGGGGTTTGAACCCAGGGTTGCTGAACCACGGAGTCACCTCCCCAGCCCTTTTAATTTTTTTAATTTTGAGACAACGTCTCACTAAGTTGCTCAGGATCTCTCTAAGTTGCTAAGGTTGGCCTCCAACTTCTCCTGCCTCAGCCTCCTGAGTCACTGGAATTACAAATGTTCACCACAGTGTCCAGACATACGTGGAGTTTAGTTTACTCCATTTCAGTCCCTGGTGTTCCCTCTTTTCCTCCCCTTCTTCCTCCCCCAATTCCCTTTCTTCTATTCTATTGTTCTTCCTTTCTCTTATTTATTTAGGTACTGAGGATTGAACCCAGAGGCACTTTACCACTGAGCTATAGCCTCAGCTACAGGCTGAGGCAGGAGGATTACAAGTTCAAGGCCACTCTCAGCAACTTAGAACCTGTGCAATTTAGGAGGAACCTATGCAATTTAAATTGCATAGGTTCTAAATTGCTGAGAGTGGCCTTGAACTTGTAATCCTCCTGCCTCAGCCTCCAGAGTCACTAGGATTTCAAGCATGTCCATGGTAACCGAGTATTTATTAATTTTTATTTGGTGCTTTGTAGATATACATAAAGGTAGAATTTGCTGTGATACACACACACACACACACACACACACACACACGACATAATTTTGTCACATTTTCATTCCACATTTCCTCACTTTTCCCATCTCTCCTTTCTTCCTCTTAATCTCCTTTCCTGTGCTGATCTTTCCTATATCTTTTTAAATTTTTTTTTCAGTTGTAGTTGGACACAATACCTTTATTTATTTTTATGTGGTACTGAGGATTGAACCCAGGGCCTCGCACGTGCTAGGTGAGCACTCTACTGCTGAGCCACAACCCCAGCCCCTTTCCTATATCTTTATGATGTCTGACCTCCCCCAACCCCCTTCCCCTTACTTTGCTCTCGATTCTACAAATGAGAGAAAACATGTGACCCTTGGCCCTTGATTTTCTGAATCTGGCTTATTTCACTTAGCATGATGTTTTCTTTTCTTTTTTTAATTTAAAAAAATTTTAGATGTTGATGGACCTTTATTTTACTCATTTATTTGTATGCGATGCTGAGAATCGAACCCAGTGTCTCACGCATTAGGCAAGTGCTCTACCACTGAGCCACAACTTCATCCCTAGCATGATGTTTTCTAGTTCCATTTATTTACCAGTTTACCAGCACACGCCATAATTTCATTCTTTTTTATGGCTGAGTGAAACTCGATTGTATATATGCCACATTTTCTTAATCCATTCATCTATTGATGGGCACCTGGTTCCAGCTCTTTTGAATTGTATTTGGCTTTGAGTTTACAATACTCCTGCTTTAGTCTCCTGAGTAAGCAGGGATCACAGGCTATGCCACAGCATTAAGTAACACTATTAAGAGATGATAAAAGGTCAGGGTTAATAGAAATTCTGAAGGAGGAAAAATGGACTTGTCTGTCTAGTACTTTGGATTTTAGAAAATTCAAAGAACTGTCACTCCTGGGTAAAGAGGCTCTGGAGAGCAGGGATTTGGTTAGGTGGCTGCAGATGATGAGGTCTACATTTAGATTTATTTAGATTTAGACCCATTGAAAACCCAGGGGATGGCAGTCCAGTCATCTCCTGATTGAGTCAACAAAAGGGCAGAGGCAAGTGATTCTCTTTTCTTGATAATGAGATCCCCTGAGTGATAAGTGTCTCAGACAAATGACACAGATGTGAAGAAGTAAAAAGGGGGCATGTTCATGACCAAGTCAAAGCAGGAGGCGAATACATCAAGAGACGATAAGGTATTAACATCAAATACATGTCAAGTGCATGTTGGAATCTGGACAGCCCAGAGAGCAGGCAAAGCCAGGAAGGGCTGGGCGCCTGCACAGAAACCCAGGAGAGGTCCGCAGCTCGCTGGGTGTGGATCTAAAGCTAAGTGCCCTTCAAGGTGGAAGGTGGGTGAGCGATACCCAGCAAAGGCTGAAGTTCAGATAGGGCCAACTCACGGAAGCTGCCAGAAGCTAGCTGATCTGGGAAGACTTCCCAGAGGAGATGGACTTTCAGAGCAGCTTGTGTGAGGGAGAGGAACAGGTTGGTGAACAGACTGAGGGCGGGAGTTTCAGGCAAGCAGCCGATCCACACTGGCAAAATTCCAAAGGAACGCTTGGTTATCGTCTTTCTGTTGTGTCTTTCACTCTTTTGTATTTCCTTAAAGATGCCCTGATCTGGCATGGGTGTTCGGGTATAAAATCAACTGTGAGGGGAATGGGTGTGCGTTAAAATGCAAATGAAGGCTGCCAGGTTCTTGGTGTCAGAGGTGAGAGGAAGGTGTTCCATGCCAAAGAAACCAGCCCTGGCAGAAAGAGAAACCATGCAGCATGGGACATCTGAGGTCCGGGTCATTGCCCCAGCTCTGATCCTAGCTTGTTCTGGGACCTACAGGAGATCAACCTGTTATAGCTTTTTTTAAGGACAGTGTTGGGCTAAAGGTCCTCTATGATTCTTCCTAAACAACTCAGTCATTGATAGCCTAAAGAAATGGAGTCTCTCGATTCAATGGAACTGAATCGCCTTGAAGCTGCACAATGTAAACAGTCATTTATAGTCCAGCCTGCTGAAGCACTTTACCCAGATCGGTCTCATGTATGGTTTTATCTGCATCTCATAATAACCCATGAGGCAGGCGTGCTATTAGCCTCATTTTACAAATGGAGAAATGGACAGGCAGTCTAATTTATTAAAGGTCTCTGAGCTGAGCACAACAGTGGGTAAGCTGGGTATTCCCCACGGTGCACTCTATCTGCCCACTCCCACTTGGATGATGCTGAGTGAAATTCTGTGTGTACCCATTACTGACTATGGAGCCATGATGCCAGGTTTACTCTCAACCTCAAGGTCATTCTGTGACTCTTCTACCTACGTCTCCTCTCCAACCTAGGTCTCCTCTCCACTGGCAGCACATGTCTCCCCACCCTTCCTCACCTGGCACACCCTTGCTCACTTCAGCTGGGTCAAAGTGCTCTCTCTCTCTCTCTCTCTCTCTCTCTGTTTTCCTGTGCTGGGAATGGAACCCAGGTCCTTGCATATGCTAGGCAAATGCTCTACCACGGAGGCACATCTCATCCCTGGGCACACCCTTTCATCACATAGAGCCGGGTGAGCTGGCACACAGATTCCAGAGGACCAATCCTCGGGGCTCTTGCAGTGGCATAGGCTGCCTAGGCTTTGGCGTGAGGGGAGTGTCCTTGCTTTTCTCTCAGCCTGGCTTCCTGTCTAGACATCTCGAATGGTCCACTGGATTTAGCGTGCTGAGTCTGCCTGCCAGCTCGGTCAAGCCCACACAGTTCAGTGCCCAGCGACTGCCTCCCTCTCAAGTTCTAGAAGGAGGGGCTGGCCAAGGAGGATGGAGACTAGGAAGTTGTATAGTGAAGGGACCCAGGGGAATATACAGATGACAACACCCTGAGCGGCGGCTAAGCGTCCAAGAAGCCTGCCCTTTTCAGAACTCACACAGGCACTCCCGCTCTCCTCCCCACACCTGGGAGGATGGGTTGTCAAGGCAACTTCTCCAAGGCTTCAATATCCACAGTCCCATCCGTCCCCATGGGCTTACTGAAGCCAGATAGAGGAAGGAGGCTGTCCCTTCCATTGCTCCAAAGAGATGTGAGTAGAGACTAAGCCTCTGGGAAATCTAATCCCAAAACAAGACTCTCTCTCTCTCTCTCTCTATCTATCTATCTATCTATCTCTATCTCCCCCAACCTCCTTGGAGGCTGACCTCTCTATAAGAGGCAAAGCTGAGAGAAGCACCAGGCCCAGCACTGCTGGAGTCAGAATGCCAGGGCTTATTTTCTGAACAGCCCACACACTCCCCGACAAAGCAGTTTCCTCCACTCATCCTGGCTCCTCAGTTGCCCTGGACACGGTGTCTTCATGATGGAAGGAAGTGGAGCTGCCTCCCCCTCTTACCTACCCAGGGGAAAGAAGTGGTTTCAGCTCTGTGCGTCCTACTGTAGTTCCAAGTGACTTGACATCAAGTTCAGAAAAAACATCAGACAAATCCCAGTTGAGGGATGTTCTGGAAAATACTGTTCAGCCGTGCAGTGGTCCACACCTCTAGTCCCAGCTACTCAGGAGGCTCAGGCAAGAAGATTGCATGAGCCTCTGAGTTTGAGGTCAGTCTGAGTAACATAAGGAGACCCTGTCTCAACAAAAACAAAAACAAAAACCCAATAGTTGGCCTTCCCCATCTGTGGGTTCTGCATCCGTAGATTTAACCAACTGCAGATTGGATGGTGTGCCACATAGTCAGGTCTAAAATGGTTGTATCTGTACTGAACAGATACAAAATTTATTGTCATTGTTCACTAAATAACAAAGTATAAGTGACTGTTTACAGAAAATTTACAATGTATTAGGTATTAATAATCTAGAGATGATTCAAAGTGTACATACAGATGGGCTGGGTATGGTGGCATACTTCTGTAATCTTGGGGACTCTGGGAAGCTGAGGCAGGAGGATTGCAAGTTTGAGGCCAGCCTCAGCAACTTAGTCAGATCCTATCTCAAAATAAAATTTAAAAATGGGCGGGGATGTAGCTCAATGGTAGACCATCCCTGGGTTCAGTTCCCAGTAAGCAAAAAAGAAAAAAAAATTAAAGTGTAGAGGAGGATATGCATAGGTTCTCTGCAAATATGAGGCCAAATGTGCAAATGGAAGGGTCTTGAGCATCTGTGGATTTTAATAAACTCAGAGGGTCCTAGACCAACCCCCCAAAGATAACGGGGAACATCTATACCTGACTGAGACTTCTTAAAGTTGGAGGCTTAAAGCTGCCAAGGTCATTAAAAACAAGGAAAGTTGGAGAAACTGTCGGCCAAGAGGAGCCCAAGGAGCATGTGCAGCATGCGGTTAGAATTCTCTTGTTAACACTAGTTATAACTAGTGATAACCAACACTGGCAGAATGCCTTTTCTGTTTCAAAGCACGAGTTTTTTTTTTTAATAAAAATATTTTCTTTTAGGATCATTTTATATTTTGGGGAGAACTGCAAAAATAGTATAGAGAGTTCCCATATATGTATTCTAACCCAGTTTCCCTTATTATTAACATCTCACATTAGAATGGTACATTTATTATAATTACCAGTGTTAACACAATATTATAGTCCATACTTCATTCAGATTTCATTTTTTTTTTTGTTTGATTGTGGTGCCTGAGATCAAACCCAGAGCCTCACCAATGCCAGGAAAGTGCTTTACCACAGAGATACACTCTAGCCTCAGAGTTTTACTTTTTTTTTTTTTTTAAGATCCCATTAATGATGTCACATTGCAATTAGTTATCATGTCTTTTTTTGGGGGGGTTACTAGGGATTGAACTCAGGGGCACTTGACCACTGAGCCACATCCCCAGCCCTGTTTTGTATTTTATTTAGAGACAGGGTCTCACTGAGTTACTTAGCACCTCATCATTGCTGAGGCTGGCTTTGAACTTGTGATTCTCCTGCCTCAGCCTCCTGAGCTGCTGGGATTATAGGCGTGTGCCACCTTGTTAGGCTTCTCTTGGCTGTGACAGTTTCTCAGGCTTTCCTTGTTTTCAGTGACCTTGATGGTTTTGAAGAGTATTGATCAAGTATTTTTTTAGGAAATGTTTTCTGTTCTATGGGTTTTTTGATTATTTGTTTTAGCAGTACTGAGGATTGTCTTGAGCATGCTAGACAAGCATACTACCATTTATCGACATTCCTAGCCCCTTATGTTGTGGAAGAGGAGGAGGAGCAGCTGGGAATGGAAACTAGGGTCTTGAACATGCTAGGCAAGTGGTCTATCATTGAGCTATGCCACTAGCCCACCGATGAAAAACTGTAGATTGTCCTTCAACTGGGATTTCTCTGATGTTTTTCTCATGATCAGTCTGGAGTTTTGGGTCTGGGGAGGATGACCACAGATGGTCTTCAGTGTTGACCTTGATCACTTGGCTGAGGAATAGTGTTTGTAAGAACTCCCCACTGTCAATTTACTTCAAAGTACAATTTTAACATATGATTTGCTTTCATCTCATTGAATCACCTTTGGGACTTTGCATAGCCACTTATTATCTGTAGCTTCTGGCTGCCTTTTAGTTTGTTTGTTTGTTTCTGGTACTGGGGATTGACTCCAAGGGTGCTTTACCACTAAGCTATATCATCAGTCTTTTTTCTATTTTTTATTTTGAGACAGGCTTCTCTTGGCTGGGACAGTTTCTTGCTAAGTTGCTGAGGTTGGCTTCAAACTTGTGATTCTCCTGCCTCAGCCTCCTGAGCACCTGGGACTATAGGCATGTGTCATTGTACCTGGCCCCGACTGTAAAAGGAACACACAGAACAACATATCAAGTCCTAGTTATAAGATTCTGAATTGTACTCTATTATGACCCTTTGACCTTCAGGGTAAAGGTGGTAGCACAGGGCTGCCCTGGGTAGTGTTCCCACCTTCCCTAGAAATGCCAGATTCACAAAGCTGAGAGTGAGCTGGATGTGGGCTCTCACTTTTTCTCAGGATATAGAAGGTTTTTACAAGTTCCCCCAGTAGGCAAGTAAGCAAGCAAACAAACCAGGAGATGATGAATGAATGAACAAGATAAAAAACTGATTGAGGACAAACTAGTGCCTAGTTCTGGGCTAGGCATTAGCAGGGATAAAGAGGTACAAGCCATGACAAATCAAATTTAATGTGGGAGGTCAGATGTGAGCCAGTGAACAGTGAAAGAAGATGTTCACCCTGTCTTATCAAACCCATCTTGAATACCACCTCCTCCATGAAGCGGTTTCTTATTGTCCTATCTGGAAGTTTCCTCTGAGTCCTTATGATACTCTATGTTAAGAAACTACATTTGCCTCACTAAGATTGCTGGTGTGACATCTTGTGTATATGACTTGCTCTGGCAGATAGGGATTCTGTTATTTATTTCAGGAAATAATCATGAAAACTCACTATGCTCTGACTTGGTCCCAGTCTGAGATCATAAGAAATTAATGTCTTATAAGTAATAAATATGCTAAGTTCCAAGAAGGGGTATCTTGGTGACTTCCTGCAGGAGGTGAGTCTGGAAGTATGGTTAAAATATAGATGGAGGCCTTTCCTCTTATAGATGAGGCAAAAAGTGAGTTCCAGGCTGGGCCTCTGCCTCAGTGCAGCTTAGGGGCCAGACCCTTCACACCCAGCTCTTCACACCTTCTGTAATCTTACTTGACGTCTTAGCTCACACTAGTCTCTCTACCTGGAGTGTCCTTTCCTTCTCCTTCCATGATCACTCCAGCCTGCAGTGACTGTCCTTCTGTGACTGCCCCAACTAGCACTTACGGTTTGAAAGCCCTCATTTGGCAGACTATCCGCTGCTCTGGATTGTGAGTTATCTCTTGTGAACCTGCCTGGTGTCCTCCTGGCAAGCAGGCCTGGGTCTCATTCTTCCCTAGCTCACCACTGGACCATAGTAGGTGCTCAGTCAACAGTGGCTGATGAGTTAGTGGTTCCCCAGACTCTGAGAGTGGAAGCTTTTCTTTCTCACTGGCAGTGCATCAATCTCCAATGCCTAATTGATTCTTCCTGTTGGTTTTTTTTTTTTTTTCTCTTATTGCCCAACCCTTTTTCCATTGACGAGAAGATATTGCGGAAGGGAACATGACTCCCACTTCCCTGATCACTGCTCCCATGGAACTTGTCTATCAATGATCCAAAACACCCACAGAGTCTGTATCCTAGCGACTCTGGAAAGTTGCATCCCCAGCCTTTCATGAATGAAGAAGAGCTCCTGTCTGTAACCTCTGAGATAATACTGGTACATGAGTACATGTGAGTGCACCTGCGTGAATGAGTGTGTGTGTGTGTGTGTGTGATATGGGTTGTGTGTTGTGTTCATGTGAATGGGGATGTAAATTATAGGACTCTGTGTGTACTATGTGAATGTGGGTATATGGCTGTATGTGTTGCCATGTTGCATTTGTTTGGAGTATTTAAGTGTGTGTGTGTGTGTGTGTGGTATGTGTGTGCATGTATGAGAATGGCGTGGTGTTGTGAGGGTATGTGTGTGCATTATATGTATGTAAGTGAGGGGGTGCATGCATGCGTGAGTCTGGGTGTGTGAATGAGTTGTATGTGTATCTGTGCATGAGTTGAGAGCTCATGTAAGGGCATAAAGTTATGGCTCCAAGTGTACAAGTGTGTATATACACATGTGGGAGAGAGGAAGGTGCTCCAGAGTGATTCTGTTTGGAGACACAGGACTGTCTCCTGGCTCTCTCCTGTGACCTGGGTGGTTGTGATAGCTTTCCCTTCCTCTTCCCCTCCCAGTCCAAACCCCTCCTTCCCATCAACAAGGGCCCTCCATGCTCCGTGGGCACTGGGGCATATTACTGAGAGGTCAAGTTGCTCCAGCTCCCAACCAACCACTTCATTCCCCTCCTTCCCACTTTGGTTCTGTGCTCTGTGCCAAGGGAAGCACAACTTCTGAGAACACCGGAAAGTGGTTTCCATGCAGGCCACGACCCAATATTTTGGAGTTCCCTAGACCCCACGGCTGTAGGAGATGAGTTTGGCAGCAGATACCAAATGACAAGAAACTGCTGACACAGGCGCGGGGTTGTGCAGGCCCTGCCGAGGTGATGGATGATGAGTTCCCAAGTGTAATCGAATGGAAAGTCCATGCATAATACATCTTTATGGGAGCAAATTCCAATTTGCATCCCATTAGGTCGCTGAAGTCCCGGAGGCCCTGCAATGCGGCTCAAACCTTCCTTCAGAAGGAACCCAGAGCTGGGAGGTGCCTGTGCTGGCAGGGGTGGGACTCCTGTGGCACCGCCCGTCCCCAGGACAGAACCTATCCCAGCCACGCGCTGGACCATGCTCTCCCACACGCTGTCCCTCTGTGCCCTCTCAGGAGCCCCAGGCTTGACTCTGGGTTGGCTCTTGTCATGTTCTCTGTCTTCAAAGGTTCTTCACAAGCAAGATCAAAAGACAGCCCTGACTTCCTAGGGCTGCTCTAATTTATATTTACTGCCTCAACTCTAGGTCAAGAACAGGCAGGAGAATAACATGTGCCTCAGTTTCCAAAGATGTAAATAGAGCCTGTAAAGCAGAGGGGCCCTCCTGGCAAGGACAGGGTACTATAGGACAGTGCATAGGTCTGATGGGGTCACAGAGTTGCAGAGCTAGGACTTCAAATGGGCCCATTCCCTGCTCTGCCATTCAGTGCACCACCCACACTATGCACATAACCTCTCCTAGCCTTAGTTTCCTGATCTGTGCAGGAGATAATGTGACCTGCCTGGCAGAGCCTTGGTATGGGAAAGTGTGTAGGAGACGTTACAAGGCTGCAGTACTGTGGTGGGCACTCTCCAGACCCCATATGTGGTGGGTGGAGGGAGATGGGTTTGGGCCTGACTCTGTATTTAGGGTTCTGAAGGAGAAGGGAAGATGGAACGTAGCCCCTGATCCTGGAGCTCAGGAGTCTGTCTTCTGATTCCTCCTCCTTCCATCAAGCTTCAGGCTTCCTCTGCAGGCTGCAGGACCAGTTAGGTGCATGGCAGTCAGTGCTGGAGAAATGGGGGCTTAATCTGAGAGTGCAGCTTGGTTTTCTCTTCAGGGCCAGAGCAAGTCTGGGGGAGGAGGAGCCTGAGCAGGGGTCAGTACAGTTAAACTGGAGCTCTTGATATTTTAAGAGCAGAAAAGAATTCTGGAAAAACTGGGAGAGGAGCCAGGGGCGGGGGTGGGTGGAATGAGATCTGGTCAAGGAGAGCCCGCTGCAGGAGGGGCCAAGCTTTCTCTGTTGCTGTAGAGCAGAGTGGGCAACTCTCCCTGACAGTGATCTGGGGACTGTGGCTATTCCTCCCCCAGTCCTCTGAAAAATGCATCAGAGGGTCAAACCACTGCCTACACCCCTTGCTATCCAAAGAGTTCTCCCTGGTTTTCTTTCTAGGGCAGGGAAGGGTGCTAGGGATTGAAACCAGGGCCTTGTTCATGCAAGGAAAGTGTTATATCACAACACCCCAGCCCTGCCCCTGGGACTAGAATATGCTTGTAGGAGCAGGGGTCTCTGTGCCTTAGGACCAAACCTTTCGGTGAACACTACCCAGTTCCTACTTGGCTGTGTGCCCTGCTGGCCACTGGCCTTTCCTCTAGTGCTCTACAGTCACCACTGACCTGACCAAAGGCTCCCAACAGGCCTCAGCATTTCTATGGGGCCCTCCCTCCCCATAGGAGGGTTGATTGGTACTCAGACCCATCAATTACCCTCTGCAGTTCATGGACAGGCCCAGAACTGTGGTCAGGCGAGTCAGCCTAGGGCAGAAGCGTCCTGGCTGGATGTGCGTGCATGCGTGCCTTTGGTGATGTGGCAGGGCAGGGTGCAGTGTGGGAGGGAGGGTACTTCCTCTCTCAGGCCTCAGATTTATACTGATTGAAGATTTTACATGGTGATAAGTGAAGTGGAGGTTTTACAACTTAGGGTCACCCAGGGCCCCAAACATTTTCAGTTATTCCTCTCAATGATTAGGGGAACAAAGTGTAGGATATCCTTTGGATAATGCACCCTGATCTGTAGGTAGGAATCCACAAGGGGATGGATGTCCCAGCGTAGCTACAATGGGTTCATGGACCAGGCCATAAATACAGGCCTCAAGTTGCTGAATGATTTCAGTTAGTAAAAGGCCCAGCTGCACTTTAGTTTTCTCTCTTATAAAATGATATTTCAAGTCCCACATTTTTCTTGGGATAGTAAAATGGGAGAAAAGAAACAAAAGCATAAGTGTAATTAAAGGTGCAATAGGGCTTTTTTCTTTTTTCTTTTTTGATGCTGAGGTTGGACCCAGGATCTCACACATGCTAATGAGCACATGCTTTACCAAGGCCCCGGGTCCATCCCTTAGTACTTTGAAAGTACTATATATACTGTAAAACTTTAAGGCACAATATTATTGTACTTGTATAACTTATTATAACAGTCCCCATCATACTAGCCAACAATGTGAAAATAATCTATTGGTGGGACCAGGACGAATATGGCAATTATTTAGATGTCTTGCCTTTTGAATTGATGCAAAAGTGTGCTAGGCCCTGATATCTGAGAGATGATCCATGAGATGAGATGAGATGGAAGCTTCTCCAGCTTGCAGAGAGATAGCAGATTTTACTACAATACTTTCTCAGGTTCCATAGTTAACTCTAGAGCTGTCCTGCCAGGGGCATGCTTTGTTTTGTTGTTTTAAATAGGTGGGTGATGTTTCTGCCAGGACTTCTGTGCCTCTGTCAATGGCCTCCACAGTAATTATTTGTCTCCAACAGATACACTGTTTGCTCAGTTGGATGGGGTCTGTTGATCTGCTGTCACAGCTCAATCCTAGGACATTTTGTGGTGATTATTTTCCAAAGCATTCTTCAGTTTGTGCTATCATGTTGCACCAATCCATTTATCAGCCCACATGTGAGGGCTAACTACTGCCATGTAATCATTATATACCTGTTTGCATGATCCATGGCAGACAGGGTGGCATGTCCTCCAATTACACCTTCAATCATTTCATCGGTTGGTTGTTATTGAGCAAATTTTCATTTCTTATGAGCCTGCCATAATGTGTAGCTGTGAATATATGATCCTGGATCCACCAAATAAATATTCAGTCTTGGCCAAACACCTCACTTTCTTCCTCTTTTTTTTAAATATTTATTTCTTAGTTTTCGGTGGACACAACAGCTTTGTTTGTATGTGGTGCTGAGGATCGAACCCAGGCCGCACGCATGCCAGGCGAGCGCGCTACCGCTTGAGCCACATCCCCAGCCCCCACTTTCTTCCTCTTATAGGTTAAACACTGCTTTATCCAGTGCTGGGGCTGGGGCTCAGTGGTAGAGTGCTTCCCTCATATGCATGAGGCACTGGGTTCAATCCTCAGCACCACATAAAAATAAATAAAATAAAGATATTGTGTCCATCTACAACTAAAAAAATATTTTTAAAAACCCCAAACATTGCTTTATCCATATAATTTTATCTAAGCTGCTTCAATAGGTATTTGCAGGGTTTTTAGTTGTCCTGTTTGCTTTGGTCTCCCCCTTGCCACTGCCCCCGCCCCAGTACCTTTTCTAACAGTTTCGGCTGTTTAGTTTTCAGGTTTTAATGCAAAACTGCTATAATTTTCACAGACCAACTAGGTTGCTATGATACTCACCAAAGACTTGCCTCATTTTGCAGTCATGAATTGGTCTCTCTTGTCAATGTGAATTACTTCCTTTCCACCTGAGAAGAGGGAGGCTTTTAATAAGAGCATTTCCATAGATAGTTGCTGATTAACACTTTGATGTTCTATATAATGTCTGCTGTCAGACCGTTTTATAATACTGTGAATATGTTAGAACAGAAGCAACAAATGGCAATATTTGCCTACATCTCATTGCCTGTGTTAAGGCAGCCTAATCTTAAATTTTTTTCTCTATGGGACTAGATGTTTTCATTAGCATTTCTATATTATCTTGTGGGGGCAGGTATTGAGGATTGAACCCAAGATCTCATGCACTGAGCTACATACGCAGCCCCTTGTTCATTTATAATCTTGAGACAGGCTCTTGTTACGTTGCCCAGGTTGGCCTCGAATTTGTGACCCTCCAGCCTCAGCATCCTAAGTAACAGGGATTATAGGTGTGCACCACTATGCCTGGCTTATTTTTTACTGTATTCATCTTGATGGTATCTACTGAGTGAAAGGAGTATGGGGATATAAGTAAATAGAGGCCTAGCTGTTCTCTCCACATCTGCTAGGACAAACGGACAGGACACTGTCGAAATCTACCAGCTTTCATATATATATACATATATATATATATGAAAGTGCTTTATCTTACTCAGCTTTGAAGATCTAGCTTTAAAAAAACAAAACAAACAAACAAAAAACCAAACAAACCCCAAATTCCTTTAGAGAGGAGGGACTGGTGGGGATTGGCAACCCATTTACAGGCAATCCAAAACGTTGGAAGTCTTTTTGCATCTAAACATTCACCTTTTCCCCCAATAAAAGTTTCCAGTTTCTTATGATTCATGTTTGAAAGTTTCTCCTTATACTAAATTTGCAATCGTTAAAAAGAGTGATCCTCTTTGGAGTGGGGTAGGGTGGGGGGAATGTGTCCGATTGAGAGGGTGCTAGGCAGTTTGATAGAGGTTTTTCCTATATTATACTGCAATTTGATATTGATAAAATTAAAAAATAAAGAATTTACTGCTTTCAATGTGCAAATCAGAGAGAGTCAAATATCCACTGGGGGCGGGGAGAGATGTAGATTCGCTATCAGTTATTCTCAGGGGTGAGGGAGGAGCACACAGTTTTATCTCAAGTTGTTCTTTCACAATTTGGTTCAGTTTACATTTCTTCTTGGCAGCATCCATCTGTGCCAGGGAGCGTGGAGACCTGGCTGGCCTGCAGGTATACCTAATGGATTTGGAACCTAACCATCTTCTGGAGGACCTGAGAAGGCTGGGGAGCTAGCCCATTCCCTGGTCTCTGTTGCATTGCTTGACTTAGCAAAATAGAGCTTCTCACCACACCCTGTCTCTCAGGATGGGAGAAGCCACAGGAGGATGGGTCCCCGGTTTCTTGGTTCTCCAAGACAGAGGCAGTTTGATTTAGTGAGTAGGCAATAGCACAGTGAGACCAGGAAAGAAAAAAAAAGGGCAGGGGTGGGGGGACTTTGAAAAACAAACAAACAAAAAACCCTGAACACGGACAGGATTCCTTTGGAGAGGAGGGGCTGGCGGGGAATTGCAACCTTACCCCCTGGGACTCCAGCTCAGAAGCCCAGCCGGGCAGTTCAGTGAACCCGTTAGTAACATGAACTTGGTTGCTGTATTTCTCAGCCGGAGCTCATGCATTATTTACCTGGCGTAAGTGAACCTGCCTCTTCCACTGTTGCTGGGGAAACCACTTTGATTTATCGAGTTCTCTTATACTCTCCAACAAAAATGCTCCAGAGTGGGAGAGAGGGAGGGAAGGAGGCAATCCTGTGTCCCAGGGGCTCAGGGTGTGGATCAATAAAGGGGAGTCCCCACATCCCCCTGGAGAGAGCTCATCAGGAAGGAATGTAGATATCAGCTCTGGAAGCCCCAAGGTTGTCATTTCCTGCTTCTCTGAGCCTTCCCCTCTCTGCTGCACACATTTAGAAAGAAGGAGGAATATAGAGCAAAAACCTAGGAGAAAGGTGTGTCTTTTTTGAGGCCCTGTAGAGGCCACTTGCTGGTCTCATACTGACTGCTTTCAGAGATACGCATCAGTCTGTGCTGGGCAGGGGAGAGGGGGAGTCAAGTTTCCCCAGAGGCTGTTTCCCAGGTGAATCAGCCCTGGGAAGCCAGCTATAAACACAGGTACAGCGGTCCTCTCTGCTCCCAAACCCACTTTAGTTCACATTTGTGAAGTACCCTTATAGACCCCTCGGTCATGCTACTTGGAAGGCTTGGGATGAGGGGCTGGGATCCTGGGACAAACCACTGTGCTTTTATTTATAATAAAAATGTGAGCGAGGGCTGGGGATGTGGCTCAAGCGGTAGCGCGCTCGCCTAGCATGCGTGCGGCCCGGGTTCGATCCTCAGCAGCACCACATACCAACAAAGATGTTGTGTCCGCGGAGAACTAAGAAAAAATAAATAAAGGTTAAAATTCTCTCTCTCTCTCTCTCTCTCTCTCTCTCTCTGTCCCCCTCTCTCACTCTCTCTTTAAAAAAAAAAAAATGTGAGCGAATAATGTAATATTTCTGACTATTCCCCCCTGTGTGAAAGACGGGTAACAGAGTCTGCCTTGGAGTGTTTTGGGGACCACAGGTGGGTATGAGATCTGTGAATCTGGCCCATGCTCAGGCCCCTTAATACACTGTGAAGGCCTGCCAGTGTAGGCCACCTATTTCCTTTTCTTGACAGCAAGATTCAGACATCGCTCTGAGCTCCCTTCCTCCTCTTTATTGTCTATCGATTTTTCTTTTCCTCCCTTTGTTCTATTTATGGCTCTTCTGGCCCCTCACAATTCCATTATCCTTCAGAAGAGAGCTGGAGGAGGAGGCCTGTTTGTCAGCTGCAGCATCCTGGGCCCTTCTCCATGCCCAGATGGTCTGTGACCTTGTGGCATTTCCCAATGCACCTTGTGGGTCCTTTCCATTCCTTCCAGGTTCTTCTGGAAGCTGTTACTTGTCAGGTAAGTGTGGAGGTCTTTGCCCAGGTAACACAGACTCCAGATATGTCAACAGTATGTTCACAATGATCTATGCATTGACAAATTATTTAGACAACAACCATCAATTGGAGAACTTTAATTTTTTTTTTTTTGTAAGCCACAATGACACAACACTTATATTAAAAAAAATGAAATAAAATACTGGCTGGGTGCGGTGGCACTTGCCTGTAATTCCAGAAACTCAGGAGGCTGAAGCAGGAGGATCATGAGTTCAAAGCCAGCCTCAGCAACTTAGTGAGGCCCTAAGTAACTCAGAAAGACCCCGTTTCTAAATAAAATATAAAAAGGGTTGGAGATGTGGCTCAGTTGTGAAGTGCCCCTGGGTTTAATCCCCAGTACCAAAAAACAAAAAAACAAAAAAACCCTCAAATGTCCTGATTACCACTAACATATTGAAACACCTTTCTAGATTTTATTTTGTCCTTCTAGGGCTATTTTGTTATATTCAAGGTCATGTTTAAATTTGGGTTTAATTAACTACTATTGAGATTAAATTAAGGTGTTAATTACATCTTCAACAGTTCTACTTTTCCATTAGTTATTAAATATCCCCAGGTGACTTCATTTCTCTTCACATCAGCCAGTTCACCTGTTCCAGGCCTCTGTCTTGCTGTTTTCTCTTGCAGAAAAGATCTTGTGGACAGGAAATCTCTGCGTGTCCCTGTGCCTGTCCCCAGATCTTCCCATTTCATCCACCCAAAAATGTTCCCGTGGGGAAGTTGTTCCAAACTGGTTTCTTAGAGGGACTTCTGATTTCTTCCAAAGTAAACGATAAATCAACAAAGAAAACACAAGCCAGCATCTTACAAATATCTTTTGGCAGTGTGTTCTTCTGAGGGGAATAAAGAATTCTTCCCTGAGGGAGAGCTGGTCAAGAGAGGAGCACAGATTTTTTTAGACCCCTGGTTCTTGAACTTGAATGTGCTTCAGAGGGCAAAGCACCTGGGATCCACCCTGTTTCTGATCTGGAGGTCTGGATAGGCCACAGGATTTGCATTTCTAACTAGTTCCCGGGACCTTCAGATATACCCAGCCTGGGAGCCACTGGCCAAAACAGAAAGGAGAGCAAAGGCAGGAAAGAGTTCCAGACTAAGAAAGGATGGATAGGGGTGTAGTTCAGTGGTAGAGCATGTGCTCAGCATGAGCAAGGCCCTGGGTTCATCCCTAGACCCACAAGACAGAGAGAGGCAAGGGTCTAGAGAGACAGGCAGGAACCCTGTGCAGTGGGAAGACACAGACCTGACTTGGAAGGTGTGCGTGCATGTGGATTAACGATTCAATCTGCTTATGGCAATTGTTATTTCATTTGATTCTCATCAATAATCAAATATTACCACACTGTGAGCTCTGTGTCTCTTTTTGTTTTGTTTTTGAGATATAATCCCACTATCTTGGCCAGGCTGGTCTCAAACTGCTGGACTCAATTGATCCTCTGGCCTCAGCATCTTGGGTGCTGGGACTTTGAGCAGGCACCCTGTTCCTGGCTAGCTCTGTCTTTGATCCCTATTTACCCCAGCACCTTCCAAGGAGTAGATGTGGGTAAACTTAATTATGTGTCAGACACTCTACTAAACTCTTTAGAAACATTATCTCATTTAATCCTCCCAGTGACCTTGTGAAGTGGGTACTGTTATAATCCAATTTTACAGATAAGGAACACTGAGGCTTGTCCAGGGTTGCACAATAGCACACAGATTGACTTTTACTAATACAGCAGCTGAGCCCCGAGCCTCCAAACCATGTTGCTTCTGTTCTGTTCCACCACCCTTAAGTGTAGACCAAGGTAGACACGATTGTCATTGCCATTTTTTTTTTTTTCAGTACTGGGGATTGAACTCCAGGCCTTGAGCATGCTAGGAAAGCACCTTATCACTGAGCTGCACCACCAGATGCTCATTGCCATTTAAAAGATGAGGAAACAGGCAAACTAGGCAGTTACAGGAGGAAGAAGAGTATCAACCTAGATCTCCTGATTGCAGATTTGTCACAAACCTGGGCTGTTCAGAAACCACAGACCCTAACTGAGAGTCTCCCATGTGCCTGATGTTGAACTCCGCAGACAAAGAAGTTAACCAAGAAAGAAGAGGCCCCGCCTGGCAGGTGTGAGGGCGAGGCTGCTGCCCTGCAAAGATGGGGCTGATAGCTTTGTTCCTCTGATGGGCCTCCTGTTGGCAGCCTCCCTCCTTCCCTCCTTGGGCTGGGCTAGGGCAGCAGCTGGGCTCCCGGGCTTGGAGGTGCCAACAGGGCCAGTCATTCACAAAGCCACACAGCCACAGAGAAAGATACAGTCCTTCCCCCCAGGGAGGGAAGCTGATACTGTAAACACTTGGGGCTTTATCTTTGATCTGGCGGGTCATCACAGCTGCTTTTCTGCCCAGGTAGAGCTCCCAGGAGAGGGCTGACCCAGACCTTTGGGAAGCTGTGCCCTCTGAACAGATGGTACAGGGTGGGGTGGGGGCAGGGTCTGAGAGGGAAGCCCAGCAATTACCCCCAAATCTGGAACCGAGACACCTAATTCTAGGTCTTGGGGGAAATTCCTAGGTTCCAAATAAATTCCTGGGGGTGTTTGTGACTTTTGGTTTTTGGCTTTAAAAACAGTTCCTTTCTAGGTATAGGAAAATAAAACTATGCATAATTTAAAAAGCTCTAAACACTTCCAATCTTAAAGTATGTAAAGGCTAGTGCCAGGCCTTGAAGAGCCCTCAGGTTGAGATGATTGATGGGGTGCCTGCGTCTGAAGCACTTTTCTCTCATCTAATCCGTGGATTTTGATGTGGAGCCATTTCCTTGGGAGTTGTGCTGGATCATAGTTCTGTTCAAGAAGGTGGTTATTTTCAAGCTAACTTTTAGCATCAAAAGTGGCTTCTCTTATTCAATTTCCTCTGCTTGCAATGCTCTTGCTGATTTTTACCTCTTTGAACTCCTATTCATACTTCAAGACCCAGTTCAAATATCACTGTCGAAACTGCCACCTCCTACTCTTCCAGACCCAGAAAGTTATTCATCAGTCAAACTACCCCATTGCTATGATCCATCCAAGAGCACCTTGTTTGCAATTCCATATAACAATCCAGGCTATTTTCCCAGCCAGTTGGATCATAAAACTCAAGGAAAGGGGTTCTTTCTTATGTATCATTGGTTCCCCCAAACCCAGTATGATATGTGATATTTAACAAATAGTCTTGAAGTGATACCTTTAAATCAATGTTCTTGTTCTTTCTACATCAAAAGGGAAATAAAGGGCAAGAAATATTTCTAAGCGTCTATCATAGACCAAGTTACCGTCTAGGCATCATTTCTGTGTTTTAAAATGTCTTCTCTATTAGAAGAGTTTTCATTTGTTTGAATCCAGATTGTAGAGACGGAGACATTGTAACACAGTGATCAGGAAAAAACAATCGACGAATACCTGAAAGGTGCTTTGTGAGATCCAAAGAAGGGAAATGTCTGACTTTTTAGGAGATTCAGATCTTATTGGGGTGCTGGGAGTGTGGCTCAGTGGTAGAGCACATGAGGTAAAGCATGCATGAGGCTTTAGTCTTAATCCCCAGTACCCCCCCCAAAAAATGTTATTGAGGACATGCTCCTCCATATACCATATCCACTAAAAGAAAGATTACTGACATTGTAAACCACATTCATATCTAAATACCGGATACAGACCTAAATGTAGTAGAAATGAAACAGACAGAACTTGCTGTGGGCTGTGGTGTTTCTGATGAAGCTACAGACATCCATCTCCCCTGGTGCTGTACTTTTGTGTAGCTGGAGGCTGGGGATGGACTAGCTGGGCTCCGCACTCTGCTGGCTGGAGAAACAGAGATTTGTTTATAATGATACCTCCCATTTATGACTTTTCCAAAGGTGCTGGAACATCTGTGATCATATTTTTATCTCTGAAGTCATAGAGCTGAGAGTGAAGTGGAGCCTGGGGTTGAAATCTGGGCCTGTCATTTATCAGTGAGGTTTCTATTCACCCATATGGCATCTCTGTGCAAGTTAGAAAATGATGTTCCTTCCTCAATTAAAATCGTGTGAAATTTGGTATATTACTGCACAGCTTGAACAACTGCACATGGCACCCCTATCCTGGCCATGCCCAGTAAAGAGCTCCCCAGGATACCTGCATGGCATCAGTCCATGCTGAGGACCCACCTGTGCCCACACTGCCTATAGCCAGTACACATGTGCCAGAGGCAGCTCATGTAACACATTCTAAGTAGGGAGGGACAGGAAATTGGGTCTCCAAGGTGTGAGGGGGCAACAAAAAATTTGACATAGGGACCCCAAGGATGTGGCTGGGGCAGAGACAATTGTGCGATATATACTTATGTTTTCCTGAGAGGGTGCATGTTCTGGTGTATGGGTGTGGGGTTTATGTAGGAAAGGACTCTATTCTGCAGCTTCCACTCTTGGGCTGGTATCTCCAGCTGTACCTTTACTGCCCCACGTCTATGATATCTCCCTCACCAGGTCTGTATACAGTGCTTAACCTGAACAACTGAATACAGTGCTCATTGAATTCAAAGAAGTACTTGGAGTTTTTGCCTTTCCTTTTCTTTTCCCTTCCTCCTTTTCCCTCTCTTTCTCTTTCTCTCTCTCTTTTTCTGTTTTTGTGGTGCTGGTGATCAAACCCAGGGCCTCAGACATGCTAGTAAGTGCTCCACCACTAAGCTACACCCCCAGTTCTCTTAATTTTTTTTGATTGTGAAGGTTTTATGCTCTCTTAAGACAAACTGGATAGAAATATAAAAATAAATTAAACAATTACCCTCACTTCTACTGAGTAGCCACTATTTTGTTTGCATATTCTACTATTTTGTGCATGCTAACGAAAACATAAGCACACACACACATGCATACATATTTATACACACACACTATATATATATATATAATAATGCAGTACTAGGGATTGAACTCTGGGGTTCTCTCCCACGGAGGCATATATCCAACCCTATTTATTTATTTATTTGATACTAAGGATTTAACCTGAGGGTACTCAACCACTGAGCCACATCCCCAGCCCTCTTAAAATATTTAAGAGACAGGGTCTTGCTGAATTGCTAAATGCTTCACTAAGTTGCTGAGGCTAGCTTTGAACTTGCAATCCTTCTGCCTCAGCCTCCCCAGCTGCTGGGATTACAGCATGTGCCACAGTGCCCGGCTTTTATTTTATTTTGATTCGGGGTCTAGGTTGCCAAAGCTGGTCTGGAACATGCCAATCTCCAGCTTTAGCCCACCCTTCCACCCCTGCCCCTATGTAACTGGGATTACAGATTTATATTGCTGTGGCTGGCCACATAGAGGTTTTAATTCCTTTTAAACAAATATTTTAACAAAATGTAATCAAATATTACATGCACTTTTTAAAAGTTTAAGAATATATCATTGAAGCCCTGAGTCTAGATCAATATATCAGGATCCATTTATTAATATTGATAACTTCATGATATTTCATACTTTAGTAGGTACAATTATAGTTGTAACATAATTTATTTGTTCTTTACTCAGTTAATGAACATTGAGGTTTTTTATTGCTGTTTCAAACAATGCTATAATTTTTATAATTTTTGTACATTTTTTCATTTTGTATTTTTATAACTTAAATTCCTTAAAGTAAGACTGTTAGACCATTGTATATCTTTCATTTAGACAGATTTTTCTAGGTAAAGTTCCAAAAATGTTTTAGCAATTTACATTTCTGACCATTTTGTATACAAATGTTCACTCTCCCACACCCTCACCAGCAGTAGGTATGTGATATGAAGCACATTAAATTGATGTGGCCAACTATTTAACAATAGTTAAATAGTAAAGTTGGTTGTATTTTTGGACAACATGTCCATTTGTATTTCCTCTGATGAATTTTCCTTATGTTTCCCCTCTTTTTCCAACTGTCTTCTAGTCATTGTGTAGGCATCTTTGTATTTAAGAGTTATCAATTCTTGTGTTATTTTTTTTAGTAACTAATCTTATAATTTTGTTTAAGATATCTTTTTATAAAATTTGTTCTAATTAGTTCTACATGACAGTAGAATGCACCTTATACATCATACATAGACGGAGTATAATTTCTTCTTCTGGTTGCACATGATGTAGAATCCCAAAGGTCCTATCGTCATATATGTACATAGGGTATTAATGTCTGATTCGGTTCTACTCTCCTTCCGACTCCCAAATACCCTCCCTCCCTGTTTAAGTATCTTTTTCTTTTCTTCTTCTTCTTTGAGAGCTGAGGACCAAACTCAGGGCCTTGCCAGGGCTAAGCGAGCAGCCCTGCCACTGAGCTAAATTCCTAACCCCTGTTTAGGATGTATTTAAAAATATTTTTAATTTTATTTTTGGTACTGGGGATTGAACCCAGGGATGCTTAACCACTGAGACACATCCGCAACCCTTTTTATATTTTATTTTGAGTCAGGGTCTTGCTAAGTTTAAATTGCTGAGACTGGCTTTGAACTTGTGAGCCTTCCCAGTGGCTGGGATTACAGGTAGATATTTGACATTTTATATAATCGAATTTGTGTTTTTAAGACGTCTTCTAATACATGTCTGGTGTGTGAAAGACTCCAGTTCCTGTGGTTACACAAGTATTGTCTATTTCTTTATTGAAAAAAACATTCAATTGTGAATCCATTTCAAAATTATTTTACCAACAAGCGTGAGATATGGAGACATATTTAAATCTCTTTGAGACTCGGCTTCCTTCCTTAGTTGTAACATGGGCAAAAAGGGTCAAATAAAAGGTGTGCAAAACCACAGCGTGGTGCCCGGATCGTGATGTAGTCTCTGTAACCGGTTATGAGTAGAGTGAGGTTGGAACCTCTGTCTTAGTACGTGGCTCATCCTGGTGACTCTTGCATTTCTCTGGAGCAGGTGCATTGAAGGCAGAACAGAGGCCAGGGGCTGCCTCCCTCCTCCCTGCTTTGAATGGCGACAGTGGGATGGGGATGAGGGTTGGGGAGTAGAACGTGAGCGGGGCAGGGCTTACAGGAGTGTTGGAGTCTTAAGGATTGGGCAGCTGTTGTGCCTGAACTCACCTGGCTGCAGGGCAGAGCTCCCGCGTGCACAAGAGGGAAGTAAACAGCCTCCTAGTCCAGGAGGAGACTCGCTGGGAGAGGAGGAAAGGGGTTTTAGGGCTGGGGGAGCTGTGGGAAGTGAGGTGGGGGAACTGCTTGGACTCTGGGGGGGGGTGTCTTTCAAAGATTCCTGCTGCCTCTCCCAGGCGACTATGGCAACACACAGATAAGAGAGGTTGAAGAGGGATGTTGGAAGAAACCCCGGATCCAAAGCTTTGGAGTGCCCAGTCCTAGGCATCTTTGCTGCCCTGCTGAGGAGCCTGACTAAAGAAGCCAATCAAGAGAAAGTATAGGGACAGAATGAGTCTTGTTTCACATTAGTTGAACCCTGATCCCACTAAGAAACCATTGGCCTGAGGACATTTTTTTGTCATGAGAGCCAAATAAATCAATATTTTGCGATTGGAGTTAGGTTTCAGGTACTTGCAATGAAGAGTCCTGATATCAATTCCTTTCAATCTTAATCCCCTCTTTCCAGAGCTTCAGAGCCTCACGGGTGATAAAATGAACCTGGACTGTGCCATGCTAGCCAGTTTCCTGGTTAAGTGTCCAAAGGGACCCTGGTATTACTACTGCCCCGGCCTGATGAGCCCCCTTGCCTAGTACTCTGTAGGGCCATGGGGATATTTGTTCCTGGAGCCAGTCTCTGGCTTAGTCTCCTCCTCTTGCTTTTGTTTTGCAGTTTCTAGGGCATGCTTGATTCTGTGTGTATTCTTTCCTCTTACCTTGCAGCATTATTGTTGAGAATCAAATGGGATAGCGTAGGTGCAGTGCTCAGCTCCATGCCTGGCAGATCCAATTATCCCTCTTTGCCTTTTCCTCCCCTCTTCCTGATTCAGGATGTGATTTAAGGATCAGTGATGTATTCCAATTTTCAATGTCCTGGATAAATAATGGGGAGTTATAGTACGGTTGCCAGAAATTTGCACTAGTTTTAATTAATTTCATCTGTTTAAAGTGAGATATCTCAAAGTCATTGAATAAATTTATGTCACATATGTTTATGCAAATCAGTATTTGTCTTCTGAGCTGACAGCTGTAGTCCTTGTTTTGTTCCATGATGCTGCAATAGAGGCCAAATGTGCCATGTTTTCTCAAGTGATGGCTGCCAGCTCCCCAAATGTCATAATAGGTGAGGCGTTTCACACGGGGGCAAGTGCCAAGGCTGGGGCTAGGGAGCATCAGCAAGCCCATTTTCATCTTTTTTTTTAAAAAAAATTATAATATATTTTATTCTCCTTTATTAAAGTTATAAAAATTCATACTTCTAAGTCAACATAGAATATACAAAAATTTAATTTTCTTACTCATTTCAAACCCACCCTTTGAAATAAATGATAGAATTAGATTCATATGTTTCTTTCCACGTTTTTTCACATATATATCTCTCCTTTTCTACATTTTATTTTTAAATTTTAATTAAAAATTAAAATTGAACCCAGGGGTGCTTTATTACTGAACAACATTCCCAGCCCTTTTTATTTTTTATTTTTGAGACAGGGTTACACTAAGTTGCTTAGCGGTTCACTAGGTTGTGGGACTGGCCTTGAACTTGCAATCCTCCTGCCTCAGCTTTCTTAGCCACTGGGATTACAGGCATGTATCATCACACTGGCCATTTTACCACATTTTAAAGCCTGTACAGACATATATATATCTATTTACAGGCTATCCCTTTTGATTTTTATTGCAAAATAAGATCATATTTTACCCTTATCTCTCTCTTTTTCAAACCTAATAATCATGTACTCCTTTTTAGGTCAATGTAGGTAGATATGACTCATTTTTTTTGATAGCCACATTTTTTTTCTTTATGCACATACACCATGATTCATTGATTTCTTTTTGGTGGTATTGGGAGGTTGAATCCATCGTTATTAGGCAAGTATCCTACCATTGAGCTATATCCCTAGTCCTTTATAAAAAAAATCATTTTTAAATTTTGAAACAGGGTTGGGGTTGTGGCTCAGTGGTGGAGTGCTTGCCTAGCATGTATGAGACACTGGGTTCAATCCTCAGCACCACATTTAAATAAATAAATAAAACAAGGTATTTTATTCATCTACAACAAACAAACAAACAAATAAATGAAAATTTGAAACGGGGTCTTGCTAAGTCACCCAAGGATGCTTACAGTCGGTTCATCCTGACGCCCTTTGCCAGGGCTTTTCTTTTCTTCTTTCAGGTATTGGGGATTACACCCAGAGGCCCTCTATCACTGACCTACAGAGCCAATCCTTGTTATTTTTATCTTGAAACTGAGTCTCTCTCAGTTCGCCCAATCTAACTTTGAACTTGCAATTCTCCTGCCTCACTGGGGTTACAGGCATATGTAACCACGGCTCCAGGACATGTTTTTAGCAGAACCCGACTGCATACAGAACTCTGACCCAGATGTAAGATCAGCCTCACTCCAGATGGGACCTGCAGCAGTGATTCCTCTGTTCCTTTCCTTCTCTCTACTTTGTGTGCCCTGAGCATCTTGGCCACCTGAACAGTCAATAGAGGTATTACTGGAGTGGAAGGCCTTTGAAGTCTGCGTAAATGATATAATACATCTCGGCTCTCTAGGGACGCAGGACAGTGTCTGTGCCTGTTCAGTGGCCTCAACAGTGCTGTGTATATAGTAACTACTTAATTAATATAAAATAAGGACAATCAATCCAGCGAATGAACTGATCTCTTTGAAGTTCCGGTCAATTCAGAGCCGAGTAGAATGGGTGGCATAGGTAATTAAAACTCATAAATAATCCTCAGATCTCATCTTCAGAGTTAATAGGCTCAGGGATTTTATCCTAACTGCTAAAATCAATTCCTGACTTATTTATTGTTTTCATTTTTGTGGGGTAGCTGAAGTTGAGCAGTGGACTGGTGACCAGGAAGGTGGCAGAAGGAAGAATCGGGAATCCTGTGTGAGACATCCTGGCTGCCTCATAAGTGAAGATGTCTCATAAGTGATAGCTGAATCATAGTGTCAAGGCTGCCAGAAGGTCGGGCCAGTGACGGACCTAGAGACAGTGGGTCTGCCTGTGAACTCCTCCTGAACTGGGTGGGGTCAGAGCAAGGCTCTAGGAAAAGAGGTCACATGAGTCTTGGTCTCATGTCTGGTGGGAGATGCCCTGAATACATTTCAGGTTATTCATCCACACCAGTCTTTTAGACAGGACATCAGTGTTTCATTCTGGGGGAGGATCCGGGTGCATGTTAGTTAAAAGAAGTGATGTCATCACATCCCTACTGGAAAAAGGACCTACTCCGTGCTGGCAGACAGGTTCCTCACTGACTCCCGGTTCTGCACCTGGCTTTGCTTGGAGCTAACTCTGTGACTCTGGGCCACAGTGTCAGCTTTCTTTGCCACGTTCCTTCCCCTGCAAAATGCAGAGGTTGGAATGTAGGATTCTAAGACTGTGACTTTCTCCGACTCTGAAATCAAGCCCGTGAGCCTGAAGAATTCAGCACTGTTGCTCTGTCGGGGTGTTCAGCAGGAAGAGGGGACAGATGGCTCTTTCTGGACTCTGTTCAGAAATGTGGTGTGTGATGTACGGCGTGAATGAAGCGTGGTGCCCTTTAAACACAGCCTCCCCCTGGGAGCGCTCCGCTCTCTGCCGCACTCTCTGGCTCTCATTCACATTCCACTGTCACTCTGGGCGCAGGCAGCCCTCCTGCGCTTGTGCACCGGAACACACACACACACACACACACACACACACACACACACACACACACACACACTCACACAACTGGGCGCTGACACACTCAATGACTCACAGCTGACACAGTCATTACACACACAGGATGATTTGGCGGGGATGCTCGCACACTCGGGCTCACTGTGCCGGATGTGTGGATATGCCTGTGCCCACGGTGTCAGGCATTCCTGTGGGGACTTGGTTGAGCATCTCACCGGCAGCAGTGGTGTCTGCAAATGATTTGCATTCTTGGCTCTTTGGAACTGGCTGTTCTTTGTCTTTCTGTTCACTCTTCAACCCTTTTCTTTCCTCCTGTCCACTCCTTGGCTGGTCTTGGTCTCTTGCACCTAAGCTCTTCAGCCAGCCTCCTGGACTGCAGGGGCCATCGCCAAGCTCCTGGCCAACTCTGACTTCTTTGTGTCTAAGAAACTCCACAGCCACAAGGAGTGCTTTCCTGGTGGGGTCTCATCCTCTCCCTGACCTGGGCGACTCTTTCAGCCTTCCTCACAGGGTCCTGCTGGGATGGTCTCCAATATTTGTGCCACTTGAGCCAGCTCCTTTCATAAGATGGGAGGCACCAGTTGTTGCTGAAGAATCAGAGAAAGGAAGTGCTGCGTGTCCCAATATCCCAGCACAATGGGCTGTGGGCCTTGGCTCCTACAGAGGCACATGGCAGGTGTGTGCGTGCGGAGGAGAGGGGTTCTCTGAGCACCAAGGTCTGCGCACAGGTACCACCACCCTACCTCCACCTGCTGGTGGTCTCTGGCTCTGGTGGGCGGGGTGAAGGGGGAGAGGGAGATAGGGGAGCAAGTCCTGGTGTTACATGACAAGAACACCTTCTTTCCTCTTTCCCCTGAGGATCTCTCAAAACTGAGCGAGGGTGTGGCAGAGGATGATGTGGAGAGTGCAGACAGGGTCAGATGCTCAGGCATTTGTTGGAATCAACTTTTTCTCCCCCCTTTCTCAATGCTGGGGATGGGACCCAGGGCCTCCTATAGGCTAGGCAAGTGCTCTGTGTCTGAGCTATGGCCTCAGGGTTTGTCTCGGCTATTAACCGTCCTGTGGCCCTGGGCATGTTACTGACCTTTTGAGTCTCTGCTCCTTCTTGTCAAATGCCCTTAGAGCCCGTTTCTGTTTACCCTGATGATATGCTTATGGGAATCCCGTGAAATCTGATTTTGACTGTTCCTTGGGGAGTTAAAAGTGACAGGCAAACAAGAGAGAATTGGAATAACAGTGAAAAGGAGCTGCCCAAATGCAGATGATCCTTGAGGAAGCCTGCAGAGTCCTCTTCTGGGCATGGGGTAAGAACCCCATGGAGCTTCACAGCTGATTTAGCTACAACACCAAAAAGTCCCCAGTGAAGTTGGACACGGTGGTGTATGTCTGCAATCCCAGCTACTCAGGAGGCTGAGGCAGGAGCATCACAAGTTTGAGAAGAGCTTTAGCAACTTAACAAGACCTTGTTTCAAAATAAAAAGCAAAAAGGGCTGAGGATGTAGCTCAGTGGTAGGACAACCCTGGGGTTCGATCCCCAGTACTCCCCCCCCCTCCAAAATAAACAAATAAATAAACAAACAATAAAACAAAGTCCCAGGTGCTAGATGAGGACCTGACAAGTCCCTGCTCTGGACCCAGATGACACTGGGCTGACTATTCTCCTGGAGAGTAGAAAAGTGGGTGTCTCTTTATCATCCCCAGGGAGTGCTCCACGGAAGTCCACAGGGCTGTGAACACAGGGACATTCTGTGCCTAGAAGCAGGGACACACTTAGTACACAGCTAACTGCTTACAGTTTGGGATTGAAATGTCCTTTGCAACTCTAAAATGATCTGACAAGCCTTGACAGCCTTTCCCCCCTGCTACCTGTGTTCTTACCTTATCTTTGACCATATTCTACTCATCTGAAGGACTAGAATCCAGAGGAAACTACCTTTCTTTATCAGAACCGAGTCTCTGCCCCAGTCTGTACCCTCTGAGAACTCTGAGCTCTCTGCCCCACTTCCTAGAACCGGCTTCCTTAGCAAACACACTAGGCTGAGATTTCCATTTAACTCCTTCCTTACAACTAATCTGCTGACTTTTTGGATTTCAGGTTACTTTGCTTAAAAGAACTAAGATGAGACTGTAGATTTCCTGGCACACTCAGCAGGTCTCAGCCTGCTTCCTCCAAGACCAGGGTGGGAGGGGTGGAGCTGGGGATATGGGGGATGCACTCCCCATCTGAAAGTGAAGAAACTTTTTGTCCTCTGAACATTTATAGACAGGGTTGATCTGAGTATATACCATGGTGAGTGCTCCGTAGGAGTGTACAGAAGTTTCCTCACAAATTTCTGTGTTCTGACTATTTTCCAGAAGCAACCAGAAAAACTACCCTCTATTTAAATATGCATGGATGTGAAGGAGGGCCAACCAAATATATACAAATATGTACAGCAACTCATGACTGGACAGCAGTCCATAACTGTTTTTGCTGTTGTTTGTGAGGCTGACGATCAAGCCTTGCACATATTAGGCAAATACTCTACCACTGAGCTACACTCCCAATCCCCGGAAGATGTTATTCACACCTCCGTTCCAGATAAATTTGATACATGGTAATCTAATGCAATGTTTTTAATCCAGTTAGATATTTAACTGATGTAGCACCTTCTATGCATTGGACATGATTCGAATCATTTTTCTGCAAAATCAATTCATTTAATTTTCATAAAATCCTTATGAGTTAGATACTCTTGTCTCACGTTACTGCAGAGGACCCCGAGGAATGAGGTTAAATAGTGTGCCTAATGTCCATCATGGCCATGCAGACCACCTGCCTTGGGCATTGCTTATGACCCCAGCTCTGGGCCCTGGTAGACAGTGACTCCAGTAGCGCACGATTCTCCAGGGGGCTTTCTTGAGAGCAAAAGGAATCCCCAAACTGTTGGGGAGCAGTGAAACACTGGAGCTCTGCGTGACATCTCTGTTCAGGCCCGGGGCCTCTTTGTGACGGGTGGTTTAATCCTCACCTCCTGGCTCTTCTGTCTTCTCTACAAGGAGCCATCCACAGAGAACCGTCAAAGCTCCGGACTTTCCCTAACTGCCCTCTACTCTCTCCAGGGGAGTCCCATGGAGCCATTGTTCTTCCAGCCTCCTCTATTGGGCCTCTTTTGGCAAGGACCTAGAGGCTCCTCTTATTTACCCATTAACAATTAAGCTGGAGGCATTTAACATATAAACACAGAAAGCATCAGCATAATTACAGCAAAGATTTCAAAAGCTTTTTGGCAAGGATGGGCCTGAATATTTACTTAACAAAAGAATTCCTTACTTCGTTTGGTCTTAAGAAAGAATTCACAATAGAATTTCATAAGCCAGCTTCTCCAGTAAATTGAAAACACTCTTTTACTCCTTCAAAATGTGATTTTTTTTTTTTCTTCAAAATGTGACTCACACACAACTTTTCAAGAGAACCGCTCACAACTTTTTTCCCAGAGAGCTCTGTTCCCACATCATCCTGCGAAGTTTCTCACTTGATGAGATGGTCCCTTTCTGAGCAGACCTAGAGATAGAGGGAGCAGGAGTGGAGGGGGGTGTGCCTTAGGATCTGAAATTGCACCATTCAAAAATCTTTGCTTTGAGCTTGTCTTCTACAGATGAGTTTCTCCTGTCTCAAGTGCACGGTTTGAAGCATTTCTTCTGTGACTAGAGGAACTGTTGGAATTCAGCACCCCTGGGAAGTGTGTGTGTGGGGGGACAACAGTAGTGGTTTTATTAGAGGAAAGAAGTGCTATTCATTTGTTTATTAATTAATTTGTTCCATCTTTTAGTCATTTATACTGATTATTATATTTCTACCATTTCCTGACATTTGCCCAACCACAGTGATGGTGTGGGGTGCTGCTGTGCACCCCTGAGAGGTGGGGCCTAGGGGAGGTTCTTAGGTCATGGGAGGGAGGGCAGGATCCTAAAAGGGATTATGGAGCTCTGGCCCATCCTTTCTCCATTTCTGAGATTATGATATAAGTTTTGCTCTACTATGAGCTCCCATTGGAACAGGCTACTTTTTTTGTTTTGTTTTGTTTTGTTACTGGGGATTGAACTCAGGGGTGCCACGTCCCCACCTATTTTTTTGTATTTTATTTAGAGACAGGGTCTGACTAGGTTGCTTAGCACCTTATTAAGTTGCTGAAGCTGGCTTTGAACTTGAGATCCTCCTGCCTGAGCCTCCAGAGCTGCTGGGATTACAGGTACACACCACCCAGCCAACAGGCTGCTCCTGACAGTGGCTTAAGGCAGTGGGAGTAACTGATTTTTGGACTGAAGCTCCCAGTGAGCTAAATAAACCTTTTCTCTTTATATATTAATCACCTCGGGTATTTCATTGTAGTAATGGGAAGCTGACTAATACAAAAATACTATTATTATCTTTATTTTGTGGATAAAGAAATTGAAGTTCAATTTATGATTAAGAGAAGTTAACTAATTTGCCAAAGTCCCATAGCTGTTAAGCAGTAGAAATGGGAACAGGGCACAGGTAATGTAGCTTTAGTGTTCATGGTTCAGGGCTCTTAACCACTATGATGGATTATTGTGTACAGAAGTAGTTATTATTTTGATTATGAAATATTTAAAATACCAAGAAAAAAATACAAAGAATAACAAAATAATGTTCTGGGAATCTACCCTCCATTTCCAGTGAATTGTAAAATTTTGCCCTGCTTGCTCAGTTTTTCTTAAGAAGAGAATTAAGAAAAGGAAAGAGAAGGGAAGAAAAGAAATTACAGATATAATTGAAGTCCTCTTGTGTACGCTACCTTGAACACACTGCCTTCCTTTTGCAGAGGTAGCAACTATCCTGTATTTGTGTTTCTGTTTCTCAGCTGTTTCTAATCTATGAAAGCAATTCTAGATATCTATCAACAATGTATAATAACATTGTCACATGTTTTCAAACTTACATAGCATCGTTCTATAGTTTGACTTTGCTTTCTTTGTTATTGTTATTGTCAATTCTACATAGTTCTAAGTTCATTTCTTTAACATATTACACAAATCATTCAAAAGTCTACATAGTATTCCATTGTATGAATAATGTGCCACATTTTAATTCACAAGCTTTTAAAAACTGTTTTGCTATTATAGATAACACTGCAGCCTGTCCTTTGTGTGTGCATGCATGTGTGTGCTCCTAGGGGAATATTTGGAAGGGGCTTTGCTGGGGTGAAGGGCAAGCCCATTCTTAGCTTTATTTCAATAAATTTTACTCCAAAGGAGTTTATCAGCAGAACCCTAACAGCAATATGTGAGTCCTGCTAATCTCCACACTCTTAAGACTTGCTTTTATCAAACTTTGAGTATACAATGTTTTCTTATTGCTATTTTAGTCACATTCCCTGATTATTAGGCAAGTTGAATCTCATCACAGTTGTTGTTCATTTCTTCTGGGAATTTTCTGTTTACTATACAGTCTACTGTGTTAGTTAGCTCTCTGTTACTGTCACAAAGGTCTGTAATAAATCAATTTATGGAGCCCAAAAGGGTTTTTTTGGCACACAGTTTTGGAGGTTTTAGTCCACGGTTGATTGACCCTATTGCTTTTAGGCTTGTGGAGAGGCAGCACATTATAATGGGAATGTGTGGTAGAGCAAAGCTGTTTACCTCAGGGCCAGGATGTAAAAAAGAGAAAGAAAGAGAGACCAGGGTCTCATAATCCCCTTTGAGAACAAACTCCCAATGACCAGAAGAACTCCCTTAGTCTCCACCCCTAAAAGTTCCCCCCAATTCCCAAGCCATTCTGGGGGCCAAATCTTTAACAAATGGGTCTTAGGGGGTACATTTCAGATCCAAATTATAGTATCTACTTATTAATTCATTTGGCTTTGCCTTAACTGATTTTTTTTTCAACTTTTAATTGACAGAGCAAAATTGATTGGTGGGGGGTACTGGTGATTGAACCTAGGGGTGCTTTACCACTGAGCTATATTCCCAGGCCTTCAAAACCTTTTGTTTGTTTGTTTTTTTTATTTTGAAACACAGTCTTACTGAGTTGCTGAGGTTGGCCTTGAACTTGTGATCCTCCTGTCTCAGCCTCCCAAATTAGCTGGGATTACAGGTGTGGTGCTTCATCACATCTAGCTGACACTGACATCTTTAGAGAGAAGATGTATAAAGTACTTTCTTTTTTTTTTTTTCCTGTACTTGTGTGGTAGTGGGAATTAAACCCAGAGCCTTGCACATGCTAGTCAAGCACTCTACCACTGAGGTACATCCCCGGCCCTTTTTATTTTTTATTCTTTTTCTTTTTCTTTTTTTTTAGAGAGAAGGGAGAGAGAGAGAGAGAGAGAGAGAGAGAGAGAGAGAGAGAGAGAGAGAGAGAGAGAGAGAGAGAGAGAGAGATTTTTTTTTAATATTTATTTTTTAGTTTTTCGCTGGACACAACATCTCTGTTTGTATGTGGTGCTGAGGATCGAACCCGGGCTGCACGCATGCCAGACTGCTTGAGCCACATCCCCAGCCCTTTATTTTTTATTCTGAGACAGGGTCTTGCTAAGTTGCTCAGGTTGCCTGAAACTTGTGACCCTCTTGTCTCAACCTCATAAGTATCTGGGGTTACAGATGTGTACCCAACTACAGTTCTGCATTTTAACATGTGTAGATTCATGTAACCACCATAGCAGTTGTAATGCAGAATGGTTCAGTTACCCCAAGAAACAATCAAAATATATAAAAATATTAATTTGATTTCTTTAATAAAGCTAGGGGTATAGAATTCAGTGGTAGAGTGCTCACCTAGCATGTGTGAGGCCTGGATTCAATCTCCAAAACAAAACAAAAACTCTTTTTTTGGGGGGGGGGGGTGGTGGTACCAGGGATTGATCAGGGGACACTTGACCACTGAGCCACATCCCCAGCCCTATTTTGTATTTTATTTAGAGACAGGTCTCACTGAGTTGCTTAGTGCCTCACTTTTGCTGAGGCTGGCTTTGAACTTGCAATCTTCCTGATTCAGCCTCCGGAGCTGCTCGTGTGTGCCAGCCACCACATATGGCCAAAAACTCTTTGATATGTGACTTTTTGTGACTTGGGTCATTTGTTTCTTATTAGGTAAGCTTTACGATTTTCAGAGAATTGGTTCATTTTACCTAAGTTGCCAAATTTATTTGTGTATAGTATTTGTAATATTTCCTTTTTATTCTTCTCCTTCCCTCCCTCCCTCCACCTACCCCTCCCTCCACCTACCCCTCCCTCCACCTACCCCTCCCTCCACCTACCCCTCCCTCCACCTACCCCTCCCTCCACCTACCCCTCCCTCCACCTACCCCTCCCTCCTTCCTTTCTTCCTTCTTTTCAATGGGGCCTCTCCATGTTGCCCAACCTGGCATAGCCTGGGATCAAACTGTCCTCATACCTGAGCCTCCTGAGTAGCTGTGACGTGTGCCACTGTTTCTGGCTCTTTCTTATTTTAAAGTCTGTGGGGATCTAAAAAAAAAAAACTTTCTCCTTCATTCTAGATATTGATAATGTTTGCCTTCCTCTACCATCTTTTTATTAGTCTGTCTATAGGTTTGTTAATTCCACTGACTTTTTAAAAAAAATAGCTTTTAGTTTCATTGGCATTCACCATTGTCCTTGTTTGTAAGCACATTTGTTTCTTTGTTCTTTTCTTTCCATTGATTGTTTCAGGTTTATTTTGCTCTTCTTTTTCTAACTTCTTAAGGTGGGAGTTTGAAATCTTTCTTGTATTCAAAGATAAGTATTTAATAGTGTTTACTGCCCTCCAAGCACTGCTTTAGCTATATCCCATATTTGATTGTTTGTTTTGTACCAGGGGTTGAACCCAGGGGCACTTAACACTGAGCCATATCCTCACTCCTTTTTATTATTTTATTTTGAGACAGAGTCTCACTAAGTTGCATAGGACCTGTCTCTGTTGCTAAGACTGGCTTCAAATTAGCAATTCTCCTGCCTCAGCTTCCTAGGTTCAGTTGCTGGGATTACAAGTATGCACCACCATGCCTAGCATGTATCTCATAAATTTGGATATGTTGTATTTTCATTCAGTTCAAGTATTTTCTAATTCTCCTTGAGACTTCCTCTTTTTATGGGTGGGTTTGGGGTGAGTGCTGGGGATTGAACCCAAGCACTCATGAATCCTAAGCACGTTCTCTACCCCTGAGCTAGATCTTCAGTCTCAAGACTTCCTTTCTGACCCATTGATTATTATGTTTTTTAATTTCCAAATGTTTGGAAGTTTTCCAGTTATCTTTCTGTTATTGATTGCTAGTTTAATTCCATTATGGTCAGAGAACATGCTTTGTATGATTTCAAGGCTATAACATTTATTAAGGTTTGTTTTATGACCTTGGATACATAATCTATCAGACTGAATGTTCTAAATGCACTCAAGGAAAAAAAGTATATTCTGTTGTTGTGTGGAGGGTTCTATAAATGCCGGATAGATCCAGTTGGTAGATGGAATAGTTTAGTTCTTTCTATTTGCTGCTTTTCTGTGGCTTTGTTTTATCAATTACTAAGAGTGGAGTGTTGAAGTCTCCAAGTATAATGGTAGATTTGTCCAATTTTTCTTTCAATTCTATCAGCTTTTGCTCATGTATTTTGAAGTCTTTTGTTGGAATGGTGTGTAGGGTGTATACCCCTTTAACAGTGTTATGTCTTCTTGGTGAACCAACTAAAAATTATGCTGTATTGGTCCTTTTAATTCTTGAAAATGATTCTTGTTCAGAAGTCTCTTTTAACTAGTGCTAATATAGCTACTCTGCCCTGCTGCAGTGGCACATGCCTGTAATCCCAGTGACTTGGGAAGCTGAGGCAGGAGGATTGCAAGTTCAAAGCCAGCCTCAGCAATATAGCAAGGCCCTAAGCAACTTAGTGAGACCCTGTTCAAAATAAAACATAAAGAGGTCTGAGAATATGGCACAGTGTTTAAGTGCCCCTGGGATCAATCCCTAGTACCAAGAAAAAAAAAAAAAAGAAGAAAAGAAAAAGAAAAAAATCCACATAATTTATTATTTTTCACTTTAACCAGTTTAAAACATATAGTTTAGCAGCTTTTAGTACATTCATAATGTTGTGAAATATTATCTAACTCTAGAATATTTTCATATTCCCCAAAGAAATGTCATATCCATTAAGCAGTTGTTCCTTCTTTCCCCATTTCCCCCAGGCCCTGGAAATCCCTAAACTGCATTTGCCTATGGTGGTATTTCATGTAAATGGAATCATACAATATGTGGCTGTTTGTGATCAAAGCTCATTCATGTTGCATTATGCATTAGTGTTTCAGTCCTTTTTAGTGAATAAATAATATTCCATGGTATGAATATACCACATTCTGTTTGTCCATTCATCAGTTGATGGACATTGGTTGGTTTACCCTTTTGATGATGGTGAATCACGCTGCAATGAACACCTGTTTTCAATTCTCTTGGATGCATACCTAGGGTGAAATTGCTAGGTATATATTTAACTTTTTAAACATTCTATTTTTAACTTTTTGAAGCACTGCCAAACTGTCTTCCACAGCAGCTGCACCATTTTACATTCCCACCACCAATGTATGTTAACTATAGGTTTTCCGCATCCCTACCAACTCTTGTCGCTTTTCTTGTGTGTGCTTTTAAAAAAGACATCATCATACCCATCCTAATAAATGTGAAATGTCATTTTATTGTTTTTCACTTGTGTTTCCTTAATAAGTAGTGAATGGATGGAGTGTCTTTTCCTGTGCTTATTGGTCATTTATGTATCTTCTCTGGAGAAATGTCTATTCAAGGCTTCTGCTCATTTTTGAGACATATTCTCTTTTTGTTGTTGAATTGTAAGAGTTCTTCATATACATTTGGATACTAGATGCATGATTCACGTGATTTTCTCTCCTATAGGTTGTCTTTTTATTTTATTGATATAGTGTACTTGTAGGAAAATTTTAAT